>NC_140946.1:99676159-100173659 GCF_014529385.1 Adiantum capillus-veneris
AGAGTTTTGGGCTTATGGGTGAGTCTATCAATTAGTCAGCTATGACTAAGGTTAAAACAACTACTCTAATACTAGCTAAGCTAAGAAGATTATCTAAAAGCAAGATTCCCTAATTGTGTTTTTCAGCTTTGATTAGCCAACTAGCTCTCACAATTGTAAACAAAAGCTTGAAATGTTATCTGTAAGCTCGATGGAAGTCTTTTAAATGTCATTCATTTTTTTTTTCTTTGGTTCACAATCATTTGACGTGTGTGCTTATTTTGTATGTCCGGGGCTTTTTGCTTCTCAAAGAAAAGCGCCCACACTGGGAACCTCTAGGGCTCTAGTACCATAGACAATACATGTGAGTGAAGTACCAAATCAAGCCAGGATTTCTCTTCCAGCATTGAATTTTTCATTTGTGGAACTTATGTTTTTTGCTTCCATTTCCTTTGTATTCTCACTAGTGTTTTTGTTGTTTAAGTGAGCAAGCTTCTCTATGCCTTTAACATTCCTAAGGTCTCAAATACTCAGATAATTTTATTAGCTAGGCGTAGTGGTCAAGTAAATGAGTTAACTTAAAATCACGGTCTCCTAATCTCAAGGCTCATCCATAAGATTAAACTCTAGTTCCATCAACTTAAGCAAAGACAAATTTATACATCTATAATGGCAGATAACAAACATAACTATTGCACTCAAACAAACCATGAAAAATCATTATTAGCAATTATACATATTCACCAACATGAATTATGGAAAGTAGTACACCTGGAGGTATGGAGTTGCTCATTTCGTCGAAGCAGATGTCCTCAACCATGTAGATGGAAATCCATATAAGTCCTACCTAGCACATAAAAAAAACAAGCACTATACTTCTAGGAGGCATGTCAGTGTGAAAAAATTAAAACTCCTAGCAAACAAACTCAAAACACAATCCAGACCCCTAACCTACCTATCTGTCATCCCTTTCAGAATCAAGGAAAGATGATATTATATAAACCGGGTGGCCACCCTAAGGCTAGGCCTCTATCCTCATCATCTAGATAAACAAAATCATTTTCCGTGAGGCCAAAGTCTTCCTCGGTCTCTATTATTTATTCTTCATCATCCTCTTGCGCAAGCGTGTTAATCAAGAACCTCGCGATGCGTGGATACTCATCTTGTCCAAAAGAATAAGCATGTGCCACCGGAGAAACATTCGCTACTGGGTAGAGATCACTAGTTATCCATAGACGTATCAGCCATTCTAACTCCTCAACATTTCGCTCACGTGCAAGTCTCTCTACCAAATCCCATTCGCAAGAAAGTACAGGGTAGCAGATGTGAAACACTTGAGAAAAAGAAAAAGGGTACCTTTCATAAAAAATAGAAGCGCATGCCTCTGGTGAACTAGCCATCTCTAAGAATACAGATAGATTTGGTTAGGTCTTTAAAACATGAGTTGTTTTTGTGTGCTTCTTGATGTGACATGGTAAATTTAGACTTATGTGTAGGATCTGATAGGGTGCTCTCTCGTTGCTAGTCGCTCTTGCTCTTTTACTTTTAAAAAAAAATCTTTTTTTTGGTTTGTTTGCTAGAACTAGTATAAGGCTTTATATATACATTCCCTAGGATTGGAGATTGAGAGGTCAAGGAGGAAGGTTGAGAGGGAAGCAAGTGAATGATGGATGTCAGAAAACACTCCCCCCTTCCTTGGGTAGATCATACCTTTTGGAATGATGTCATCACCTTTTGAAACCAATTGTTCCAAGTTGTTATGGGTGAAGGCTTTAACCAATAGTTTTCGATCGCCCTATGTGTTTCATCTAGTTGTTGCAAGGGTGGTAAGGTACTCTCCCATGATTTTATTTGCAACATTGTTGTAGGTGGTGAACCTACAACGGGAGGTGCAAATTCTTTCTTGCTTGTATGGATATGTACAATGGTAGGTGGAGGTTGTGTCGAAGCTTCTATTTGCGTATAGGAATAACTAGCTCTAGAGCGGGTGTGTAACATTCCATGATTTTTTCCTTTCCACAATTTTCAATTTGTTTTGGAGCCACATGATTGGGTTTACATGGGCCAGGTGACAGGTAAGAGTACAATTTACGTTTGGGCACCCAGATTTGATCATTTCCTTCATAGTATCCTTGGGCTTCCAATAGTCGTTTAGGAATCCAACACAATGTTTCTTTACATTTCTTGGAGTGAGTGGGACGTTTCTTACAAGGATTCCGTTTTTTAGCATCAGCCATGGTCACTAAAGAAGCTTTAGGGACCCACTTGTATGTTTTCTTTGTTATATTAGGATGGTTCTTGTGTGTCTCAAGCTTTCTTTCAACTACATCAGTTGAAGCTCTAGAGAGTTGGGCTATGGGGATGTTTGGTTCAACCTCGTGGACATGCAATGTCTTGGGTTTTATTTCCTTAGGAAATATCTCAAGGACTATGGCTTGAGTGGTAGGGATAAGAGTTGGTTTTTGCGTTGTGACACCCCCAGTCCCCCAATCAATAGTGCATTTGGTGGCTATCATCCACGTGTGTCCTAGGCTTATATTACCCTCCATAGTTCCAGTAGGCATGACCAAAAAGTCTTGAGCTACAACCCCATTTTCATAACTGACAGAAGTGTGCCAGATTCCAAAAACCGTAGTTTTCTTCGTGTTGACACCCTTGACTTGGATAATACTCTCAGATAGAGGTGGCTTCCCTAACTGACACCACACCCCATATGATAGCAGATTATATTTAGCACCCGTGTCCAATAAGGCGTTATATAGCACTTTTCCATAGGCACTATTTAACTCAATAGGGTATTGTAGAGGCGTGTCAGAGTCCAACCAATCATCCTTTGTTTCAACGTGGAATGCATGTGTAACTCCAAGGTTAGCCTCTCGCTAGCGTCTTATGCGTTGTTGGCGCTCTTTCGCCTCAGCTTGAGCTTGTATCTTTTTCAATTTTGTTTGAGCCTTGGCTGTCTTTTTTGTATGGATGGCACGTAGCTCCTCTTGGCTTAAAGGATCATAGTATCTTTAAATTTGCTCCCATTGAGGAATCCAATGGTTTCAACTCCATCAAGAGTCTCCACACGAATGGTTCCTTGTGGGGTGATCCTTGAGTATCCACACGAATGGTTCCTTGTGGGGTGATCTCACATACTCTATATGGTTCTTTTCCCGCATATTTCAACTTTTTCTTTTCGTTACGCACTCCATACACAAGGACTTTATCACCAACATTGATATATTTGTTCTTTAGATGATGGTCAAACCATTTCTTCCTCCTATCTTTCTCCACAAGTGCATTTTGCACAGCTAATTGCCTCTCTTCATCTAGCCTTTCAAGGATATATAATCGCTCAACTAAAGGGTTACCATCCCAACCTTCTTGAGAAGCTACTCGAAGACTAGGAATGACAAACTCCCATGGCATAACCGCTTCTTGGCCATACACCATCTTAAACGGTGTGCAATTAATGGCAACTTTGTACGCAGTACGATAAGCCCATAAAGCTGAAGTTAACTTTAAATCCCAATCTGTGCGATGAGCTTCCACCATTTTGGTCAAGATAGAGATTAAGGTTTTATTGGTGCTCTCAGATTGGCCATTTGCTTGCGGATAATAAGGTGTGGACTTATGGTGTGCTATCATGAAGTTAGTAGTGAGTTCTTCGATTACTCCATTTATAAAATGAGTACCATTGTCACTCACAATCTCAAAGGGACAACCAAATCTTGTAATAATGTTCTCAAAGAGAAACTTGGCAGTTGACCTTGCATTAGCCTTTCGTGTCGCCCTGGCTTCCGCCCACTTTGTTACATAGTCAGTAGCAACGATAATATATCGAGATTGAGTGCTACGAGCTGCCGGACTAATTGGGCCTACAAAGTCCAAACCCCATTTTTCAAATGGTTGAGTCACTTTAACAGGGTGTAAGGGCATCCTATCCTTTTGTTGAGTGATCTTGTAACGTTGGCATTCATCACATCCTTTTGCAAAAAGTGATGCATCCTTAAATAAGGTTGGCCACCAATAGCCTGATTGCAACACCTTCCTAGCTGTTAGTCCCCTCGAGAAATGTCCTTCGGCTATACCCATGTGGGCTTCTTGCAGTATGTACAAATACTCATCCTCACGGGCACAACGTCTCAGAATATCGTCCTTCCCTAGCCTGTAGAGAGTTCCTGCAATGAGAGAGTAAGGTTCACATTCTTTTAACAGTTTTCGAGCTATGTCCTTACGAAGCTCTTTGGGTGGAAAACCATTAATTAGAAAGTTCACAATCTTCTCACTCCATTCAGGTATGGTTTCAACTAGGAATAGAGAAGTATCGGGTAATTCATCATCGACTCCAGTAGGGGCTTCACGATTGGGTATGCGAGACAAATGATCCGCCATGACATGTCTTTTACCAGGTCTCACCACAATGGTAAAATCAAACTCAAGGAGAATTAGCAACCATCGTGTAATTCTTCCCGTGGAACAAGGTTTATTTACGAGATACAACAAGGCTTGATGATCAACATAGAAAACAAACTTGTTGGCCAGAAGGTAGTAGCAAAATCTCTTCACTGCATAAATCATACCTAAACATTCTCGCTCTGTAGTGGTGTAGTTTCTCTCGGCATCATTCAATTGACGACTTGCAAAGCTGATGGGGTAGTCCAATTTATGTTCTCCTGGTTGAGCTAGAACACACCCAATAGCAAAGTTTGATGCATCAATATGCACATGGAAAATTACATTCCAATCGGGCAATCGTAGAATAGGAGCGCTAGTCAAGGTCTTTTTCAATGACTCATAAGCATAGTCACACTCCGCAGTCCAGTGGAACTCAATAAGAAGCTTGTACAAAGGACGAGCTATCTCGGCAAAGTTAAAAAAAAACCGTCGGTAATAACCAACATGGCCCATGAATCTTTGAACTCCCTTATAGTTTGTAGGTGGTGGCAATTTAGCAATGGCTTTAATTTTACTCTCATCTATGGAAATCCCATTTTTGGACACTATATGCCCTAAAATGATTCCATGTTTAACCCAAAATTGGCATTTGAAAGGATTTAAGGAGATGTGATACAATCTGCACTTCTCAAACACTTTTCGTAAGCATGATAGATGTTCTTTCCAAAGAGGAATAAACACAAAGGTCATCTAAGAAAGCTCCGCAAAACTCCCTCAAATATTCTCTAAAAGCAGTGTTTATTAATCTTTGAAAGGTAGCAGGGGCATTGGTTAAGCCAAAGGCCATAACACGGAATGCAAACACTCCAAATTTAGTTGTAAAGGTTTTTCTAGCTTGGTCCTCTAGCGCAATTGTGATTTGATTGTAGCCAGAGTACCCATCTAAAAAGCTATAAGCTTCCTTCCTTGCAACTCTTTCAAGCACATGTTCCGAATATGGCAAGGGGTAATGGTCCCTCCTAGTGGAGGCATTGACCTTTTTGAGATCTACACACACTCTGAGTTTCCCATTCTTTTTTGGCACAATCACTATTGGAGATACCCATTTTGAGTGCTCAATAGGGTATATGAATCCGCATTCCACAAGCTTTTCAATCTCTTCTTGAACGATCTTTGCATATTTAGGATTCATTGGGTAGGGTCATTGCTGAACTGGTTTAGCCATGATATTCATGGGGATTGTGTGCTGCACCACGGAAGGTTTGGTTGTGGATCTAAGTGTTCCTCCTCTATTTGCATCTCCCCAGCTCCATCCATCTGTGCAAATTGTGGTAGCCCAAACTTCAGTTCTCCATTGAGGAAGGCTCGAAGAGCTGAGACTAGCTCGGGGTCTTTATATAGTTTGGACATGATGGTGGTTCTAACTTCTGAAGACATGAAATCCATCAATTTGGCAATGTTTAACGGCACCTTTTGGCCTTGAGTCCCTTGACGTGTGGAAGATGGGATCTCCATTTCTTCAATAGGATCAGGTAGTCCCTCTTTAAACATTCTTTCCATCAAGAAGTGAGTACGCCCACTTTCCCATGACTTTAAGTCACTTTCTTCTTGGATGACACTAGGTATGTCCAAGGGTCTATGGACTTGGTGAGGTTGTTGTTGTGTAGGGAACACGGTGTCTGTAATCTGGATCTTCCTAGGTGTTGGTTCTAGATCCCTTTGGGTATTTTGGGTATCTTCTACCAAACTCCTTAATTGCTTGACTCGCTCAATCTCCTCTGTAGGGTTTGGGTAAGTTCCTATCTTCTTTTTGGATCCTAGCCATTGTGGCTCATGAAGATCTTCCTTGTTGGTTTCTATAACCAGTCCCTATGTTGGTCTTTGAACTGGGGTCTGACTTCCCTGCTTTTTGTGATCTCTTTTTTTGTGTTTTCTTCTTTTTCTGAGATTGGGCAATTGATGCCGTGTCTCTTTCCTCAAGAATATAATTTTGTTTTTGGAGCATCGATCGTGTGAGTACGTTTACTGGTACCACGAGTGTACTTGGTGATGGCTCCTCGGTAACTTCAATCAAGTTTAATGGCGTGATCTTTGGTGCATTTGGATTATTTGGACATTGGGCAATCAAATGATCTATGCCACATTGATTACACATGAGTATCGGCATTGTAGACGTGCTCGCTTGATTGGTTTGCATTAGTGTGGCGTTCTTTTGTAGCCTAATAGGACACTCGGCTACACGATGTGGACCTCCACACTCATAGCATTGAAGAGGTGGTCTCTTAGCAGTGTAGTTGATATTTTGGCCTCTTGCCGCAAGAGCAGCTACTTGATATACAGGTTTGACTTGTCCCCAATAGTCCTCCATGTAGTATTGTGGAATTTCTTCAAGCACATCCATCCCATAGGAGATATTAGGATCTATAACTTCCTCATAGACTTCCAAACAAGAAATAGATGACTCACAACCCACTTGATTCACATAAGTGATTCTCAGATGTGGTGGTTGCGGTCCTAGCACTGGAGGTGGTAAGGGTGTTGTTTGAACAACATTTTAGGCCCTAGGGACCATATGTTGTGATGTTTGTTCAAGAAATGGGTCCGGCATCAATGCAGGCACTTGAGGTGTGTCTGTCCATGCTAAGGTTGGTCTATTGGCCATCGCACGCTTAAATACTATGCAATCCTTAGCTTGATGACCATACCTCCCACATGCATTGCAGTTCCCATTGAATTTTACTCTAAAAGTAGGGCATTCACTGGTACTATGCGGTCCATAGCATATTGAGCACCATTGTTGCTCCCTTCTTGGATACATATGAGTGTTTTGCGGAGCACGATTGTCTCTAAGACTCTCTTGAATAGCCTTGGTGAGATATGCTAAAGTCATCTCATATATCTTTGGCTCCTTGCAATAGGCTTTAGGGTCATTGGCTAATGCCCTGATGCTTGCGAGCTAATAAATTTAGTCTCAACAGACACTCTTTCTCCTTGAATCATTGAATTATCCTCCAATTGGATCCCATTGGTGGTGACTGCTTCCCAAGTGGTGATACCTCTAATGACTAGACCATTGTAGATATCCTCATGTCGTAATCCCCTAATGAATCTATCAAGCAATTGGTTAATGTTGAAGCGCTCATTTGGATTACAACGAGAATTCAAATGCTTCAAGCGACTTATAAAGTCTCTCACCGACTCTCCTTCCTCTCGTTGGGCTTTCTGGAGCTGAGAGGCTACACCCCAAAGCACTCCCTCTCATATGTATTCTTTTAAGAACAGTCTCCTAAGAGTAGGGTAAATCGTTTGGTTATTGTTGAAGCGCTCATTTGGATTACAACGAGAATTCAAATGCTTCAAGCGACTTATAAAGTCTCTCACCGACTCTCCTTCCTCTCGTTGGGCTTTCTGGAGCTGAGAGGCTACACCCCAAAGCACTCCCTCTCGTATGTATTCTTTTAAGAACAATCTCCTAAGAGTAGGGTAAATTGTTTTTTCTTCCACCCTTAGGGTTCTATACCAATCCCCAGCCTTTCCACTTAAGGTTAGGCTTAAAGCATTGCTCTTATGTAGGTCATTGTGTTCTCCTAGAGAATAACATATTTGTTCAAACACTTCGATATGCTTTCTCACATCCCCGTCTCCACTAAATTTTTGTGTGAGCTTGGCTATTTGTACTGCCTTACTTCTAGGATCCCTATCAGGCGTGTTACGCATATTCTCAGCAATAGATCGACCAATAGCTTGAGCAAATGTTGCCAAGTCACCTAAGTGAGCAAGCACCGTGGGTGAAGGCGCGCTAGAGACTACATGTGGAGTAGGTATTGGCATTGGGCTTGGCGTATAGGAAGCCCGTGGGTTCCACGTTGGGTACGATGTTGTGCCATGTGGTGGTCCATAGTTCATATGAGTGGCCCTAGGCATAGCAGACGTCGGATGTGACATGCTAATGCTAGCCGGTATAGTCCCATGGAAATAAGAACTTGTGTATTGTGGTTGTGGAGCATAGGTAGTTGAAACAATGGGAGGGGTAGGGACTACATGAGTACGTGGACCCATAGGTGCATACGATTGGTACGCACTTGTAGGTACTATTGCAGTCATTGAGCTTCCATGTAGCGGTGCTTTACTAACAAACGAGGTCCATGGTGTGTTTCTTGGCATGCGCATCATTGGGGTAGGCATGGTATTCGTGGTGTCATCCAGGGAAAGATGAGCTAGACTTGGAAAAGTAAAGCTATCACTTGTGGTCTCAGATTGCATTGAGACCCCTGACGAAACAACATATGGGGGATCGATGGGAGTCACTGGGGGAGTCTCCATTTGTGATAGACTGGGTTGTTTCCCTTTGCCCGTGTCTAAAAATCGCATAGTACCCGTCGAAGGTATGTTCATTCCTCGATTTTTCCTCTCATACTGGATAATCCTATGGATGACATTGCAGATCATGTGTTGTTGTTCCTCTAGACTAGTGGCACTAGATGTGGATTGTACAACTTCTAACCAACCCACATGGTATGTGTAGCCCATGTATAGGTCGGTCAAAGTCTCCATGTGTAGGTCATATTCCCAATTTTCATTGAGAAATACCCCGTCCAAACTTGGTGTACTAGAGGGTTTCCGTGAGGTGGATGCAATGTTGCTTCCCGTGTTTTGACTTTTAGTCATCGCTACCTTAGAGGCAACTTTGGAAGGTGGTAGCTCGGTAGGGCCCTCATTAAATGAGGTAGGTAGAATGTCCACGTGGACACTCTGAGGGAGTGTGGGGTCTATAGGAGATGTGAATGGTGATTCTACTTTCCCACCCCCTTCATTTACTTCACTAGCCGTAGGTTCAGAGCGCGTAGCTCTACTAAAAGTTTCCATCAAACGGCTAAAAACACTAGTTCCAGGTTGTTGGGCCCAGCTAGGTACGGTTTCATTTGTTCCCCCGGGGCTTTGTGTAAGATGCTCTTCCATAATATCGTAGTCAGAGGAAGAGTCGCTAGCCGCTATATTTGGGTCTTGGATTGCACTACATTGGGTCCCCGCCGAGGGCGTAGACCCTAGCGTGGAAAGATAGTGAGTACCCCCGTAAATTGAAGCACTAGCTAGTTGTTCAGACTCTAGCACATGACCAGAGTGTAGATACATGTGCTTTGGGCGCCCTACAAGTGTCGGCAAGTACCCTCAACGGTTACTTTCTTTGTTTTGTGGGTGTTTTACACCCCGTTTTCTACTTGATTTTTTCTTGTTTTTGATGTTTTTTGAGGTTCGAAAAACGGATTGGGACGTGTGATAGCTCAAAACAAGCGTATCGCTTAGGAGATCTAGGCGCACTTTACAGAACACTGTTTGACTATTGGAAGCTCCCAAAGTCCCTAAAACAGTCAATTTCTCCTAGTTTCTACTCGGGCACATGGCTTAAAATAGAAAGTTGAAGGGTGACTTGTGGAGGGAAAGGTGAAGGCTTTGCCCCACATGCTTTCTCCTTTCACTTGAGCACTAGCCTATATATAGTGAATAGCATTTACCTTATATCATAAGACCAAGGCCAAGCCCAGCTCATCAAATGCTTCCGATCTACCTTTTTGGACAAACTTAAAATATTCCCCCCTGCCAATAAATCAGATTTATTTTTTAGCCACTGCATTTTTTACGTTTTCTGTCATTTTTGTTTTTTATTTTCTGTTTTTCTGTGCAGAAAACGAAATATTCTCTGTTTTTTGCAGAAATCGAAAAGGTCTAGCTGTGCAGAGAACGAAATGAACTAGCTGTGCAGAAAACGAAATGAACAAATATTCTTTGTTTTTGTGCAGAGACTTTTATATGAGCTCGCCCCATTCACATTTGGGCGCCCATGCTTAGCCAACTAACCCTTGCGTGTTCCAGTTAGAGTGTGCCTCTCATTGGCGATCACTCTACCCTTTTCCTATTGGACCGACAAGCCCGGTGCCTAACTCTACTAAATAAATAATACGGCGTCCGTGAGCTACGAGGGTTAACAGGTGACTGTAATGGACAAAGATAGTGAGACACTAAAAAGGATAAGGTGGAGGTATGACAAACTTCTGGTCCCCAATGTCTGCAGGGATAAGAAAATGAGGGAAATTTTGCTATACCCCCCTGATCTATTGCCACAACTCACAGTTGTAGATGTCACACATGATGTGAATACAAGGGCAAGGGTAGAGACGGTTGCTCGCCAAACAGAGGACATGAGGGAAGCAGAGCTTAAGAAGAAAGAAAAATTAGTAGTGGAGTCCCAGAGGCAAACAGAATGCAATGTGACCCTGTCCATAGAGGCAAGCATCAAAGAAACTCTACTTTCAATGAAGGATGGTTTGCTTGCAGAGATACCATTTATAGATGGAGCTAGAAAGCTGGCTCTGGAAAAAGTGGACATTAATTTTTGCTAAATCTAGATGCTCAGATCTCAGACACGATTATCTATGCTTGTCTTAAGTAAGTGTTACTATCTTGCTAACTTTGAAAACTCAGATCATAGGTGTACTAACTCAGGTACACTCCCTGCAGTTTGATCAAAAGTCAACTTCCACCGCACACCCACACGAAGGTGTTTCTTCTTGATCCACAAACATCAGTGATTATTAGATAGAAGAACAGTCCATCTGGCACATTTGAGAGTTGGTTTCTCCATTGTGCTATGCTGGAAGTAACTGTCATCATATTTCCATATGAGAACAACCATCACTGGAGTCTCATATGCCTTGATGTTGAGCAGCCAGGGTGTTCAATTCAATAAAAGGAACACCATGCATGGACAAGCACCTCTCTCTCTCTATTGCATTATTCTCACACCCACACACACTCTCACATTTCTCTCTCTCTCTCTCTCTCTCTCTCTCTCTCTCTCTCTCTCTCTCTCTCTCTCTCTCTCTCATCCACACTCTCTCGTCCTCACCCAAGCCCTCTCTTACCCTCTTGTTTGTCAACCAAGGCGGGTCAGTTCCTTAGTCTATCCATCATCCACTCCCCCCAAGCCCTCTCTTACCCAAGCCCTCTCTCCCTCTTCCTCACCCAAGGCCTCTCTTACCCTCTTGTTTGTCAACCAAGGTGGGTCAGTTCCTTAGTCTCTCCCTCATCCACTCCCCCCAAGCCCTCTCTTACCCAAGCCCTCTCTCCCTCGTCCTCACCCAAGCCCTCTCTTACCCTCTTGTTTGTCAACCAAGGTGGGTCAGTTCCTTAGTCACTCTCTCTCTCTCTCTCTCTCTCTCTCTCTCTCTCTCTCTCTCTCTCTCTCTCTCTCTCTCTCTCTCTCTCTCTCATCCACACTCTCTCGTCCTCACCCAAGCCCTCTCTTACCCTCTTGTTTGTCAACCAAGGTGGGTCAGTTCCTTAGTCTCTCCCTCATCCACTCCCCCCAAGCCGTCTCTCCCTCGTCCTCACCCAAGCCCTCTCTTACCCTCTTGTTTGTCAGCGAGTCAGTTCCTTAGTCTCTCCCCCCCCCCCCCCCCCCCCCCCCCCCCCCCCCCCCCCCCCCCCCCTTCCCCTTTACCCACTTCGTCTCTCTCTCTGGCCCGGTATATCCCTCACCCTACCTCTCACACTCTCCATACTCTCCCTCTCTCTCCCTCGTTCACTCACACCCTCACCCAATAACTCTCTCCCTCTTGTTGACTCCACCGCTCTCTCTCTTTCTTCCTCGGCAGCCATGAGGTCGGCGGAAACAGCTCTTTCTCTTTCCAGTTAGCACACGCGGCCCACACACACACACTCCCCCCCCCAACCCCTCAGCCTCAGCCTCACCCCCCCTGGACCGCTACCTCTCTCCCTCGTTCAGCCCCACCCCGTTGACTCTCTCTCCCTCTCTCTTCCTCTCGTTCAAGCCCTCATGTGCAATCAACAAGAATTGATTCTCTCTCTCTATGCACACACATCCACACACATACACTCCCACACACACACACACACACTCACACACTCCCTCTATCCCCAACTCCCTCACCTTCTCCCTCCCCTCGCTCGCTCATGCTCACCCTCTCCCTCCTTTTTGTAATGCGGACAGCGCATGGATAAATTGCTCTCTTACTCTATACAAGTACACACACACAATCCAACCGCTACACACAGACACACACACACACACACACACACACACACACACACACACACACACACACACACACACACACACACACACACACACACACACACACACACACACACACACACACACACACACACACACACACACACACACACACACACACACACACACGGGCGCGCATGGATAAATCACTCTCTTACTCTATACACACACCCACAGTCCAACCGCCACACACACACACACACACACACACACACACACACACACACACACACACACACACACACACACACACACACACACACACACACACACACACACACACACACACACACACACACACACACACACACACACTCAGCCCCCCCCCCCCCCCCCCCCCCCCCCCCCGCCCCCCCCCACATTACACGCCATCGCCATCTTTTCCCTCACCCGTTTTCTGTAAGCCTGCACGTAAGCAACCAAAAAAAAAAAGAAAACAATAATATATATATATATAAAATAAATCTCCCCCTCTCTCTCGTTCCCACGCACCCAACACAACTCATACACATGCGCACACACACACACACACACACTCACAAGTCTCGTCACTCACACAATTACATACACACATGCATACATATACGTACTTACAAGCAGAAACAAACATGCACACTCATATTCAATGCACACTCGCCTATATGCACACACATAAACACACAATACATGCACGTCATACCCACCCACAAAAAATATAAAAACAAAGGAATTCGACATCGACGCCCAACACCAAAGAAGAAGGACGGTCATGTCACGCACTAGAAACACCGAATCAAGAAGTGACGCCAAAGGCATGCCCCGACCGGCCCTGGGACTGGCGAACGTGCTACACTGACGCACTAGCAAGGCCCACCATTCATTGGCATCTCGTCCACGACGCATCTCTGCAGTAACATCTGTAGGGTAATATTATTTTTCAATTTCTAGCCAAAAATCTTGTATAAAACCCATTGTAAATTGTCACCTCTCTCTAGGTGGTGGTCACAAAGGCCCACCTAGGAGATATCATTTTAAAAATTCGCGTAAGACAAAGCAAGGGTCAACCATCTAGGACCCAACTCCTTGCTTTGTCTCTCCTGATTAGGGCCCTAACCTAATCAGATTATCCTAACCTAATGCAGCCTACACCTATAAAAGGGCATTGAGAGGTCACTATCTAGGGGAGTCAATATTTGGTAGCCTTTGAGGGTCTGGAAACACTTGCATCAAGAGAGAGAGGGTTTTAGTGCAGCATTTTGGGAAATTAGCACTATGAGGAGGAAGCCATGTCCACAGCTTGACTCCCAGGGTCACCACACACTCACGAGAGTAGAATCTCCATGCTTATGAATCACCTATAGAGAATGCACTATAGGCTCACTATCTCTCTCTCTCTCTCTCTCTCTCTATCACCATAGTTGCCATCTCACCAAAGCAAAAGGATTCTGTAAATATCTCATTGATTTAAGTTTACCTCACATCTCGAGGGGTTTTCATCACTTGCATCTGTGTGTGTGTGTGTGTATGTGTGTTTGTGTGTGTGCAGAGTTTGTGCTATTTCAAATCACCGTTATCTGCATCCTAGCCGCTCAAAGCTAGGTGGTGCCCCCTATTCATTTCCATGGCCAGCTCGGTGTGCTTCGGGCTCCTGACATTTGAGGCCGTCGGGGTCTATGTCGCGCTTTGCGCTCGTCATTTGGTGCCCCCACAGAGGAGGTCTTCTTGGAAACCTCCGGTTTACAATGATGAAGACAACACACATCGTCGACCATAGATGAATGGCTGCAAGAATTCTCCAACTGAAGAACGGAGGAGGAGGAGATTGAAGAAACACTGATCGCCTTTATTGAAGTGCTACTGTCAGGTTGTAGCGTCATCAACATCCAAGAGGTAAGCTCCCCATCTCGCATTGCTCGTGCTAATTGCAAATTAAGAGCATCAAGTGGGAGGACTACGTAATGTCCTATTGTTGCCAACCAAAGCATTCTGTCAATGAGTGCCGACAGAGGAGGTGAAAAAAGAACGGTGAGTTTTGCTGTTGAGAACCGCAACACTCTCATGGATAGTCAAATTTTGTGCAGCACCATGTGTTTTCTCTCTAATGGTCCGAGAAGAGTCGTCAACTACATTAACCACAAAGTCCAAGCCACAAAGCCTAAAGCATTTGGTGGACGCAAGTGGGCCTACGCTCTCTCGAGGCCTAGAGAGTTCAAGTGAAGTGCGACCACCCAAGAGCCGCCGCCGCATGCAGAATTGAAAGCCGATTGAGGTAAACTCTTCTCGCCCAGTCTGTTTTGAACCCAATGTGGAGGATTGTGCAGATTTCAGCAGGAGGTAGAGGCATGTGTTGAAGGTGTCACCTTGTCAACACTTAAGGTATGCAACTCTAAGTAATGAGTTCCTTGCACACGATATGGATAATAACAATAGGCCAAAAGTCTTTCCTTTCCGTTTCTTGAAACGCATGCATGTAAACGTATATATTGATAGGAAGATATTCTACCAGCAAAAGATTGTTTTCCTATTCGGAGTAAAAAAACTTGATGAAACCTTGAGATCTCCACATCCCATCATCTTACCCCTTCTTGATTACTACCACTCTTTTGATGTAAGCATCTTTATTCTGTTCTAGCTTTGCAACCCTCTTAGATCCTATTTTAATCTATCCACCCAACCCTGTAAGAAAGCCACTATGAGCCGCTAATGTCATTTGTGATTTTTTTAATAAAAAAAGGTTTATAATTTCCTGCTCATTAAGTTACTACCATGGCAAGTGTCTCTTTCTCCACATACAGTGGAAAAAAGGGAGAAGAGATCACCACCAATATCCTAGATATTTCGACATCGCTTGTGTAGTTTCCAACAAGGATGATGATGCCTCACGGCTACAAATTTTTCCTCTACTGATGAAAGTAGAGGCCAAGTCTTGGTACAATGTTTTGCCCCAAGCTATCAAGAATGCATGGGACGTACTATGTGTTGCCTTTGTGAAGAGGTTTGGTGGAGGCACAACCTTAGAAAAGTTATGGCAGTTGCTGACAGAGTTAAAGCAGGGAGGTCTGCTAGAGTATGCCACTTATGAATCCAAGTTTGTGGATTTGTGGGAGCGATGGGTTGCCTCACTGGAGGAAGGTGAAGGAGCGCTTAATTCCCTGAAGAAGGACCATTTCGTTGCTGGCTTGTGGTCACCGCTTAAAGAGAAGGTAAAGGAGAGGTTCCTTGCAATGTATGCGTTGGCAGTGGAAGTAGCCCGCCTTAAAGACAAGAAGCTGCAAATGCAAGCAAGAGTCAATGAGTTAGAGGAATCGAGCTTAGTCCGACTAACCCCAGTGACTGCAACGGCTGCTCAGAGAACCCAACCACAAGAGGCATCAGAAGAGCAGCAAGACCTGTTGAGTCGCATCACTACTCAGCTTGAAAGTTTATCCGTGCATCTAGCGAAACAAGGGCATGCACTTGTCAGAAATCCAGAGCAAGGGAGAGGAAAAGAGAGGCAAAACTAGGAGTACTACTGCTACAATTGTGGGGAGTACGGCCATGGCATGTATTACTGCCCACATCCAAGAAGGCAGAACTTCAATAGAGAAGGAAGACAGAATCAAATCTCTCCACCAAGGGCGAGGCCACCGCCACCCAGGCAACCAATCCCACCTGTTCAAATCCCATCACCAGCCGTGCAACCATAGCCAGTCCCACTAGTTCAAGTCCTACAGCTACCAATGCAACCATTGCCACAATCACCACTTACACATCCTACACCCACCACCAATTGGCAGCCGCACACTAAGTTTCATTGATCTTGAAAAAGAGGTCAATATGAAGAAAACAAAAGAAGAGTTAAGCGTGAAGTTTATTCAAAGGACTGAAGCAGTGGAACAAGAGGTTAAAGAATCAAAAGATGCTACCCCAGTATGGGAGGTAAGTCAAGAAAATCGTGTTACAAACATTAGTACATCTCTAACCTTGAATGAAATAGACACCAAAGTGATCAATCAACAACATTGGGCAGTAAGGGTAAGAAGATGTAAAGTGTTGGTCAGTCCTTGTCACAGTAAGAGGAATGCAAAGAGCATGGAAGATAAAAGAGAAGAGGAAGACCAGCCTGCTAGCAAGGCATTGTAGAAGATGGACAACATATCAAGCAAAGGGGAGGGATTCAAAAACAGAAGCCTGTGCAACAACATGGACCAAGAACAATGTAGCAAGCTGAAGGCATGGAAAATTTTATTGTTCAGACACTGCAGATAATGACCCTATTCTTCACTTGCGACCCAGGAGGACACTGGCATAAAATTTTGGAAGCCATGGGCTTCCCATTTAATCAGCCTGCACTATTCCAAGGAGCAGGCTATCATCCGGACATGTTGCAGATTCATGGATATCCCAAAAATCTCACCAATGGCCAAATGGAATGGCTAGTTCAGAAGGCAAATCGATATCAACTCCTACGGATTAGCTGAAGAAGAATCAAAGGCAGGGCTAGAGACATGAATGCCACTAGCGAGAAGGGAGGGCTAATGACGGCTGGTTTCAAAACCACGGCTCCAAGAACCAACCCCAATCGAGAAGGAGCACAATATAAGAAAATGATAAAAAAATGTTTTTTAGCATGCACCACCACCCCTTCCATGCTTGCAGGCGGTGAGCCGCCCCTCAGCTTGGCCACAATCCTCCATTATCACCAGAGGATGAGTCCTCTCTCTCCTGCTCGGCTCCACCAACATCGTCTCTCTCTCTCTCTCTCTCTCTCTCTCTCTCTCTCTCTCTCTCTCTCTCTCGCTCCTATGTCACCAAACCCATGAGGGTGCATAAAATAATCTTCTCCCTCTCAGGGGCCACCATGCATGGACAAGAGCCTCTCTCTCTCTTGCATTATTCTCACACCCACACACACTCACATTTCCCTCTCTCTCTCACCCCTCTCGTCCACACTCTCTCGTCCTCACCCAAGCCCCCTCTTCCCCTCTTGTTTGTCAACCAAGGTGGGCTAGGTCCTCAGTCTCTCCCTCATCCACTCCCCCCCCCCCCCCCCCCCCCCCCCCTTACCCACTTCCTCTCTCTCCCTGGCCCGCTATATCCCTTACCCTACCTCTCACACTCTCCATACTCTCCCTCTCTCTCCCTCCTTCACCCACACCCTCACCCAATCACTCTCTCCCTCTCGTTGAATCGCCACCACTCTCTCTCTTTCTTCCTCTGCAACCATGAGGCCGGTGGACACAACTCTCTCTCTCTCTCTCTCTCTCTCTCTCTCTCTCTCTCTCTCTCTCTCTCTCTCTCTCTCTCTCTCTCTCCTGTTAGCACACATGGCCCACACACACACTACTCCCTCAACTCCTCAACCTCACCCTCATTTCCCCCCTGGCCCGCTACCTCTCTCCCTTGTTCAACCCCATTCCATTGACTCTCTCTCCCTCTCTCTTCCTCTCGTTCAAGCCCACATGTGCAATCAGAAAGAATCAAATCTCTCTCTCTCTCTCTCTCTCTCTCTCTCTCTCTCTCTATGTACACACACCCACACACATACACTCCTACACACACATTCACACACTCCCACTATCCCCAACTTGCTCACCTTCTCCCTCCCCTCGCTCGCTCATGCTCACCCTCTCCCTCCTTTTTGTAATGCGGACCAACGCAGGGATAAATCACTCTCTCACTCTATACACATACACACACACACACACCCATAGTCCAGCCACTACGCACACACACACACACACACACACACACACACTCTCTCTCTCTCTCTCTCTCTCCTCTCTCTCTCTCTCTCTCTCAGCCCCTCACCATTTAACCCCCCCCCCCCCCCCCCCCCCAACAGTACACGCCATCGCCATCTTTTCCCCCCACCCATTTTCTGTAATCCTACACATAAGCAGCCAATATATATATATAAATATCCCCCTCTCTCTCGTTCCCACACACCCTTTTGCCCATACACACACACAACCCATACACATGCGCACACACACTCACAAGAATATCGTCACTCACACAATTACATACACACACACGCGCACACATACGCACTTATGAGTGGAAACAAACATACACACTCATATTCAACACACATGCCTATATGCACGCACAAATACACAAAATACACGCACGTCATACGCACCCACAAAAAAGTAAAAACAAAGGAATTTGACATCGATGCCCAACACCAAAGAAGAAGAACGGTCAAGTCGCGTAGTAGAAACACCGAATCAAGAAGTGACGCCAAAGGCATGCCCTCTGTCCTGAGGCCCTTACGGGCACCCAAGTTTTTGAAGAGAAGGGGGGAGCCCCCACTAGCAATATCGCTAGTTCTTGGGGCAGGGGGGTTATCCCGCGGCACCACGCATGCAAGGGTAGAAGAGTGAGAGAATTGCCAGCAAACAGGGATTCACAAGCAGTTGAAAGTGGAAACCGTCGAGGTGTCCACCATGCAAGGAAATATCCAAATTGAGGTGCCAAATGTGTGTAGTCCATGAAAAATGCTAAAGAAAAAGACTTATAGAGAGCTACACGGGGAGGAGAAGGCTTTTTTTTTTCTTTTATTGGATTGACACCTCCTATAAGAGGAGTTTTTTATCAAGTTATTTTTGGGGGGGTTATGGAGAGGGATTTTGAGAAACCAACGGCAGAGAGAGCCAATTGTTTGTTCTTGAGAGTAGTTGGAGAGTACAAAAGAACTGCAGGATGGTGCAGCTTGGGGAAGATTTTTGATCCGAGGGTTGCAATTCAATGGGCATACCAAAGCGGGTGTATGTAACAGGATTGTAAAAGAGTAATCATAACTCTTAAGCTGTATCAGTTTCCAGTTGACATCATCTCTTGAGTCTCGAATCTATGTTCCTTATCGTTGTTTCAATTAATAATGTTCTTTATTAAAGTCTTTTCTCTTAAACTCTCTTTAATCAAAAGTATTACTTGTACTAAACCTTATTTAAGTCTATTTGCACTCGTCTATCCTAGTTTGAATGTATGCTAAGATTCTATCTATAGCCAAAGGCTCGATGCTTTCCCAATCGACCCTAGAGAATCGTGCACTCCGACAAACATGGTGAACTCGACGCGAAATTGACCAGGGTAGACGGAGCCAGCCATGTCGTCAAGCCAAGATAATGGGATGCAGGAATTGATGCCATAATTTGTTGCGATTATGCATCAACAACATCTGCACCATCAGCAGATGATGGCTCAAAGCTCGAAAAGAGAAATGGAATCTCAAATTTGCGAATCTAGGCGAGCAGTGACATATAAAGTGGGGTGGTTTGAAGGTCGTGATTTCTGTCAAATATATGAACAGGCTATGGAAGACACGGGAGCACATGAGCAAGCTGCGGTGGAAAATTTTGTGTAAGTAGTCGTGCCTGAATTGTGGGCACAGGTTGAGGAGCTTTGGACTATGCATGGGGGTACATGGGAGGCGTTCAAGCAAGCTCTCAAATACTAATATTTTCTTGAAGATAAAGAGCGTGTTACAAAGAAAATCTTTCTGAAGTGGGTGCAACAACGTAATAAGGGACTTTTTGCACCTGAATTGCTACTAGAATTCAAGAGGAGATTTGGTCAGTTATCTGCCATCGAACATACCGCTTTGAATTCTGAAAAGGTAGAATTGTTTATGTAGGTTACAGACTTAAAGAATTGTTTGTGCAAGCTACAGACTTAAAGCTACAAAAGAGCTTATAAGTGGATCTCCTTGAGGATCCAACAGGGGAGCTAGGGTTGAAATCAGATTGGAAAGAAGTGATGGAAGCGGTCAATATGGTGGTGAAGCGACTGAAAAGGTTGGATAAGTTAGTTGGGATGAATACAGATGTGGAAGAAAAAGAAGAAGCAATCCATGTGCTATTAAAGGAGAAGACCCCAAATCTAGAGGCAACTTTCATGGATGAGCTTGTTAAGGGAATCCAGGAGTTAAACATCACTTTGAAAGCTATGAAGCTATGAAAGCTATGAAGCTATGAAGAAAAAGGTTCAACATCTCGATCAAAACAAGGCGGTCCACAAAGGGGAGGTGGTAATCAAAACTGCATGTGGTGCAATAGTCTTGATCATCTCAGGAGTGAGTACGATGAATTTGCAAAATATTAGAGTAAAGGCATGGTTTTTTGAAGGATGGGCTAATACATCTATAGGAAACAGGTTTGCCTCCAAAGACCAAATATGGGAAAGGTGGTTTGAAGAAGCGTATGGAAGAGATGTTTCAAGAACATCATGCAAGTGTAGTTGAAGCATTGACTTATGGAGTGCAAATTGAAAGAAAATTACAAGAAAAACCTAAGGGAACTTTCTAGCCATATGCTATGACAATGGCACATAAGGGAAAGGTCAATTATTAACAACTATGTCAATTGGGAAACTACATTGGAAAGAGTACTGGGTGGGGAGATCATGTAGACTCCCTCTCAGTATATGTATATATAGCAAGGTCTCAAAACAATGAGACTTTTGTAGAAGAAAAGAGAAAAAGGGAAGAGGACTAGCAAGTACTTTGAAGAAGACGACTAGGTCAGCAGCCAAAGAAAAAAGATTATAGCTCAGTGTGGCTCCTATCGCACCTGATGTCCCAATGGATGAATTTGAGAAGGAGAAGAAGGTAGGAAAATATCGGGGTCCATCATATAAACTAAGATCTGATATTGAATAGGAAATTGATGTAAAGTGGGTACTTGAGGAGCGGATTGTGAATAGGCAGGTCCAGTTCACCCTAGGAGAAACTCCTAGGTTTTGAAAACCAAGAATTTCATGACAGCATCATTGATCTTATGAAGAGGAAGGACCAAATATTATACGGGCATGAAAATGACCCAACCAGGACACAAGGAGTGCATAGCATTTATGAACAAATTAAAGCCATATTGAGAAGTTTTAATGAAGAAGAATTTGGGGATGATGAATGAGGAAGCATAGTCAACAACGGTGAGCTTCCAAGGCGGGTAAATCATATCAGATTTCATGAGGAGGAGTATCATGAAGATGTACCTAGCACCATTTTACATGGAATCATTGGGCTAGGGCTACTACTAAAACTTTGGTGAAGATAGGTGATTTGGAGGAGCCAGTTGTCGCATTGGTAGATCATGTTTCGTGAAATAAACTTTATGTCAAAGAGATTATATTTGAAACAGAAGTGGCATGTTGATGTCAAACATGGGTGGCGTATCCGAGCCACTAATGCACAATCAGGTGATTGTATGGTGCATGTCCTAATGTTAAAATAACTATAGGGGGTGTAAGTGATGAACATAATTTCTTTGTGCAAGTGCACTCAACTTATCCAATTATATTGGGACAACCTTATATTATTGCAATGCAAATACAAAAGTTTTGGATGATGGATCTGCATATTCTAAGACTTTGAGGATCCAAAGTCGTGATGGAAAGAAAGTGGTACAATTTCTAATTGTTTGTGTTGACCATGCTAGGAATAGGGATACCTTAAGGGATCATCCATTGCCAAGTTGAAAAAAGAATTTAAAGATAACAGGGGTTTCCCGGTTTTTTTAAAGTGCCATTGTAAAGCAAGAGTATGGTGGTGCTTTGAAGGAGAAGTTCTCGCTGACAACGGGCATTTACAGAGAGGCTTTTCTTCAAGATTTTTGGGTTTATCTTTAGAGGGATCAGTGTCTTAGAGGAAGTTCAATGACTTATGCAAATGGGAGAAGCGACATGTTTGCAATGCCTAAGCTATTCAATTCAAAGAAGAGTTGGATGCAGAGGAGCTACAGGTAAATACAAAATACAAAACAGTAGCAAAGAAGTCAGACATGTGGCTATTCCATTTCCAAAAGAGAGTGATATAATCATGGAGAAGCATCTTGACAGCCTATTCTCTGAGATCCAGGTAAAATTGGGCATTCATTTATTGAAGAAACTTTGCAGGAACTATAGATTCGTGATGTAGATTTTCTAAATCAAGAAGAGATAGAATTTTTTGGAGAGATGTTAAAGAAGCATGGGAATGCTTTTGCTTTCCAAACAGGTGAGATTGGTTGTGTGGATCCTAGCATTATGACTCCCAAGGTGATATTCATTGCTCCACACCTCCCTTAGAATCTACGACCTATACCTGTTTCGAAAGCTCATCTTCCTAAGTTGGTTGATTTGTTAAATGAGAAGATTAAGATGGTAATTTTGGAGCCCTCTTCTAATCCTTAATCTAGCAAGTGGTTTATGATTCCCAAGAAGATTGGTACATTGAGATTTATACAGGATAGGCATCTAGTAGGCGTCCAGTGGTTGATGATTTTGTAGAGGCTTTTGCTCATAGAACCATCTATTCTATGGGAGACTTGTATTCAGGTTATGATCAGTTTCAACTAGCTATAGAAATCATGGATATGACAACCATGCGTACTCATTTGTGATTAGTAAGAATGTGCACATTGCCACAAGGTGCAACTAATTCAATTGCCCACATGATAAATGGGATGAGCAAAGTGCTACGGGATTTCATTCCTCACATCACCATGCCTTTTATTGACGACATGCCAATAAAAGGGTGTGAAGAGGGTGAAAAAGATGAGGTCAAAGATAAGAGGGGGTGCATACAGTTTGTGGCCAACCATATTGTTGATTGTGATAGGATATTATCGAGGCTTGAATAGGTCAACTTTACACTCTCTGGCCAAAAGTCTATGTTTGAGGTCAAAGAAGTTTTGATTTTGGGCTAATGTAGACCATCTGGTAGAAGGCCAAACCCTGCCAAAGTGGATGTTATTCACAGGATGAAGGAGACATGCAATTCAATTACAAAAAATGTGAATATTTTTAGGTGCATATGTTTTTTACTTGATATGGTTAGCCCATTTTTCACACGTTACAAAGGTTTTATACCAATTAATTAGGAAGGGACATAAATTTGTTTGGAAAGAAGAACACTCAAAGGCTATTCGTAAATTGAAGAAGATGTAACAAGAGGCTCCTACATTAAGAAAAGCTGACTATAAAAATGGAAATCCAATTATTATGATGGTTGACAAGAGTCCTAGAAGTATTGGATTGTGGACAGGATGATGAGCAGGAAAAAGGTATGCTACCAGATTTGATGCTAAAGTATTAAGTGCTCTGCAGAGAGCATATCAGTAGAGGTAAAAAGGGAATTTTGGGGTGTATCAGTTGCCCTAAGGTGTGACAAGGAGTGCTTTATTGGTGCTTCTGTAATAGTAGAGACATATTGCTTGCCATTACTTGGGAGGATCACAAGTTGTTCTACACTAGACATAGCCATGCTGCATTGGATAGAATATATTAAGTCATCAAATCTCAAGTTTCATTATATTGTAGGGAAGGATAATTCGCTAGCTGACATGTTGTCCAGGGACAAGTTTGAAGATGAAGAGAATATGATTTCTAAAGCTAAAGATGTGGGATTGAGGTTCTCTACCTCTTCAAAATTGCATGTAGAATATAAAAACACGATGTTTGCATTACAGTCTTTTGCCGAGGACAAATATGAAGGTGAATGGTTGCTGATTGGAGAATATTTGAGTACACTGAAGAAGAAAGAGGACTGGACCAAACAAGAGTTTAAGCGTATCCAAAAGAAAGCTTATGGGTATTTCTTACAGGATAGGTTTCTATGGAAGCATCCAAAGAAGCTAAGAAGAACTCCTTAGTGAGTTGTTTGTGATAAGGTAGCACAACTTCAAGTACTTAAAGAATTTCATGAGTCACTATGGGTAGGACACATGGGAGTTTGGGCCACTTTTGCTAAAATTAAAGATCGATATTGGTGGAAGGGTATGTATAAAGATGTGGAGAACTTTGTTGAAACTTGTGATGTATCAAATGTAAAGCATCATGATAGATTACATCCAACGTATCCATTGTGCATGCATTTCAAATGAATAGTCGATTTGATTACAATGCCCACAAGGTTATGGAAAATGAGATACATCGTGCTTGCCACGGAAGATTTGACAAACCAGGTTGAAGGGAGGGCTTTGCAAACCAAAGGTACAAGTATGGTATGCAAGTTTTTTCTAGAAGATTTAATATGTAGATATGGTTGTGTTGGAAGAATTATTGCAGATAGAGGAGAGCTGGATGCTGACGAAGCCAGAGACTTTTTGGCTTGTATGGGTGTCAAGTTAACGCTCACTACTGCATACAATCCAGAAGGAAATGGGAAAAGTGAAAGAGGGCATCCTGCCATTGTCAAGGCATTGGCTAAAGCATGTAAAGGTCGGGTTGGTAATTGGCCTCAGTTACTTCCTTATGCTTTATGGGCGGACCGTACTACACATAGCATAGTTACAGGTTTCATGCCATCAAAGCTTATGTATGGATAGAAGCCTATTATGCTTCTTGAAGAGGCAGTGACTACATGGAGTGTATTGCCTGGGGATCTAGAAATGAGCAGAGAAAATTTGCTTGCTTCAAGGATTTGATAGCTAGAGAGGAGAAGCAAAGATATAGAAGCTAAAAATGAGAAATTGAGGAGTGCTCGTTTGAAAAATAAGGAGGCTTTTGACGAATGGCATAGGCTAAGGCCATGTGCTATTCAAGAAGGGGATTGGGTTCTTGTTTATGATAGCAGTTTGGACAACCACTAGACAACAATGTGGAAGATGGTTAAGTGGTGGTTTGGCCCATATGTGGTTAGACATGCTTTTCCTAATTCTACCTACAAGTTATGTGAGATGGATGGTACGAAGTTGAAACTCCCAATTTCAGGTAAGCGCGTGTCAAGCTATATAAAAGGAGAAATAAAGAGCTTCAAATTGAAGATAAAGACTTCAATGTGGATGAAGATAAGGATATAGATGATGAAGACATGACTTTTGAAGATGATGTTGTGTTGGAAAACCTCTAGAGATTGGCACATACCGGAGGATGTGCACGTTTAGAGGGGGTGGATGTCATGGCTCTTTGTGAGCACAAGAAGAAAAATAAAATTTTGTTTGTATCTGCTGTGAACTATGAGAGATCTATGATCTATGTTAGAACTGCTTATGGCGTCGAATTAGAAGGGAATGTATGCATTAGGTGGTTTTTTGTAGACCAAAAGTGCTTCAAAGTGAACCATATGGCTTGACATGTGAAGATTGTATGAAAGGCTGGGTTTATGCTTGGAAATGTAGAGCTTAAGGTGTTGAGTCAGCTAGTCCAAACAACTCATCAAACGGAGCCCGGTGGGAAAGTTATTGCATTTTGAATTTGGAAGTGGTTGCAGATCTGAGAAGGACATGGTAGGTGAGAACAAGTGGTCTAAGGTGGTTTGAAGTGATAGAGGCATAGTGCTTGGCTTATGGAGATTGCTGGTCTTTTTAGATTGACAATCTGAGTCACGAAGATTAAGATACGAAGCTTTGAAGTTTTGTTGGGGGCCAATTTGACTGCATCGATAGGCATGCCATCTTGCGGTTTTTTGAAGCTTGACAAGATTTACAGAGGTGGTATGCATGGTATGGAGCTAGTAGGAAGTGACAACTTGTCAATCCGACTCGCGGGTCAAAGCTGACAATCAGTGCGAGGAAAGAGGGTCCAGGTGATTTGTTCCCATTTTGTGGCGCTTGGTTCAAGGTCATGTGGGAGTTAATGTGCAGTGGGGAGTGGTCACCTTGAAGTTAAGAATGGGTATTTTTGAGTGAAAGTTGTGGCTTGGTGTCCTAACCTTTGAGCATTATATGGTGAAGTCCTGAAGCTGGGGCAAAGAGTTGGTTTTCAAGTGATTTTTTTTTTATCATGCAAAAACCGGGTCGTAATATGATTCGAACTTTGAATCACTCACTCCACTCTATCATCCACTACCATAGGAACCATTGGTTGAACCACAACTGGCTCAACATGTGTCATGCCTTGCTCCCACCTTCTCTTGATCTTCTTGCCGACCTTCTCTTGATCTTCTTGCTGTTAGCCTCGGCAATTTCCACAGTTCTTTCAAATGTAGCAGGGTTCTCTTGGTCGACCTTCTTCCTTACACTTGGATGGAGACAATCCATAAACTCACGCTCTTTAAAGAAATCCCCTGGAGGTACTTGGGATGCTGCCTCCAATTGCACCCAAAGTCCTTTGAAGTGTTGCAAAAACTCTTGAAAGTTAGCATGAACATCCTGCTGCAAACCTTTCAATTTTGCCGTTGCTTCTGTTGCGGTTAGTCTCTTTCCAAACCTGTCAAAAATTGCCTACTTCACCTACTCCCATGTTTGCTTTATGTCTTCCTCTAAACCTTCAAACTACTTGCGAGCTTCTCCTTTGAGTGCAAGAGGAAATACATGAATCTTTGCTTCATCATTCACAATGTGCATATCAAGCGTATGCCACTCAAAGTTAGCAATACAGTCCTTCAAATCGTCCTTTCCTGTGAACATTGGCTGACTATATGCCATCCCTTCAAAGTCGCTTCTCTCTTGCCTGAGTAACTCCACCAAAGTTTAAGTCTTGCACCTCAACCAAACCAACACTTTTCTTCAATGATGTTTGAGCTTCACAACAAAACCGCTTCACCTAGGTGTACAACCGGCAAATTTCCACTCCCCAGCATGATCACCAAAAGATGATGGAGCAAAAAATATTGTGTGCACACTCACATACCCTGAAACCTCAACAAAACACAATTTATTCCCTTAATTTTTTCACCTCACTCACCACCACTCAATAGATCAATGAAAATACTACCCACAAGCTCAGTTCAAACTTCAAACACCTCGACCCCTTGCCTGCCCGCCGCAGGCACAAGGTGAGTCGAGTTGATAAACACTTGAAATCACACTTGATGGTGAACAAAATATACAAGAAAAACCATCAAAAACTCAAAAACTCCAGACACAAAATACGTTTCTCAAACCATTGCCAAGGCTTCACCAAACTCCACTCTGTTGGACTCTTTGGAGTAGCCTCAACCCTAATGGCACCGATACAAAGTCACATAGTCTTGCAAAAAGCCACACCTTCACCCATGGCGACGTTCATAGCGTTGCCGTGGATCTTCACTTTTGAGCATCGCAGTGCGAGCGTCACTAATGTGAAGTACCTCTTGAAGTGTGAAGACTGGCAGACCAATGATGAGGTAATTTTGGAAGCCAATGCAAAGCAGATGCAGTATATGATAGAAAAACTCGGATCAGCAACACGTCGTCGCAGCACAAAGGCTAAAGTATTGGAGATGGTGATCGATGCTCTCGAAGGAGAGTTAGAAGACAGATCATTGAATATCATCACTAATCTGCAAAAGCAAGTCCAAGAATTGAAAGCTGAAGCTGAACAACACCAGCTAGCAAAAGACAAACAACAAAAGGAAATGGAAGAGTTAGGTGAACTTCTCATGAAGTTAACAGATGCCTGCAAAACCAAGGACGAACAGCTGACAGAGGTTACTAACAAACTCTTGACTACAACTTTGCCTGTTCAAGACATTCAAGTACAGCTAGACGTAGCAAACGCCTCATTGCACTATTCAAAGTAGAGGATAATGATCAAGAAACCTTTTTGCAACAGATACAAGAAAATCCGGCACTTGCCTCGATCAAAGGTACAGATAAAGTGTTGGGAGGTGTTGTAGCAACGACCTAATTGCAACCCACACAAAATTATCAAATCCGTGGATCAAGAACCTGGCTAGGGCATGGAAGCACCAGCATCGGATGAATAGAAATAAAGGATTCAAGAGATCACCTCTCCAATGCAAGTAGAGATTAGCCATGGCAAGACTAACTCTAATAATTCTCCAATCACTAATCTATCAACTCCTACACACATCAAGTCCACCAAAGTCCGATTTACCATAGACTAGAAACCCCAAGCACACTAGTGATAAGCACACACTAATAATCAGATGTCAATCACGACACTTCATCAATAGCTACACACACGAGGTGAATAATGCTAGAGTTTCATAAAACCTATCTACACACAAGCAAACAATAGGACACACACACAAATTACACGATTAAGACCCAACTTAATCAACCTAATTAGTGATGCTAAATATTACAAATTGAATGCTTGTACAAGAATAGGAGAGGTTAATAGCAAGAAGTACATGCCTCTCTCAAATCTAGAATAATGAGAGTGTAATACTACTCCATGACATAATGAAATGTAGAGAATATAAGACTACTGAAAAAATAGGAATTAGATTAATCAAGAATATCTTACTCTAATTACAATGATTAGCACTAGACTCTTAAGCATGGACGTTAAGCTCAAGGCTAGGCCATAGAGTGAACACTCAAGAGAGAGGCAGCTCTCAAAAGTGGATCCTCAAGGGTGGATACTCAAGAATGAAGCCTCCTTTCATAAAGGCTTCCTTTTAAATGCTTTCACCACAATCCCTTCTACTATGGGTTTAAGCTTGAGCCCTCAAACTACCATATACAACTTTGGAACTCCAAGTGAGCCCAAGAATTATACAAAGTGAGTGGGAAATATTGTGACATCCATAGCATATCTCCCGCTTGATGCATAACCAATGTAGCATGTGTTAGCCGCTACTAACATTCCTCCCTTTCTAATTTGGCGCACGTCCTCGTGTGCCAGTGAAGCAAAACACGATAACATGGTAGAAAGCAAGCAAGTCCATGAAAGAAGTGTTGAGCTGCAAAACATAAGAACACGTAATCATCATCAAAGGCTAACAAGGATAAAACATGAAGTACAATGAACAACAATGCAAAGTGATTTTTTTGCTTCTGAAAGATGGGTGAATCATAGTCAAAAACTAAACAACATAAAGCAAAAAAGACACCTATACTATTGTGAAGATTAAACCACTTGAAATTTCAGTTTTATGCATGAAACACAAGCAATCAAATATGACCCTAGGCTAATGCAAGTTCATAGACCTACTAGCCTAAAAAACATGTGATCAATCTTAATAAATCATTCAAGTCTAGCATGTCTATGGGATATAAAAAAGATCCTAATCTATTAGTACATTGTCACAACTTTTTGAAGCTCATGGAAGTTTTGTTTTTTAACATTCATAGGAAAAAGTAAATCACAACACAAGGCTACCACCCCAAAGAAGGTGTTACAAAAACACCTTCTTTGGAGACTCTCGGCTCCTTGAACCCTCAAGAAGGTGTTCCAAAAGTCTACTAGCCTACCAAGGTGACGGCTATCCCCTATCAGTCCAAGCATCGGTTTAGGGCCTTAACCAAGCGAACCAAGGTGATTCCCCTCGCCTGCCAAGAGCCAATAAGGTGCTAAGCCTCACACAGACACACCATAACATAGAGATTTTCTTTTCATGTGTTTAGTGGCATTTTTTCTACTTTTTCTTGACACTTTTTTACTTCATTGTTTCACTTTTTAGCACTTTTTTGTTTCTTCCATTATGAGATGCTAATGGCAATTGGACTAAAGAGACTAAAGCCTAATCATAGCCCTGGGTCATGTTAAAAATGAATGGAGTATAAAGACTATCACTAAGAGTCTTGGACTAATGAGAAATGAACCTACATTAATCCAAGTTCAAGGCCAATTACCTATGATTAGCACACATAAAACCTAATTTTTTGATGAGTTAATATTCACAAAGCAAACTATTGAAACTTCAGTATGCCTAGCTTTTGAACATGAAAAAACCATAGCTTAGAAGCAAAAATTACTTAAGCCAAGCATAGAGAATGGAGAGATGAACAAAGAGCAAAATCATGGAAGGATTACACCTATTCATGCTCTTTGTGCATCCTTGAGCAAGCATCCCCTTTGTAGAGAGAAGTCTCTTGATCCTTTTTATTTGAAAAAGAAGCTTTCTGAAGTTAAAGGTAAACACAAGCTCCAAAAGGCCTTTTATTGAAATCCAAAAACACATAAAAAACATTAATGCAATCCTAATGCTAGGGTCTTGCATACCCAAATTTGCCAAAGAGAAAAAACCCAAGGGAAAAAAATGCCTTTGGTTATGCACATAATGCTCTTTGATAGCAAATTTATGCATACATAACAAAATGAGAGAGATAAAATGCTTCTACATAAGCAAATTTGTAATTTTTACAATCTCTCATGCATGATTTAAAGTTGATTAGTTTCTAGCTCAATGAAATATGAAATTTAAAACAATCCAAGAGTTGAAAATAATGCACCTTTGATAAAATGAAGTGAAGTGGCTCTTGAAAGTTGAATTTTACAATTTAGAAGATCCTAACAAGTTGGCTAACAACTAGCTTAAGTGAAGTTTTTACAAATTTTAGAGAAATCTATGAGGTAGAGATGACTGCAACTTGATGAAATGAAAATGAATGGCTCTTAATAGCCAAATTTTATAAGTGAAGTTTTTACAATTTTTAGAGCAATCTATGAGGTAGAGATGACTGCAACTTGATGAAATGAAAATGAATGGCTCTTAATAGCCAAATTTTATACTTGAAAACTCTCAAAAAAATTGTCTATACTAGCTCGAATGAAAACTAGCTCGAATGAAAACATTTTCACTTTAGACCAAGCTATGAGCTAGCATGTATACAACTTTTAGTCAAAAGACTTGGAATGGCTCTAATTAGCCAATTTTTGCAATTTTTTGCAATGATGACCCCTCCCTGGATCAAATGAAATCTCTTGTTGTCCACATCCCTTCAAAAAAGACTCAAACATTAGTGCTATACAATCATATGGTCAACACAATATAAGCACTACAAATGTCATGTTTAATCACAAATTTTGCTGCTATGTCATGATCTTTCAAACGAGCTCAATGATTATGCTTTTGCAAGGATTTGCATTCATATGAAGTACTAAAATGCACAAAATACCTCAACCAAACATGGATTCATGCCCATGTAGTTCTCACAATCGAGAAACTTACATGCATTTCAACAAGAACTTGCCTTTTAGTAAAAGGACGAAAATAATGTTTGGTTGAAAATCTCAATGCAAAATTTCCATGTTGCAATTTAGGCACACACAATCAATACCCGCATGCTCTTATATAGCAAGTTTTTCCATACAAAGCAAACAAAAAATTGTTCGGATCATCTCGAGAAATTGCACAAAATGCTCATGTCCCTCATGCTCTTATGTAGCATATGTTTATTTTTGTCCTCTCCCTATGTTTTATTTGATATGGCTAGCCTTTGCAAAGGCTTTTTAGAGACCAGAATTGCACTCATTACCATGTATGGCTTTCATGACAAATTGAGTCTCAGCCAATACCTGGATCCCACCATGCACAGAAAGCAAAAGAGAGAACATCACAACTCGTGCACACATCACAAATCCATTAAAAACCGTCTTTTAGTGCTAACAAAAGGTCTTTAAGGCACTAAAAACCAAAATTTTATTGCAATGACGTGCATCCAGACAATAGACAACTCCCTTATTGTTCATAAATTTTTGTTGGCTCAAAATTTTAAGTTGTTTTGAATGATTCGATCGAACCAAAGTGAAGTTACAATGACAAGCTCAAGGAGATGTCTGCGGGATGGAGTGGGAACACTCTTTTAATAGGCTTTTGTTCCATATTTTATTTTCATTTTGTAAATGTTTTATAGCTTTGGCGGCAGCGTGCGGAGGCGATAAAGATGAGCAAGTGGGTAGGGGGAGCTCAGGGAGCAGGGAAGGAGTGCGGGTGAGCATGGTCAATAGCCAAGAACACTCCAAGTGTGCGTGCAGTTCAAGCCACCAGTTGTCAAAAACGTATGGCTGCAAGCTTGGTCAACGCAGGGTCCGGTCGAGAAAAGTGTCAATTGTGTGTGACAATGTGTGTGTGCCGGTCTAGCTCGTGAGCCAGGCGGCAAGTTGGCTCTGATTCAAACCAACCCTAGACTCTGCAGACTCTGCACGGCGCTTCTGTCTCATCCTTGCACGCTTGGTAGGTAGCGAGGAAACTGGGCTCAGGACCCGCTCAGGAAGCATGTGTGTGTGGAGATCCGTGGAGAGGGTGGACAAATGGCTGTGTTTGTGTGTGTGTGTGTGTTCAGCTGGAGATGCACCATAATCGGGTGCGCAGCTCAGTAGCTACAGTCAAAGCGCGAGATCAATTGAGCGTGTTGAATCTGGACAAGAGTGCATGTGTCATGTTGTGAGCCAAGCCGGGCATGGCGGCCAGCTCAGCGCCTTTACAGGCTGGGGTGCGTGTGTGTTGTGTTTTGTCTTGCTGCCTCGTGGGCCAAGTCAGGTAGTGGCTCAGTGGGCCGAGCCATGTGGTGCCTTTAAGGCGGGATTTTGAAATCCAAGGCAAGAGGTCATCTGACTTCTCAGGCCATATTTGTAGCATGCGTGGGTGTATAAGAGCCGTGCCCCACCACTTTGGCTTTAGGGTCTGATAGCAAGCAGTGGAGTCACTCAAGATCATCTTAATAATAACCTCATTTTTAAGCCTTTTCATCTATTGAAGCTTGAAATTGAGCCATTCAACTACGATTGTACTTTCACCTTTCGCTATTTGGCATTAATTTCCTTCTTGACCTACTCCACAATTTATGCAATCAAAGTTCTATTGCATTGTCATATGCACTCAAAGTTGAGCTTGCTCTCATTAACATCAACGGTGAAATTGAATCAAGTTTTTACTCGAAATTGAGTCAATTATGACCAATTTGGAGACGCATACATGATTCACTAATGCATAAATTCCCTCTCAATTTGATTCCACTTTATACGTATTGCAACATAAGTTTTTCATTCAAATTGATCAAGCCGAAGTAGGCCTATTGGGAGTCTTGCATGGCAACACCACCAAGTTCACATCAATTAGGCAACCATAGTCAATTTTCAAATTGATTTTAATCATTGCAAAATCAGTTGCTCATATCCTATGGCTCTAATAATCCAAACCCAATCTAGGTTTGTCATTTTTGTTTTGCATGGCTACTCACTTTTGATTATGACACTAGAAATTGCACAAATCATTCAAATTTCTACCATCTCCAATTGGCATACACATCAATAGTAATAAGATCATCATCAATTGTATACAATTGAGTCATACCAAGTCATTTGATCATACAGACCAATCTTTTAAGCCTTTGAATCATCATAAGGTATTTGCTCCCAATTATTCATTCTTAATTTGGATATCCAATGCCATTGAGTAGGCACACACACCCAAATTTAAGCCAAAATTTTATGCAAAAGTTACATCAATTCCACATTGGAATGCACAACTTTGCAAACTCAATTAAGCATAAATGAATGAATGCATGCTCAATTTTTAAAAAATAACACTATTTTTACCCAATCAAGCAATGCACACACTCAAAATTTAAGCACAAATGAACAAATTTGACTCAATTGGCACTGAATTTAAGCTTACACCTAATGATTGCACATAATTTTCATGAACATTTCACAATCAAAACATTTAGGTGTCCCAATTGACCATCAATCATTGAAAATCAAGTGGTCATGGATGAGCGCACACACTCAATCTTTGGCCAATTTTTTGGCATTTCGGCTTATCCAATGATTGAATTAGCCTATCATAACATCAATTACATGGTCGCATACTCATAAATCATCAATTCCATCAATTTTTATGTATGCACACATTCAAGATTAGGTGCACATACTTGAAAATTTTGACACTTTTTTTCTCTCTTTGGTGCATGTATACCCACAATGATTTTTATGCACACACATGAATTCTTGATGAGAATTAAGTATTATTTTGATACACACAAAGTTCATTAGTCACAATTTGACCATCAATCTCATTTAGGTGCAAAGTAGAGATTAGCACATTGAACCACATTAATCAATCAAGAATTGACATGAGCAAGTGAGTGCATTTACATCATAATTACACTTCAGACTATTCGTTTTTCCATGCAAAGACGCATCATTGCACACACAAGTGTGTGCACCATCAAATCGGTTCCAAAATTGACCATTGTAGGCCAAAATTCAAACACTCAAATAATCAAATTAGGCATAAATTAGCATAATTAACCTGATTAGAGTGATGATTCCACCTCTTGTAAGGGGATTTAACATACTTTACACTTCAAATGTTAGTGGTTAGGTTAACAAGGTTAGTCAAAATTAGTAGAAATTAGCATAAAACTAGTACAATTAGCATGGAAATGAAGCAAAATTAGCAAGGGTTAGTATAAAATTAGTGAAATTGGAGGTTTGGGGTATTCATAACTCAACATCAGCATCAATTTCTTGCACAATATCATCAATTCAAACCCAAAATTGAGTTACACACACTCAAAAACCGAGAAATCAGTAGTGAAATTACTCTATTCTACACATCCTAAACTCACTAGCTTACGTTATCGATCCCCGACAGCGGGGCCAAATGTTGGGAGACGTTGTAGAAACGACCTAATCACAACCCACACAAAATTATCAAACCCATGGTTTGGCAACCCGGCTAGGGCATGAAAGCACGAGCATCGGATGAATAGAAATAGAGGATTCAAGAGATCACCTCTCCAATGCAAGTAGAGATTAGCCATGGAAAGACTAACTCTAATCATTCTCTAATAGCTAATCTATCAACTCCTACACACATCAAGTCCACCAGAGTCCAACTTAGCAAACTAATGAAAAGCACACACTAATTACCACATGTCAATCACGACACTTCATCAATAGCTACACACACGAGGTGAATGATACTAGAGTTTCATAAAACCTATCTACACATAAGCAAAAAATAGGGCACACCCACTAATTACAAGATTAAGACCCAACTTAATCAACCTAATTATTGATGCTAAATATCACAAATCAAGTGATTGTAGAAGAATAGGAGTGGTTAATAGCAAGAAGTACATACCTCTCTCAAATCTAGAATAATGAGAGTGTAATATTACTCCATATGACAAATGAAATGTAGAGAAGATAAGACTAATGAGAAAATAGGAATAAGTAATCAGGAAGAGATTACTCTAATTACAATGATTAGCACTAGCCTCTTAGGCATGGGCATTAAGCTCAAGGCTAGGCCATAGAGTGAACATTCAAGAGACAGGGAGCTCTCAAAAGTGGATCCTCAAGTGTGGATACTCAAGAATGAAGCCTCCTTGCATAAAGGCTTTCACCACAATCCCTTCTGCTATGGGTGTAAGCTTGAGCCCTCAAACTACCATATACAACTTTGGAGCTCCAAATGAGCCCAAGACTTATACAAAGTGAGTGGAAAATATTGTGACATCCATAGCATATCTCCCGCTTGATGCATAACTGGTGTAGCCTGTGTTAGCCGCTACTAACACAAAGTATACAAAGCACTAGAGAAAAAGAATAAATATCTTGAGCTAGAGATAAAGCTGGAGTAGTCACAATGCAGAGACTTGGCATTAATGCGGGTACAATGAGAAGAAGAGCTGCTCAAGGAAATAGCCAAGATGAAAAAGTCAACCAACTACTGCGAGATGGACGGCAAGAGACGTAGGAAGAAGCAGGTACATCAGAGCAACCACATATTGATATTCCCTCAATCTCTTTTGCTGAGATGGAAACATAGCCAGCAGAAGGACTAGGTGAAGAATTTCAGGTAACAATAACAGATGCCAATCAAGAGCCAATGGTTCAGCTGTCAAAAGCTGAGGAAGATGCACTTAAGGAAAAGGCTACACAAGAGATAGATGAGCATTGGAAAGCAATGATGGATTGGGAGTTGAGAGTTCTTCACTCTGCCAATGTTACTCAACTCACTCCCAATAAAATCAATGCACAATGGCATCAACAATCACTACCACATCCCTTGATAAAGGTAGAGCCACTCCAGGTCAAGGAAAGAATTTATAAAGACATGAAAATATAAGGCGTAGATGAAGTCCACCCTAAGTAGAGAAAGAGGTGGCTGAACAAGAATCCAAGATACTTGATTCTGTTCACAAGAGCACCTGCGGCACTTCAAAAGGATCCAACTTTTTTTCCTGTACCAAGAGTAAAGACGTGGCAAGCACATGAGGCAATAACAAAGAAGTAGCCTACATGTGCTGAATTATCCAAGATTGCTAGCTCCAGAAAAGAGAACGCCGACAGAGGACTACATGGTGAAATCTTTAACGGGCACCATGTCATTCTTCAAAAGTCTACCTGATCTTTCATGTGCTATGCTTTACAAGATTTGCCAAATGTTGCTCACCTGCATTGAGGTTTTTCATGAGCCAGAGCAAGCATGAGCCCCATGGATGTCCTTCCTCAAGGGCATTAAGGGTTTATGATACAACCTCAGTGGCCAACCTTCCAAAGAAGCCCTCTATGGATTCTTCACGTGCTGCATGTTCTTGCCATCTCATAATATATTGGCGTTTGAGGAAGCGTTCTACATAGGGTTTTCTACTTGGTGAACGAAGATTTTTGGGCGAGTGATCAACAACCTGACTTCAAGATTCATAGGCTACTCTGCTGTTGAACTAAAGAACAAAGTTACTATGCAATTTTTGCAGGTTCCAAACAAAGAGAGAAAGATCAGATACGAAAAGGCTCTACATGCACTTAAAGACCGCCTCGCCAGCCGTCAATCCAAAGATTATTTCAGTCCATAAAGCTGTGTCAAGGGACGACACAGGCGAGAAGGGCGGGAATGTTAGCAGCAAGCTAACTCGGATACCATTTTTTGGAGCTCTCATTGTAAAAACACTTATTATTTTGATAAATTGAAAATATTGTAACTCCTATTTTCTGGACAAACTTTGTAATTGATGAGCCGGGGCTACAAGCTTCTAGATTGTATGAAGTTGTCCTTACCCATCTTTAGTTAGAGCTTTCAGATTATTAGTTTTGACCATCAAAAACTTTGGCTAAGGTATAAAAGACAACTTCTGTAAGTTATTTTTAAGTTTTTGGAGAATGAAATACACAGCGCGAGCTAACGACGCTCACTTCTCTCCTTCTCGTGCTTCCTACTCCCTTCTCGTTTCACATTACAGACGCGTTGTGAGCAGGACGGAAACACACAGAACACCTCTATAATGACCCGACACACACTCTTGGAATGATACACACACACACACACACACTATGGGGCACCACTCGGCATACACAACCCACCTGGCCGAGATAGGGAATACACCTATGGAGTGAGAGGAGAGAGACTACCCATTTGCCCACTCCACAGAGAGAGAGAGAGACACACACACACCCAAAAAACTCTGCTCAAAAGAGGAGAATTTCTGATGTTTAGGTACAATAGAGCTTGGGCCAACACCAAGGGGGCAAATAGCTCACACAGTATGGGTAAAATAAGCTAGATACAATCACAAATTGGAGCAGAAGCTTCGCTTATAGGAGAAACTTACACAGCCAAAACAGCAAAAAAAAGAGTGAGGAATTTGGCAAAATTGTCAGCACCATCGCGTCCGGAACGACCCAAAACCCCAGTCTACAATGTCAAAGTGCTCAAATCCGACCTGGATGAGCAGTTTACGGGGCCAAAATAGGCTCCAAAATGAGCAAAAACATAGTTGCGACTGTTCCTTCTCTTCTCTCTACATTTTTTCTGGTCTTCTCTCCTATTTTTCAGTTCCCACACTTAGCTTTATTACTTGGGCACCCTTGGCCTTTTAGTTGACCTCAAACGGACCCCGAACAGGCCAAAAACTAACCTCGCAGTGCATAGTTGTCGCCTTTTTGCATCATCCGCACACCTGGCACTCAGCTTTTTTCAATAATGCATCTCGTCACCACGTGAAGTGGCCCAAAAATATGGTTCTCATGATGAACTTTTTGCATAATTAGCACAAGAAAACACCCACGTCGTGTCCGTACTTCTCCATGTGCAAGTATTGACCCATTTCGTCCTCCTGACGCCACTAGATGCCATCTGACGCACCTGCTTACCTCATGTCCTCGACCCATGGATAGATTCTTTGAGAATTTTTATGCGCTACCAACTCCTCATTATTATAGAAAAAACATACTGGCACTAGTAATAGTGAACATTGATGCACTATGTGTACCATGTCCTACCTGTACACATGTGGGCCCCACATAACCACCTGGCTCTGGAAAATGGGCAATCCTTTATTCGATGCACCATGCATGGGTATGTACATATGCGTAATCCCTTGATCCAAAAAACTCCTGACATAATTTGTCCATCCCCTAGTTTTCTAGATCATTCATGATTAGCAGCAGCAAAAAGCGATATGAGACTCGTAGCGTCACAAGTCTACTCATCCTTAACCAGCATTACTTCCTCCACAGACAGCTCATCTTGCTCCACCATCATTAACGTGGCATGATACAATTTAACACGCAATCCATTTACCCTTGACTTATGCAAAATCCCATCCAAGTTAGCCAACTGATAAGTACCATTCGAAAAACACTCCACTACCTTGAAAGGGCCTTCCCACTTAATTTGAAACTTCTTTTGGAAGGTGTTGTCTAGCTTATTGTTGTAGAGCAAAACCAAGTCATGCTTCTTGATACCCTTACTTTGGACCTTTTCATTTATCTTTGCCAAAGCCCTATTCTGCATCTGCCCATAATGTTCCAATGCACTCATCTATCTAGCTGAACCTCTTATAACTGTAAGGGCCTCTCTTTGAATGCATCACTAGGTGGCCCATGCAGCTTCTCTAACATCTTGACTGTAGGCAACTCTACTTCCACAGGCAATAGTGAACCCTGTACGTGTCTTTATCGAAGTACGATAAGCCCATAATGCACTAGTGTGAGGTCCCCACCCCGTCGTATCAAACGGCGGATCTGATGGTGGTGAACCTGGTGGCCACTAGATCTATAGTGGAAGCAAACAAAGTGGTTCAGGGTTCAACTAGCGAACGATCTCTCATCACAAAGTGAGTCGAGTTCGAGCCTACTAGCAATGAGATCTAGCTCCACCTCGCAGGGGAAGCGTACTTAACCTATCTAGCGATCCTAAGACCCACCTTCCAAGAGGAGAGAAATCCCGAGTGCCTTTTTTCCCATGTTTCAGAGGCACGTACACTTGAGACTTCACCGCTCTAGGGGCAATGAGTATTACTAGTATCGATTTAAACACTATGGGGACAGAGAGTTCTCGACCAATCCGGACCACCCTTCTCATAGGCATTGGCAACCTGAGCCAAGCCCCCACTTTCCACCCCCACACTCACACTTCCTTGTGTGTCCTAATTACTACCACAATGGTTGTTCAACATGAAAGTTCCTTGATTAAATTCCGATTCACAATGTTCATTAAGACAACCCTTCAACCAGTATTGCAAAGCGGCACCAAGACAGTACTCTAGTAAAAATTCTACTCAAACTTATTCATTAAAATTCCAATGTTCTGGATGTACAACATCCCCCCTCCAGCGAGATTTTACTCCTCCCGTTGTCGCCTATCTGCCCATACAACTAGGTATGTCCACCGCATAGAAAGCACGAGATGGACATTCCCACCGCTTAACCAGCAGACGTGGGTTCCCATCGCTTAACCAACAGACATGGGTATCCACCACTTAACCAGTAGTCGTGGATTCAAGAGCCCTTAACTAGGAACTCTGTCCCCTATGATCAGGAGGGGGTTCATGACTAATTCAACATTGGAAATAGAATGAACATGCCGAGCTAAATTTTCCCTAGCAGACATTCTTTCCTATTGCAAACAGTATATCTGTCAATCATTTCTTTCCTACTTTAGACTTTAATATACAAATGAATTCAATTGCCGAGGTTTCCGTCAAATTTCTCCAACATGTTTGGGGATATGTTCTTTCCTAGCTAAACGTGTACAATGTTAAATTAAACAACTTGAATAAAATTGTGATCTACCTCTTCCATTTCTTCATCAATGGCTCGTGAGATGGCCGGTGCTTGTTCGTCCATGGGAGCTTTTCCTTTTCCGTTCACATTGCTCGTTCCCGCCTCGCGGTCGTGGGCACCACCAAAGCGAGTTCTCTTAACTGGGACCATTTTATACTCACTAATTTAAATGATAAACTTGGAGAAAAGAGCTAGGTCCGAGAGCATCATAACAATCCAAATGATAGATTAGAACCATTGAACAATTCTCCCTTATACGAGAGGGTTAGATTTTTCCTTCGAGACATAGTAATTTTATGGATAATACTTTACTTGTCCTATGGGAACTGACTCTAAAGTTAATCACTTGGCTTAGATGATTAAAAGAAATTCAGAATTTTACTAATTAAATTACATTAAGCAAGTTCAATCACTTTCCTAGTGCAATTAGAAAGATGCTGAATTTCCGCATGCATAGGTGAGAGAAAATTCTCTTCTTAGTGCCTTAATGATGGATTAATTTTTGCCTTAATCACATCTTAATGTATGAGGATTTTGAATCTAACTTAGTTACAACAATATTGAGTGGTAAAAGAAAGAATTTCATCATTACCGGCTTTGACAGATTAATTACTATGCTGCCTAGAGAGATAAATCTCTCCTAATCATGCATTAATCATTGATTAAGAGTGATGAATGGCTGCATAATCAGCTATTGGTTGATGATTATATAATGGCAGGGATTTCAAAATGACGTGATCACACTATAATTTTAGGTTAATAACAATAGAAATGCAAAATAACAAATATTTTGTTAATTGACATTCATCTTTTTTGACCTCCAGGGAGACCTGGAGACCGGCTCGTAGCTCGTCGGGCCCGCTGGGCTAGTGAGTCTTCCCGGCGGTCACGCCGGGTAAAGCTATTTGCTCGCCGGGCCTGCTGTAGCTCAATATGCTATCTCTTCTTTCAAGTATTATTCAAACCAAACATTAGTGTTATAATCAATATCACACACAAGCTTAGTAGTGAAGGCTGAAGGGAATAAACCTCAATCTACTCAAACATGAGCAAGCAAATACAACGGTGAATCAAATATGTGATCAGTCCATCCCAAAAGTAGAGATATCGACCCAAAGATTCACCTTCCTACCTCCTTTCATGAATCAGTCCAGTCCAAAAAAGAACTAATGACCCATGATTGGAGCTCTAATCAAAATAGCAAGCAAATACAGCGGTGAATCAAACATGTGATCAGTCCATCCCAAAAGTAGAGATATCGACCCAAAGATTCACCTTCCTACCTCCTTTCATGAATCAGTCCAGTCCAAAAAAGAACTAATGACCCATGATTGGAGCTCTAATCCGAATAGCAAGCAAATACAGCGGTAAATCAAACATGTGATCAGTCCATCCCAAAAGTAGAGATATCGACCCAAAGATTCACCTTTCTACCTCCTTTCATGAATCAGTCTAGTCCAAAAAAGAACTAATCACCCATGATTGGAGCTCTAATTGGAATAGCAAGCAAATACAGCGGGGTGAATCAAACATGTAATCAGTCCATCCCAAAAGTAGAGATATCGACCCAAAGATTCACCTTTCTATCTCTTTTCAAGAATCAGTTCAGTCCAAAAAAGAACTAATGACCCATGATAGAAGTTCTAATCAATATAGCAATCAATTTAGCAAATATAACGTTGAACCAAACATGAGATCAGTCCATCCCAAATGTAGAGATACCGACCCAAATGAAGGAGTACGAGTGGAAGTGCGACGCGAGAGAGAGTGCGAGAAGAAGAGCACAACGATATGGTGAACTCGCTCTACTGTAATGTGTAGAGCATAGTGAGTTCTTATTAGGTTTTTACAAAAGAATATGTGTACATACCTGGCGGCCCGCCCACTTACTTGGGCGACCACATTGGGCTTTATACCCCATCAACCTCCCACTTAAAGTCCAATGTGGTACTTTAAGTGTGAGAGAAGCTACTATACAAGCTAATATACAAAAGATGTAGAGAAGTGATGTACTACCCTACACCTAGCTGCTTGCGAAAATGCGCAAAGCTCTCTGAGGGAAGTCCTTTTGTAAGTATATCAGCAAGATTTTCTGTGGTGTGAACTTTGACAAGATGAAGTTGCTTATCCTCGAGCATTTCCCTGATGAAATGATACTTCACATCCACATGCTTTGTCTTTGAGTGATAAACTGGATTGCGAGCCAATTGTATAGCACTTTGACTATCACAATATAACACAGGCATCTCTTCTTTGATTCCCAAATCTGTTACTAGTCGATTAAGGCAAATTGATTCTTTGCATGCCTCTGATGCTGCAACATATTCAGCCTCTGTAGCAGACTAAGTAACACAATCTTGTAATCTAGAACGCCATGATACTGCTCCACCAGCCAATGTAAAGACATACCCTGACGTAGACCTTCGGTTGTCTAAGTCACCTGCATAATCTGAGTCTGTAAAACCCTTTACACTTAGCTCCTGACTCCCATAGCATATACGCATACTCTTTGTAGCTTTCAGGTATCTCAATATTCCTTTCACTGCCTCCCAATGTTTCTTGCGTGGGTTTGACATGTATCGACTTACTACTCCCACTGCAAATGTAATGTCTGGGCGAGTAGCAATCATTGCATACATCAAACTACCCAGTGCAGACGCATATGGAATCTTATCCATTTCAGCCTGTTCTTCCTCAGACACACGACAATCTTGTTTGCTAAGTTTCACATATGGTGGCAATGGAACACTCAATGCCTTTCCCTTCTCCATATTGAAACGTTGCAAAACCTTGTCAATATAGTCTGTTTGAGATAACCAAATCAACTTCTTTGATCTGTCTCTCTCAATGCGCATACCAAGTATATGACTTGCCTCACCCATGTCTTTCATGTCAAACGATTTTTCCATCTTTGACTTCAAAGCTGAAATTTCTTCCAAGTGCTTGCCAGCAATCAACATGTCATGCACATACAAAATAAGGATCAACCAACTACCATCCTTAGCCTTCTTTGTATATAGACAGTGATCGAACTCACTACGTTTGTAGCCTTGAGAAAGCATAAACTTGTGGAATTTATGGTACCATGCCCTCGGTGATTGTTTTAAGCCATAAAGACTCTTTAACAACTGGCATACCCAATCTTCCTTGCCTTTCTCAACAAACCCTTCTGGCTGCTGCATGTAAATTTCCACATCTAAATCACCATGCAAGAACGCTGTCTTGACATCCATTTGGTGCAACACCAAATCTAATATGGCAACCAATGCAAGAAAGCATCTCAATGTAGTCATCTTGACCACCGGAGAGAAAACTTCATCAAAGTCAATGCCTTGTTCTTGCTTAAAGCCCTTGGCAACAAGCCTTGCTTTGTACTTTGGCTGACCCATTTACAAGGTAGAGCCTTTATGCCCTGTGGTAATTTAACTAGCTTCCAGGTCTTGTTTTTATGCAGAGCTGTCATCTCTGACTGCATGGCCAATTGCCAATTCCCGGAGTCCTTCATTTGCACTGCTTCCTTGTAACATGAAGGCTCATTGCAATCAGTCAACATGACATAGTTCATAGATGGAACAAACCTATCAGGAGGTCGCGTGACACATCCAGATCTACGCACAATAGGTGGCTCAGGCTCAGCCACAACCTGTGGTTCCACTCTATCCTGTCCTTGCTCCTCTTGAGCTCTGACATTTTGTCTTGCACGTGCAGGTCCATCTTCTTGGAAGACAACTCTTCTAATCTCCTCAACCCTTTCTGGTTTAGAATGATATTTGGATTCATTAAAGTGAACATCATTGCTGCGGACATCCTTTCTGGATTCGGGATCCCAAAGTCTGTACCCCATCTCACCAGAATTACCATAGCCTAGAAAGATGCACTTTCTACTCTTTGGCTCAAGTTTGTTCCTAAATTCCTTTGGAAAGTGAGTATATGCCTCACAGCCAAAGACTCTGAGATGCTTGTATGAGGGAATTTTGCCTGACCATACCATCTCTGGCACTGAATCCTTCTACAAAACCTTGCTAGGAGATCTATTTACAAGATGAACAGCTGTTGATACAGCTTCAGCCCAAAACCCATTTGGCAGCTGTGCATTAGACAACATACTTCTGACCTTCTCTTGTATGGTCCTATTCATCCTCTCAGCAACACCATTTTGAGGAGGATTGTAAGGAGCAGTAAGTTCACGTTTTATACCTTTTGACTCACAAAAATCTTGAAAGGCCTTTGAAACATACTCTCCACCATTGTCAGTGAGTAAGCATTTAAGCTTCTTGCCACTCTGATTCTCCACAAGTGTCACAAACGCTTTGAAAACACTAAACGCTTCATCCTTGTGCTTGAGAAAGTAAACCCATACTTTCCTCGAGTAATCATCTATAAATGTCATAAAGTAAGAAGCTCCCCCTAGAGATAGGTTAGGCATAGGTCCACACAAATCACTATGAACAAGTGCCAATTGTGTATCTCTTCTACTGCTTCTATGCTTATGTGGCTGCTGTGTTTGCTTACCATACAGACAATGTTCACAGAATTCAAAATCATTAAATGAAAAGCCAGGCAAATAACCAGAACGAGACATGATTTCCATTCCCTTCTTAGACATATGTCCAAACCGGCTATGCCACAAAGAAACGTTCGGCTGCTCGGTTACATTGATTACATTTTTAGAGACATTTGATACATAAATCATGTAAAGTCCTCCAGACTTTACTCCATGTGCTACTGTCATAGAACTCTTGGATATCTTCCACATGTTCTGTCCAAAAGTGGTGACGTAGCCACCATCATCAAGTAAACCTGTGCTGATCAAGCTCTTTGTAATTGCGGGAACATGTCTCACATTCTTCAGCGTGAAAGAAGAGCCATTCTGAAACTTCAATTGAACATCTCCAACACCTAAGATCTCACATGTATGCCCATTGCCTAGCCGAACATGACCTTTAGTGGTCACATAAGAGGTAAACCACTCCTTGTTTGGAGACACATGAAGTGATGCCCCTGAGTCTATAATCCAGTCACTCAGTGCATTTCCATCAGATGCTGTAAGAAGAGCTGAGTCCATTGTATTCTTCAAGAAGTAGATGTCTCCTGACACTAGACTGCCATCCTCTGCAACAGTGTTTGTCACATTTATTTCTTGAATCTTTACTGAGGACATGTTCTTCTCACCATGGTCTTCAGCTTTCTCTTTGCCTTTTTCTGCTTTCCATTCTCTGCAGTCTCTTTTCATGTGACCCTTCTTGCCACAATGGTAGCATTCTATGTCACTCTTGCCTTTAGCACTGCGAGACTTGCTACGAGACTGATTCCTCTTTCCACCTTTGTACTTTTCTTTGGTCCTTCCCCTGACAACTAAGGCTGTTCCTTTGCCTTTTTCCATTGTCTTTCTATTGGTTTCTTCAGTAAGAAGACTTCCTTCTACACCTGCTATGTTCAAACCATCTGGAGGTGCAGAATTACTCAAAGCTGTGTGAAAAGTGTCCCAACTTTCCGGCAATGTGATCAACAGGAACATAGCTCTAACAGGTTCATCAAACTTGACACCTTGAGCTGACAACTGACTATAGATTGTTTTGAATTCATTCAGATGATTGGACTTAGGTGTCCCTTCTTTCATCTTCAAGTCAACAAGCTTCTTAAGCCAGTATACCTGTGAAGCTGCACTCTGTTTCTCATAAAGATCACTCAGCTTTAACCATGCTTGATAAGCCGACATCTCGTCTGCTACATTGAAGTAAACGCTTTCTGCCAAAGTCAGCATAATGGTAGAAAGTGCCAATTCATCCATTTCGCTCCATTCATCTTTGTCCATATCTTCTGGTTTTATCCCCTTGAGCTTTATAGGTTTTATCTGCTTCTTTTGTACCAACACGTGCCAAATCTGCTTCTTCCACAATGGGAAATTGGTTCCATCCAGCTTCTTGATATTGTAAAGAGCAGTGTCCTGTGATCCAGCCATAGCTACGCTTCACAGTAGTTTACTTTCCTGGGAAAAATTCGGCAGAGTTTCCCTTGTAAACTGACCTCTAAACCAATATCAACCTGTCAAATGAACCAAGAAAGCTTCAGATTCTGCATAAATTTTGGCAGAGTCTCCTTTGTAAAATGGCTCTGGTGTACTCAAAAAACAGACCAAAAACAGCTCAAAAAAACACTGTCTCTCTGACACTCTAAGCTATGGGTAAACCTGTCCTGCACCTGTATTGTCTCTCACTGTCCTGTCACTGTCCTATAAGCATAGACTGCGACAATGCCTCAACGGTAGTAAAGCAAAGATGCAATCCCAACTGTCTAACTCAAAGTTAATACATCCTAGCTGCCTATCTAAGGGTGCTCGAGGGATCGCTCCAAGACTTGTATCACCGAAAGGATCTCAACATTCGAGAATCCCCCAGCTCAATAAAACCTCACTCGACCCTCAACAAAGGCTGCTGTAAATCTGACAGTACATAGACTTCCCACAAAGTCATACATCCACAAATTTCCCACTGTATGCTGTAACCGCTGCGGCGGTTGTTTGCTACGTGACTCACAGCCAGCAAACCCTCAAGAGACATACATCATCTCTGACAATACATCCCATGTGGAAGTACCTGCAATGTCAGGATGAAATCTGGAATATCAAGCAGCAAACACAAGCTACCTAATGAACTAGTGGATGTCGCCTACAGTCTGTGTGTAGATGCGCCCGTCTCGTATGTGACATGCCTCCAAGAACTGTGAGCCGTCCTTCGATGTGTAGACAGCCACAAATCAAAGCTCTGGGAGTGTCAATATCCTCAACACCTATAGTCGTAGGCCAAAAACCCCAAATTTGCAGAGTCGGATCTGCACCCGCTGAGACCACGTAGTCGAAAATGGCCTGCGCAGAACTTTGTCAAAGCCGAACGGTGACCGAGATGACCTCAAAATGAAATTCTGAGAACACCGAGCCCTTCGAGCTCGCCCACAGGATTTGGGGCCGTGTCTTCGCCTGTCGAATTTCACTCCAATCTGAGCTGGTGACTCTAGCCTCCTGCAGTGCTGCCCCGAGCCTCGATCTGAGCTCTGATACCAGTTGAAGGAGTACGAGCGGAAGTGCGACGTGAGAGAGAGTGCGAGAAGAAGAGCACGACGATATGGTGAACTCGCTCTACTGTAATGTGTAGAGCATAGTGAGTTCTTATTAGGTTTTTACAAAAGAATATGTGTACATACCTGGCGGCCCGCCCACTTACCTGGGCGACCACATTGGGCTTTATACCCCAACAGAAGGTACTCAAAGAAGATCTTCTGTGGGGGCGCCAAAAGAATGTGAGCAGGATGGAAACACACAAAACGCCTCTATAATGACCCAACACACACTCTTGGAATGATATACACACACACACACACACTATGGGGCAGCACTCGGCTTACAAAACCCACCTGGCCGAGACAGGGAATACACCTATGGAGTGAGAGGAGAGAGACTACCCATTTGCCCACTCCACACAGAGAGAGACACACACACACACACCCAAAAAACTCTGCTCAAAAGAGGAGAATTTCTGATGTTTAGGTACAATAGAGCTTGGGCCAACACCAAGGGGGCAAATAGCTCACACAGTATGGGTAAAATAAGCTAGATACAATCACAAATTGGAGCAGAAGCTTCGCTTACAGGAGAAACTTACACAACCAAAACAACAGAAAAAGAGTGAGGAATTTGGCAAAATTGACAGCACCATCACGTCCAGAACGACCCAAAACCCCAGTCTACAATGTCAAAGTGCTCAAATCCGACCCGGATGAGCAGTTTACGGGGCTAAAACAGGCTCCACAATGAGCAAAAACATAGTTGCGACTGTTCCTCCTCTTCTCTCCACGTTTTTTCTGGTCTTCTCTCCTGTTTTTCAGTTTTCACACTTAACTTTATTACTTGGGCACCCTTGGCCTTTTAGTTGACCTCAAACGGACCCCGAACAGGCCAAAAACTAACCTCGCAGTGCATAGTTGTCACCTTTTTGCATCATCTGCACACCTGGCACACAGCTTTTTTCAATAATGCATCTTGTCACCATATGAATTGGCCCCAAAATATGGTTCTCATGATGACCTTTTTGCATAATCAGCACAAGAAAACACCCACGTCATGTCCGTACTTCTCCACGTGCAAGTATTGACCCATTTCGTCCTCCTGATGCCACTAGATGCCATCTGACGCACCCGCTTACCTCATATCGTTGACCCGAGGATAGATTCCTTGAGAAATTTTACGCGCTACCAACTCCTCATTATTATAGAAAAAACACACTGGTACTAGTAATAGTGAAAATCGATGCACTATGTACACCCTGTCCTACCTATACACATGTTGGCCCCACGTAACCACTTGGCTCTAGAAAATGGGCAACCCTTTATTCAATGCACCATGCATGGGTATGTACATATGCGCAACCCCTTGCTCCAAAAAACTCCTGACAGTGTTTGTTGCGTGGCAACTGTACGTAAGAGCTCTACGCAGTGATGTAAGCATTTCACGGTATTTCATAGCTTTTGGCATCGACGACCTGCGACCTAATTTCATCATAAGTAGAAATTTACACTTTAAAATAAAAAACTAAGGATAGGCGGGGTATTGGGGCATCATTGCTAAGCATTTACGTGCATTCTGGGTCGAAAATGACTACGTCAAAAATCCACTGCTGTTAATAATCGTGATTTTTGCACTTGACCTAAAGTGGGATTTGAGACCATAAGCATGTGTGCTTAGTCTTATAAATTTTTCCTAGAAGTTTTGTTACATTTGGATGTCATTTGATGCTGTAACAGATGTGATTTATTTGCCGATGAGCTATTGGCTTTTGGTGATTTCAGTCACTTGAGTGTAACTTGAGTTAGATGCAAGTTGTTTGTTGTTTTTCGAGAGATTGACAACCTCTTGTAGCCTCTATGCACTAGTCGAGTCAGCTTCATCCCATAGATTGATAATTTAATCGTGGTTCTTGCTAAATCTGCAATAAAATAGGAGTGAGGTTAGACACCCGTCCCACATGGTGAGTCTTACCACTTGTATTAATCCAAGTTGGATTGATACATAGCAAGATGTAAAGTCATCATCATAGCCTTAATCCACAAGTAACACTCCTTGAAGGTGGAGGGTCTTTTCTTTCCACCAAGAAAACCCCGTGTCAAAGACCTTGTGAATGACAAGCTCCACCACTTCACTCGGTATACAATGTAGAATCCATGCTGCTGTTTCTAGTTCTTGGCTCATGAGATGAGAGGGAGGTATAAAACGACTTTGGAAGATTTACGCTTTTGTTTTGAACACGAGGTGATTGTCGGCGCTAAACAACCCTTGAATCTTTTGGTGCAAGGGAGAGGGAGGGACCACGCATTCATAGTAGCTTCCTCAAATTGTGAAGGCTTGTCGTGGGTGTAGGTGGAATAGGTGGCAAAGATGGGGGCGTAGGTGTAGAGAAGCCTGGTGCTACTTGAAAGACTACAAAATTAAGAATGTTGGTGCAGATGTCGAGGGAGAAAATGATGGCTTTTTCTTCATTTTGGGTAGCACTCATGTCGGAGGTGTGGTTTTTGGCAACAATGTGAGCATGATGCAGCTCGTGCCTTGCATTTATGCTTGTAGGGATGATGAGAAATTTGAACAATTTGAGTAGGGAAAGAGTTTCTTATCACCTCTTCTATGCTAACAATACAACACCTTGGCAAGAGAGTCTTGATGACTTGCGTCAAGATTTCTTGAAACTCCTCCTCTTTGATGACCGCATTCTCCAACTACCCTTGAATCAAGCAAGCAAGAGGAATTGGAGAATTCAAGGAGCCACTGATCCATGAAGAGAGGTAAACATGTCAGTCTTGTTTGCTGAAGGTTTCAAGAGCCCTCCTCCGTGGGGGCACCAAATGAGAGGTGGCTTTGCGGGATAGACCAGTGGCATCGACACAAGGGCTAACACATGACGGCCTCATCATGAAAGGAAAACACTAGGGGCACCGAGAGGAGAGAGGGTTTTTTACAAGAGGTTGCCGAAGGTGGTTTGTCATTGGAGAAGATAAATCCACCACTAATAGCGGTAGTGGCTCTAACTTTGGCCAAGACTTCATTTAATGTGGCTTTGTTTCTCCCACTCATGCCCTAGATTTCAAATCTAGAGTAAAAAATATACAATGATCTTGTGTTCACACAAAAGAGAGATTATGAGGGGCGTAAGTGGAGTAAAACATGATTAGGAGGTTGATGTTGCTGTTTGAAATTGATGAACATAGGCATGGCCCACCTAATTGACGCTTCCATAACTTGATGCTTTGCTTGGACAAGCCTCCCTTGCGTCGTGTCATTTGTAGTGGTCGTAATCAAGTGCCTCTGCGGTTTTCACAATGGTCGTCACTTCATTGCAGCCGTTGGCGTGAAGCGCGTATATACGAGAGCATGTACATGTGTGCGAATAATGGTGGCCATAATTTTACTATTTTGAGCTTATGGACTGATTTGTGAGAGTGTTTGGTGGTCATTATGAGAGTGGAATGCGTGTTGATGAGTAGGTTGTGTGTATGTGTATGTGAGTGTGTATGTGTATATGTGTGTGTATGGTTGAAAAAACAACAATTTTCAACTATGGAGAGCTTGAGAAAGACATGAGAGTGAGAGAGAAGGGTGGGTGTGTGTGTGTGTGTGTGTGTGTGTGTGTGTGTGTGTGTGTGCGCATGTACTCTACGTGTGCTGAAAATTGGCTGTTTTCAGCTTTGTGTGTGTGTGTGTGGAGAGAGAGAGAGATAAAGTTTTTTTACTGGTCAAAGAGAGAGAGAGAGAGAGAGAGAGAGAGAGAGAGAGAGAGAGAGAGAGAGAGAGAGAGAGAGAGAGAAGGGACAAAAAAGTGAAAATTTCAGCCAAAAGAGAGAGTGAGAGGGAGAGAGAAGACAAGGAGAGGGAGGTCTCCATGGATGGAAGAGGAAACGGTAGAAAGAGGTGATAATGAGAAGGAGGCCCCCTTTATTTGCTTTTTTAAGAAAGTGGTGGCCATGGTTGTACAAACCATTGAGTGCCCTCTTATCTTACTAATATAGTTATCAATTATTTTGAAAGTGGATCCCTTTGAGGAGAAACTGAAGGAGGGAAAACAAATGATTACACAGTGGCTCCGTTGATACTTGGGGACAAAGCTCCTTACCATGTAAGATTTTTTGTTTTGGTGAAAGCTTTTACTGGAGATTTTGTTTATTTTGATCATAAAGTGGTAGTTCACATGCCTTGCACTTGAGAGTTTTGGAGAAGGAGGGGTTTTCCATAGAGAGAGATGGGTTGAGTTGAAAAGGTGACCCTCACCAACAACGATTATGAGTGGCCGTTCTAACATCTAGAAAGCCACGAGTCAAACATTTCAAACATACCTTGGGACTACAACCATGAAAGTACTCCCACTCCTTCTTAGTCGCCTATTCGCCACACTGTTGTGCACTTTTCAATTGATTTTGTGCAACAATCTTAATCTCATGAATGTTGCTAGGCTCTCAAGACCCACCCAATAATGCATCGGTGGTTGTCTTCCCCATCTCCACTTGATTCGTGCCCGTTGTCGCTCTTGCTTTGCATCCTCGTACTATGAAATCCATTTTTGCATCATTGGATTGTGAAGCATGCAAGTCCGATTGATCTTAGCCTCTAGATCTTTTGTCATTTTCTTTTCAACACCGAGATTGCACATGACAATCCCATGTATGCGCTCATCATCTACAGTGCACCAAAGCGTATCTCGGGCACGATCAACTCCAGAGATCCGCTCTCCAATTTAAACAAGGGACTCTAAAAACAGCCAAACCTCTGCCATGCTACCCTCTGGATGTGCCTTCTGACGCACATATCCCTTGAGCTTTTTCATGAAACGTTCTAGATCCAGTCAAAACCATGGTGCTTAATGGAGATTTATCAATCCATTGGGTACTGTATGCGGCCAAAATTGCTCCATATGATCCGCATTCCTAAGGTCAATTTTGGATCCCAAAGTATCTTTCTTGCCAATGAGATGATCCCACAACAGATTACCCACATTGTTGAATATGTGCATTGGATTGAGCAAGTGATTGATCACGAGTCTAAGCCAAGATGACAACTCATAACATAGAAAGAATCTCTCATCCTTGGGGGAAGATTGTCAGCACACATCTCCTTTTGCTCTAACCATGCTCAACCAGACATCTTTAGTGGTTCTCTTCCCAAAAAATCGTCGCGTAACTTGTGATTCTATGTAAGATGCACTCGATGACCTTCGTAGATTTGCTTCTTGAGTGAGGGCGCCCGATGTGCATTAAGTCTAGGGCCACATGTGACACATGATTTGTATCTGCTTGTCTGGAGCCTCGCATGTATACACATGACAATAATCCACATGAGAATGTATGAGTTTTTTAGAATTTTGTTAGTCCGGGATATTCATGCATGGTCCACATCAGAATGCCTCTGATCAAGGCATTGCGTCGACCTGTGTGTCGGCTCATATCCACCACTTCTATGACAATCCAAAATTGTTGGAGCTCTTCCAATAGTATAGCCAGATACACATCCATATTCTTCACTTTATACCGCCCCGAAACAATCAAGCTTAGAAATAGGTGTCCCTTCTTGGTCATCAACCATGGAGGAATGTTGTAGTTGTGACAATGACAACTGGCCATACACTGTAAGATGTTGACCTTTGACCAAATGGATTTACGCCATACATAGCCAAACCGAGGTGCAAATTTTGAGCTTCCCTGGAAAAATCTGGCCATGTATCGTCTATATGCTTCCATGCCGTGCAATTTGTAAGGATCCGTAGGATCTATTCAATATCTTTCAGAATCACATTTCAGACACTTCTCCATGTCCATGTATTCCCCTCTGAAAATTTAATCTTCTCTTACTCTCCTCTGTCTCTTATCTCTCTTTCTCTCTCTCTCTCTCTCTCTCTCTCTCTCTCTCTCTCTCTCTCTCTCTCTCTCTCTCTCTCTCTCTCAATCTCCCTCACAATCAAGAAACCATAGATCACATTGTAAACTACCTTAAATTCTCTAGCCATTTTCGATCCTGGCTCGCCTTGGTCTAGAGGTTCAGGGAGATCAGAACCACCGGGTTATAATCTCGTCTTTATTGGTCAATGCTTATATTTGTGGATACGAGAAATCTACACACCCATGTCTACATGAAAATACATGTAGTGGACAAAACCCCTTTGCCTTTTGTTCAGCTTTAGCCATGCCCTACTGTAAACTACCTGAAGAGCTATGGTTATATGTGAAGCCACCGTTTTGTGGTGTGTGCAGTGCGTGAGTGCTCTCGCTTCTTTAGAGTTCTTTACAGAAGAGCTTCTTTACTATGCTTCTTGCTCAACATGTCTTCACAGCAGGTCCTTGTTTGAGGAATTATTGTGCACGTTACATGCTTGCCTCCATTCTGAGAGGTACTTTGTTGTCGAAAGCTTTCCAACCTACTGTGCTTTCGAAGGATTTCCAACCTAATGCGGCATCCATGGAGAGAAAGAGAGAGATAGCCAAAAAGAGTGCGAGAAAGATAGAGAAGGTAGAGAGAAGAGAGTAGAAGTTCATTTTTGAACTCCATGTTGGGGACGAAAAAAAATTGTTTTTCAAAGCACTCTACAGAAGCCTCTGCACTCTCGCATTGCACACCTTACCAAAAAGTGGCCCTTTCTCTTTACTTACTTGCAAGTTCACATGCGCAAATGGCTTGGCCGTGAGCTGTTTGCATGTGTGAGCTACATGCAAAATACTGTGAACATAACCTAACTCTAAATATAAACCATAATCCTGAAGCTAAACTTAAATATAAAGACTAAATCCAAAATATAATCTTATATCTAAACCTAAAATCTAATCATTAACTATCTTTAAATATCCCTAACTATGCTTTAATGCTTAGATATAGAGTTAGATCCTAAACCTAAACCCAAAGCTCTAGCATTAAATCTAAACCTAAGCTCTAACTTAGATATAAAACTAAATCCTAAACCTATGACTCTCTATCTCTTTTTGTCTCTCTTTATTTATATATGTTTCTCTATCTCTCATTCTCTCTCTTTCTTTCTCCGTCTCTCTCTCAATGTATGTGTGTTTTTGTCTACATGTGTGTATCTCTCTCTCTCTCTCTCTCTCTCTCTCTCTCTCTCTCTCTCTCTCTCTCTTATACTAAAGATATATTAGTTGATAGATCGATTGAGCTTGAGAGATCTAGACATCCATTAGAGGACCAGGACTACTCTAGCACGATGTGGGAGAAGCCCACTACTTCTATTTACAAAGGCGGACATTGATGAATCTCTTCACCGATCGATGCACTACTTTCTCGAACAACACAGACTTTAGATTAGATCCACAAGGAGTTTATTGGATTGATCTCATAAATCATTTTGGCATTTTGAGGACGTTTAATATAACATTTCATTTCATTTCTCTCTCTCTCTCTCTCTATCTCCCTCTCTCCCCCTTTCTCTCTCTCTCTCTCTCTCTCTCTCTCTCTCTCTCTCTCTCTCTCTCTCTCTCTCTCTTTCTCTTGCTTTCTCCATGTCTCTCTTTCTTTCTCTCTCTCTCTCTCTCTCTTTAACTTATTTATCTCTCTCTTTACTTTCTTTATCTCTCTCTCTCTTAGTGTGTCTGTGTTCTTTGTTTATGCATGTGTGTGTACATTATCTTTCTCTCTCCCTCTCTCTCTCTCTGACACACACACACACACACATACACACAACGTGTGTGTGTGTGGGAGAGAGAAATAAAGAGTTAAATGAAACATGAGAGAGAGGAGAGGGAGGGAGCATACTTGGCTCTCTCTCCTCTCCTTGTGTGTGTGTGTGTGTGTGTGTGTGTGTGTGTGTGTGTGTGTGTGTGTGAGAGAGAGAGAGAGAGAGAGAGAGAGAGAGAGAGAGGCAGGTATACCTATTTTGCAGATAGCACCGAAAGTCAAATCTACATATCTAAGTTTTTGGTGCTCCCAAATTAATTTTATTGAGTCGACGTCGCTATGTGTGTGTGTGTTCTTTGTTTATGCATGTGTGTGTACATTCTCTTTCTCTCTCCCTCTCTCTCTCTCTCTCTGACACACACACACACATACATACACACAATGTGTGTGTGTGTGGGAGAGAGAAATAAAGAGTGAAATGAAACATGAGAGAGAGGAGAAGGAGGGAGCATACTTGGCTCTCTCTCCTCTCCTTGTGTGTGTGTGTGTGTGTGTGTGTGTGTGTGTGAGAGAGAGAGAGAGAGAGAGAGAGAGAGAGAGAGAGAGAGAGAGAGAGAGAGAGAGAGAGAGAGAGAGAGAGACAGAGAGAGAGAGGGGTAGGTATACCTATTTTGCAGACAACACCAAAACTCAAATCTACATATCTAAGTTTTTGGTGCTCCCAAATTATTTTTACAGAGTTGACGTCGCTATAGGTGTCGCTATGAGTGTTGCTATAGAACAAAGACTATAGTGATGCCTATAGCGGCGCCGAGACTTTTCCACATTTGAGCGTCTCACTATGAGCATTGCTACACTGAGAACCTCTTGTAGTGATTTCCTTTTTACCTAAAGCGCAATTCAAACAAGTTCCTCAAATATGCACATCTTCCTTCCAAATCCACATCCCTTCGATCACCCATTCATAATCTTTCCCATTGACATATGGCCTACCCGAACTTGGTCATTTTCCAATGACTCCGTGAGTACACTAGCCGGCCAGGCGGCACATCACAACCATTCATTCCGATCTAGGATATGAATGAACATTGATCTCGACAATCTAACACATAAGCTCAACAGTTACCAATTCTAGCAAAAAAGAATCATTCTTCCTGTTGAAGTCCCCCAATTATTCTTGGTCTAACCTTATTTCAACCAATCAATCAAAGGCAATATAACAATACTAATTGTCCCTATGTATTGCATGGGCTATTCTCCAACTTCTCAGGTTCTTTTTAACCCTAGTATAAGACTTTGGTAACCTTCCTTGAATTAGCAATTTACTTGTTCCTAATTTCTTCAATCTTTACAAACAGTGTCCCTTAACAAAACAACGTATGTCAAGAAGTGTTTATGGTTTTGTTTCATCTTTGTCATATAGTTTAACCCTGTGTTGCCTATTTTACCTCGTCATCCCTTTTCACATTCAATGAAATCCATGGGCCATCTCCATGGAGGCGGTGGAGTTCGGTTCCAGTCGCCTATGGGACATCTCTATAGTAGCCATTCCCTGCTCCTCATAGAAACCCCATGAATAAAAGATAAGAAAATTGAGAATCAAATATGAATTAACTAATGGTGCATGGTTATGTAGTAACATGATATTTTAAGAAATATTGCAATTGTTAAGCATGGATTAAGTGCAATCTCATCTTAGTTTTTCAAAGATAGAGGGCATAAATGGTGGCTGAATGTGTAAGATGCCTTTGGGTTAATTTATGCTTTGCTTGTAATTTAATGTGTGTGAGTATAATATTTTCCCAACTTCTTGTGTGAGTGAAACTCTTCCTAATGAATGTGTGTGAGTGTGCTTGCATGCAATGCTTCATGTGTGAGTGTAACTTATTCTAATATATGAAGATGGAGATTAAACTTACCTCATTAAAGGAACTTGGAAAAGAGACAAGAAGATTAGCGTCTTAATTCTCCTTACTTTCTTGGTCAAATTGATGGTGGGCGCTTGAAAGAGACTGAACTTCTCCTTCTCTTCACTTCCTTCGTCGGATTGATGGTGGTTGCTTGGGAGAGATTGATCTTCTCCTTGACATCAATTGAAGATTTGAATGGCCAAAAGTTAGCAAGACAAAGGTTTGGGGAAAGGGAGGTTAGAAGGATGGAAATGGATTAGAGAAAATTTCCAACATCAGGTGACTATGGAACTTCATGAGTTCGCATAAGGCTAAGTGGAGAGTGAGGATAAAATGAGAAATTTGTCTAAGCGTATCTAAGCAAGTAACACATAAAGGAACTCTCTATATAGGATAGACATCCAAGGAATTATTCCTCCTCTACCTACCCATTCTCCGTTCTCATCCTTGCATTTTAACTTCCTCTAGCTACCCATTCTCCTTTCTCACCCTTGCATTTCAACTTCCTCTTAATTTTCAAATCTTTACCTTGCATTTCAAAGCGCCCACTTTTCAAACCTTTTCCTCATTCTTCTATGACCAATTCTTTCTTTTTATTTTCCTTGTATCATCTCGAATGCTTAAAAAGAAAAAATCTTTTTTCTTTTCTTAGAAATATTTAAAATATCATTTTATTGATTTGTCTAATATAAGATGCTTTTCCCATGCAAGGAAATGAGATTCTTGCTTTGAAAGTCCAAGAGGGACCTTACACACACACACTCTCTCTCTCTCTCTCTCTCTCTCTCTCTCTCTCTCTCTCTCTCTCCCCCCCCCCCCCAACCCTCATGCATGTGTGATATGTTAGACCAAATCACAAAAAGTAAGTGGTGTCGTAGAATGCAATAAATGACCATATGATATGATTAGCATGTTGACCACGTGTGATATGAGGGCCGACGTTTCAAATCAACCCACCTCTCTCTATGGACACCCCCCCCCTCCCACCCCCCCCCCCCCCCCCCCCTTCTAAAAAAATTTCAAGCACAGGGCATTCACAACTCTCACTATCTTTCTGCACTTCTTTCTCTACCGTCTCCTACCAAAATTCATAACATGTTCAGTTGTGTGACATGGTCTATGGTGTGCTGTATAGTATTTTCATTGCACCCTAGCCGCATTTCAAGCTAAGTGGTGCCCCTATTTTTTGCCTTTCATGGTGAGGCCGTCATGCGTTAGCCCTTGTGTTGAGGCCACCGGTTCTATCTTGCAAATCCACCTCTCATTTGGTGCCCCCGCTAAGGAGGGCTCTTGAAACCTTCAGTTTACAATCCTGAGATGTTTTCTTCTCTTCATGGATGAGTGGCTTCTTGAATTCTCCAACTGGACCACCGAAGAGGAGGAGCTTAAAGAAAGCTTGACGCAAGTCATCAAGACACTCTTGCCAGGGTGTTGTATTGTTAGCATAGAAGAGGTGGTAAGACCCTCTTTCCCTACTCAAACTATTTACATTTCTCATGATCCCCACAAGCATAAAATCAAGGCACAAGTCGCATCATGCTCACACTGTTGCCAAAAACCACACCTCCGACATGAGTGCAGCCCAAAGTGAAGGAAAGCCATCATTTTCTTCCTCTACATCCGCATGGGCGTTCTTACTTTAGTAGGCTTTCAAGTAGCACCAGGATTCTCTACACCTACACCCCCATCTTTGCAACCTATTCCACCTATGCCCACAACAACGCTTCGCAACTTGAGGAAGTTAGTGCGAACGCGTGGTCCCTCCCTATCCCTTGCACCAAAAGATTCAAGGGTATCCCAACGTCGACAATCACCGCGTCTTCAAAACAAAAGGGTAAATCTTCTAAAGTCTTTTTATACCTCACTCTCATCTCATGAGCCAAGAACTAGAGACAACATCATGGATTCTACATCATCTACCATGTGAAGTGGCGGAGCTTGTCATCGACACGGGGTTTGCTTGGTAGAAAGACAAGACCCTCCACCTTCAAGGAGTGTTGATTGTGGATCAACGCTATGATGACGACTTTACAGCTTGCTATGTATCAATCCAGCTTGGATTAATAGAAGTGGTAAGACTCACAACCTACCTCATCACACCTGTGTATGCACTGGATGGCACTCTATCTTGCAGGAAAGTGAAGTTGCTCAAAGAGAGAGAGTTCAAGTTTTTTCAAGAGATTGCTAGAGGGACAGTCCTAGAGCTAGAAGACAAAGACAACCTTGTCCTATGGTACTACAAATTCAACCTCAACTACCAAGAGCTCTACACTCCGACTATAACCTTCCACCACAAAGGAGGGAGCCTTTCGCAGTATCATGTGATGGATCCAACACATCAATCTTTTGCAAGGGACCAGACTTATGTAGCACAACGAATTCAATCAATCAAAGTAATCTTGGACCGCAAGATGTTTTATCAGCAGCTCATTACAACCATGTTTGGTAGAGAACGACTGCAAGAGATAAACACCTCTTCTCTACCTTTTATTCTCCCTATGATTAACCATGAAGTATCTTTGATGTAGCTATTTTCATCCTTGTATAATATGTTTGCCATCTACCAAGCACCCATGTATTGAATCTTTATGAAAAAATAAAAAAATAGTCAAGTTAATTATCTCACAATGGCAAGTGTAGCATTACCAATCTTTACTGGTAAGGTGGATGAGCAGACTTTCTAGACAACTTGGAAATAGCATGTGTCATCTCTAGGAGAGATGATGATGCTTCGCGCTTGCGCATCTTGCCACTTCTAATGAAGGTGGAGGAAAGGTCATGGTACAATGCCTTGGAACAAGCAACCAAGGAACGGTGGGACTTATTAAGAGCAACCTTTGTCAAGCGTTTTGGAGAGGGCACAACATTGTTGACTGAGTTGAAGCAAGGTAGCATGCTAGAGTACGCATCATACGAGTCAAAGTTTGTAGATCTATGGGGGTGATGGGTTGCATTGCTAAGAGAGGATGAGTGGGCACCTGATTTCCTAAAGAAGGATCGATTTGTGGCTGGGTTATGGCTAACTCTTAAAGAGAAGGTGAAGGAAAGGTTTCCTGCTATGTATGAGCAAGTAGTTGAACTGGCCTGCCTTAAAGACGAGAAGTTGCGCCTACAAGCCAGGAATGCCGATGAAGAGGAAGCCATTAGGACCCGACCATCTCTAGCACCACCTACAAGAGCCACCCAGAGGATTCAACCACAAGAACCAATAGAGGATCAACAAGACCTGCTCAACCGAATCACCAGCCAGCTTGAGAATCTCTCAGTCCATTTGGTGCAACAAGGGCATGCACACATTTGCCACCAAGTTCAAGGGAGAGGACAATGATGACAGAACCAAGAATACCACTGCTACAATTGTGGAGAAGATGGCCATGGTATGTATTACTGCCCACTCCCAAGGAGACAAAATTTTAATAGAGGAGCAAGGCAAAACCAAGTTTCGCCACCAAGAGCAAGACCACCACCATCCAGAGCACCACAACAAGCACCACCAGTGCAAATTCTACAACCACCGGTCCAACCACACCCTCCACCACAACAATCTCTCATTCCACCCTTACCTCCACAACCAACCAACAACTAGGCAGTGAGTGTTATCATCCTTGAAGGTAAAAGAAAGGAGAAAGTGAAGGAGGATATCAAGGGAGTGGCAAAAGGTAAGACCAAGGTTAAAGGAGTAGATGCCATGGGGATAAAGCGTGCTAGGCATGGTGAATCTTCCCAAAAGGAATAAAAGATGAGATCCAAGGGGAATCTAGCAAAAAGCCGTCCAAGTCATGATGTAAAATTGACATTGTAGATTTCTCTTTGGGTGAATGTTCTAAACCGTATGATTTGGCTCAAGATGTCTCTATGGAGGGTCCAAAGATCACTTGGCCTCAACTAGTTCACCTTGCACCTAGGGTGAGGAAGGAATCTAGATGACATACTACCAATAATGGATGCTCACATCAAAGGGAAACACATCTCCAATATCTACATCGATGGTGGTGCACAAATATGCATCATGAGTGAAAAAATGATGCACCGTTTAGGCTTAGAAGTGAGTAGGCCAGCACCATGCCAAGCCAAAATGGCAAATAATGTAAAAGCTCAATGTGTTGGCATTGTGAATGCAGTTAGGGTAAAAGCGTTCAACACCGAGGTGGATGTGGACATCTTTGTCATGCCACATAAAGGGAAGGGCTATCCTATCATTCTAGGGAGGCCTTGGCTTCTAGCTATGAAAGCTAAACAAGACTGAGACACTAGCATAATCCAAATGAAGGATGCAAAAGGGAAGAGGATACTTTACGACATGAAGATAGGTCATCAATGCGACATGGATCTAGAAACCTCCGAGGATGAGTTTTCTAGTGACTCTTCAACCACTTTAGACGAGGAGTCAACAATGACCGAAGAAAGCGACAGTAGCATTGAGGTGATGGGGATCATTCTTAGGGACCCTAAGAAGATGGAGCAACTCGATGCATCATCATCAAACCAAGGGGAGCCACCAGATATACAACCTCTAGTAGAAGCAAGTAAGCTACATCGAATGCTCTCTAGTGAGTTGTGTGGGAAGGAGCGTGAAGATTATGTTTTGATACTAAGTAATTTTACCACCTTGTTCATTAATGAATATGATAAAACCACTGGAATCACAGTAGTTCAGCATCAAATCAAGCTCAAGGAGGGAAGTAAACCTATAGTGCAGAAGCTCACACGGCTAGGAGCAATTCAACAAGAGGCCTTGCTCAAGGAGGTGAGAAAATTGTTAGAAGCAGGTTTCATCTATCGTGTTGAAGACTCAGAATGGGTTTCTCCAGTGGTAGTCACACCAAAGAAGAATGGTAAGTGGAGGGTTTGTGTTGATTACAAGCTCGTTAATGCAGGCACAAAGAGGGACCATTTTCCTCTCCTTTTTCAAGATGAAATTCTCAATGAAGTAGCAGGACATGAGCGCTACACGGTATGTGATGGCTACTCATGATACTTCCAAATTAGCATCGCTGAAGAAGATCAAAAGAAGACAACTTTCATCACACCGTGGGGGTGTTTTTCTTACAGAGTTATGCCTTTTGGTCTCACCAATGCTCCAGCCACGTTTCAGCGCTATGTGACATTTGTTTTTCAGCCATTCTTTGGAAAATCAATCCTTGTTTTTATTGATGACTTTTGTATCTATAGCTTCTGCTCTCTTCTTTTAGAGAAAGTTTATGAAGGTCTAGCTAGGTTGCAAGATTTGGGTGGCAAACTCAATGTGGAGAAATGCCACATTGGTGAAAGAAAGGTTACTCCTCTTGGCCATGTGATCTCTGCTAAGGGCATTGAAGCTGACCCAAGCAAGGTTCAAGCCTTAGTGGCTTTGACCTCTCCCACCACAACAAAGCAGTTGGTCTCTTTTCTTCAAAAGGTGAGGTATTTGAGTAGGTTCATTCACCTACTCTCTCAAGTGGTTCTCCCTTTACAACAAGTTACCCGTCAAGAGATATTCACTTGGAGTAAAGAAAATGAACAACGGCTCAATGAGGTAAAACAAATTCTAGCCTCACTTCCCACCATCGCACCTCCAAAGTGGGACGAGCCATTTTATGTTAATCCTAGTGTGGGCAATGACACACTTGGGGCGGTATTGATGCAAAAGGATCTTCAAACTTCTTTCATGCATCCTATCTACTTCTCTAGTTGCATGATGACTCCATCACAAAAGGGGTACATGGCAGTGGAGCACATGGTGCTTGCATTAATGTTTGCTACCACCAAGTTTCGCTCTTATTTGTTGTCTAGACCATTCATAATCTTAACAATGGAATAAGTATTTCCTTATGTGATGCAGCACATGGATGTTTCTTCTAGGATTTCCAAATGTCTCACAAGGCTGCAAGAGTTTGACTACACAATGCAAGTGGAGAACTCCACAAGGGCCAGTCTAGGAGGTATTCTCACTCATCGCCACTATGAGAAGAAGCTAAAGATAAAGCCAAATGATGAAGAGACTACACCTGTGTTGGAGGTCCCAAAGGTAGAGGGGGCTCACTCTCTTTACTTTGATGGAGCCTACAAGAGGACAGTGGACAAAGCTGAGCTGGCATTGTCATCTTCAATGAGCAAGGGGATAAGGTTTCTCCATTGGGAATCTCTTGGATTCTCACTCTAACAATGAGGCAGAATATGCAGCCTTAACTCTTGGGTTAGAGTGGTGTGTGACACAAGGTATTCAACGATTAAAAGTTTTTGGTGATGCCATGCTTTTAATAAAACAAATACAAGGAACTTGGGCTTGTAAAAATAATAGATTGCTAGGTCAATTGCGCAAGGTTACGGAACTTTTGGGAAAGTTTCAAATTGTACAATTACATCATGTCCCTCGAGGAGAAAATCAAGAAGCAGATGCTCTAGCTGGAGAGAAGCTACAAGATGTTCCAATGGTGGGTGCTATCAAGTTGAAGCTGCCTCTCTTCCAAGGTAGCGATGCTATGCCTGACGTCATGAGTTTCTTGGACACTGGAGAGTGTCCTAGAGATCTTACCAAGGGCCAAAAGAAGTGGCTTGTGCGCAAGGCAACAAAATACCATCTTATCAATGATGACCTCTACTGCAAGGGTAAGGATCAAATTCTTAGGTGCGTATCTCTCCCTAGAGAGATCACTGAAATTATTTCAAGTTGCCATGATGGTGTTTAGGGAGGACACTTGCACTTGACATCACTAGTAGAAAGATTCTATAAGCCGGGTTTGTATGGCCTAGTCTACAAAGGGATGTGCACCATTGGTGTAAAACATGCAAGGAATGTCAAAAAGTAGGGGATAGGAGGCTCACCTATGAGCCACAGACTCCTATAATCTCTTATGGACCATTCGAGAAATGGGGAATTGATGCTATTGGGCATTTGCCAAGGTCCCAATCCGGTAAATTGTATATCATCATGGGTGTAGATTACATGACCAGGTGGGCTAAAGTAGTAGCTACCACTCGGATTATAGCTAAGGAAGTAGCAAAGTTTGTATTCAAAAATATTTGCTGCCGTTTTGGAACTCCACTTGAGATAATTTCCCATAGAGGACCAGGTTTTAGAGGAGACTTAGTAGGAGAGTTGATGGAAAAGCTAGGCATTTCACGATGCCTCTCAACTCTCTACTACACACAATGCAACGGTTTGGTAGAAAAGATAAATGGTATGATCTGCAAGATCATCACTAAACATGTAAACAATCACAAAAGTGATTGGGATAAGCACCTTATGGTTGCACTTTGGGCTTATCGCACTTCTTTTCCCACATCCCTTGGATTCACACCATATCACTTGGTGTATGGTAAGGAGGCCATTTTACCCATTGAAGTTCAATTAGCTAGTCTCAGAGTGCTAGCTAGGCACATGGAACGCCCTAATGCTCATCTCCACAACCACATTATGGATCTAAAGAGGCTCCAACTAGACAGAGAAGAGGCTATCAATTGCTACGCAACTCAAGGAGAGCAACGATGCCTCACCTTCAACAAAGGGCTCAAGGAGAATGGCCTCAAGAAAGGCATGTTGGTCCTAAGGTATGATAACAAGTTTGACACTAGGAGGGATAAGAAGTTTTTACCCAGATGGTAGGGGCCATTCGTCATTAGGAACCGCTACAGTTATTGACTCATGGATGCAGATGGTAGGCTCCACAAAACAAGTGTCAATGGATGGAGGCTAAAGAAGTACTTTTTAAGGTTTGATCAAGCACCTATGATGGATATTCCTGAGGAGGGAGACTCCTCCACTTCAAATGAAGAGGGATCAAGCACGGAGCTAGAGGCATAAATGTATCTAGCTTAAAGGGGAGGGCTAATGAGGGCCGACGTTTGAAATCAACCCACCTCTCTCTATGGAACCCCCCCCCCCCCTTCTAAAAAAATTTAAAAAAATTCTCAAGCACAGGGCACGTGAACGACCACTTGAGAATCAAGATAAAAAAATCTCCAGTAAAAGCTTTCACCAAAGTAGAAAATCTTGTATGGTAAGGAGCCTTATCCTCAAGTACAGGCGGATCCACTGGTAATCATTTTTCTCCCTCTTTTATTTTCTCCTCAGAGGGCTCCACTTTCAGAATAATTGATAACTATATTAGTAAATAAGAGGGCACTCAATGGTTTGTACAACCATGGCCACCACCTTCTTACAAAAGCAAATAAAGGAGACCTCCTTCTCATTATCACCTCTTTCCACCTTGGCCTCTTCCATCCATGGAGCCCTCCCTCTCCTTGTCTTCTCTCTCCTTCTCACTCTCTCTCTTGGCTGAAATATTCACTTTTTTGTCCCCTTTCTCTCCCCCTCTCTTTCTCTCTCTCTTTCACCAACAAAAAAACTTTATCTCCCTCCACACACACACACACACACACACACAAAGCTGAAAACAACGAATTTTCAGCACACATAGAGTACATGCACACACACACACACACACACTCTTCTCTCTCACTCTCATGTCTTTCCCAAGCTCTCCATAGCTGAAATTTTTTGTTTTTCAGCCATACACACACACACACACACACACACACACACATACACAACTTATCATCAACACACACCCCACTCTCATAATCACCACCAAACATGCTTACAAATCGGCCCATAAGCCCAAAATAGTCGAGTTACATCCACCATCAATTTGCACACATGCACATGCTCTCGTATATACGCGCTTTGCGCCAACAGCTTCAATGAAGTGACGACCATTGTGACAACCGCAAAGGCATTCGACTACGACCACTACAAACGACACGACGTAAGGGAGGCTTGTCCGAGCGAAGCATCAAGTTACGGAAGCACCAATTAGGTGGGCCATGCCTACGTTCATCAATTATAAAAGAAAACATCAACCTTGTCATCATCTTTTACTCCACCTACGCACTCATAATCACTCTTTTGTATGTTAACACAAAATCATTGTATATTTTTACTCTAGATTTGAAATCTAGGGCATGAGTGAGAGAAGCAAAGCCACAATAAATGAAGTCTTGGCCAAAGATAGAGCCACTACCACTATAAGTGGCGGATTTATCTTCTCCAACGACAAACCACATTCGGAAACCTCTTGTAAAAAACCCTTTCTCCTCTCTCAAATAAACTAGCTACGACTAGCATACCTTGTAAAAACCCCATTCCTCTACTCTCCTTTCCCCTCCATCTCTCTCTTCCCCTACTATTTTCTCTCTGTGGACCTCTATCACAAGCATCATTACATCACACATGGCCGACCCACGGTCACATGGTGTGGGTCACGTACCAATAAAATATAGAAAATTCCACCCTCTTTTCCTATATAAGGAGGGGTCTCTATCACCAAAAGAACAACGCTCTCACCACAACACAAGCTTTACGTTATTAGAAGTTATGAGCAATTTGAGACGTAAGCACCATGCCTCCACACTTCTAATATAGCTAGAAGTGTTAGTCCATGCAAAAGATCATTGGGAGATACCATCACACCATAATGGTAAGGAGGTTATGCACACACAAGCTACTCATCAACACATATTCCACCTCCATCATCATCAACCGCTACGCCGTGGTGCAATTTGAAGTGGAGGATTTGGCATTCAACAAGAGTGAAGGTTACCCTCACACCACTCCTTGACATCATCTCCACCATCGACGAGGCACCCATGGTCTCCCCCTTCCTCTCTTGTCCCTCTCTATCCATTATCTCTCCACACAAATACTCTACTCTTTTTGTTATGTCATTCTTTCTATTGTGCTGGATTTGTGAGTATGTCACATAATTGTTTATTTCTTTTGTGTTGTATGTAAAGGTTTGCGGGTTCACCACCTTAGGGTTGTTTTTTTCTTGATTTTCATGTATTGTGTGCGGGTTTGCCATCTTCTGTGTGAATAGTAGTCTCACAAATCTCACTATCTATCTCCACTTCTTTCTCTACAACCTCAAACCATAATTCATAACATGTTTAGTTGCATGACATGGTGTAGGGTGTGCTATATAGTATTGTCATTGCACCCTAGCCGCATTTCAAGCTAGTTGGTGCCCCTATTGTTTGCCTTTCATGGTGAGGCCGTAATGCACTGGCCCTTGTGTTGAGGCCACCAGGTCTATCTTGCAAATCCGCCTCTCAACCACGTGTGAAACTTTAATTTGCTATAATAGCGTGCATGGCACCAATGATTTGATCATTTATTGTGTTGAGAGAGAGAGAGAGAGAGAGAGAGAGAGAGAGAGAGAGAGAGAGAGAGAGAGAGATAAGCGCGCACACACACACACACATGTAGAGAGAGAAAAACACACATGCAAGCACGCGCACACACACACACACGTAGAGAGAGAGAGAGAGAGAGAAAACACTTGTTTGAGGTTAGAAAAATCTTGTTCCTCTATTTGTCTGAGAAGTCAACAAGAGATACAGTCAAACTGTCATAATAATCAATATCTAATTCTCCTAAATGATTTTCTCATATTAAACTGATCATTTAATGTGGGGAAGTGCCAAGGGAGAAAAAGCTAGAATATTGGTTAAGTTAGCAGACCGGCCACAGTAGGGATCCAAAGGAGGGAAAATAGGGATCCAAAGGGGGGGCCATCTGCAAAAGAGCCATGTGAAACAACGGGCTAAAAAGACCCTAAGGTTCAGCCCATTAAGACTTCCAAAATGCTAAGGTTCCAAAATTCAAAGGTTGTGTCCAAAGGTCAACCTTAGGGAAAATTGGATGCTTAGTGTGTGTGCCCAAAAAGTCTTTCTGCATCCCTACATGGGAGGGGGCGAGCCCCAAAGCTAGGGGATGAGAGAGAAAACCACACACACACACACAGGCTCCCTTTACACAAAGGGAATGAGGGACACATGTCAGCTCCCTAGGCCAGATGCCCACAAGGTATGCCCAATTCCTATTGGAAGACCCTTGAAGTGGACCAATGAGAATTAGGCTAGAGTAAATCTAGTTTAATTAATTTAAAAACATTTAATAAAAGAAACCAATAAGAATTAAGTGTCCTAGAAGACTATTGGGCAGTCTCCCAAGGGGTCCAATGAGCATTCAGGAGCCCCATGGCTTGCCTGATTCCTATTGGCCAGGAGGCAAAGGGGTCCAATGAGAGTTTAGTTTAATTATTTAATTATCTAAAGCTCTCACAAAAGGGTAAAGGGGGACACATGTCAGAAGGCTATCACTTATGCTGCTTAATTCCTATTGGCTTGACCTGGGGAGGTCCAATGAGGAAAAAGCCAGCCTAACTTAGCAGCTAGGGCTCGCCCAAGAGAGAGAGGGGGCTGATATTTGCTTGGCATTCACTCACACACTCACACACTTGACCATGTGTGAAGGGAAAACACTCTATCTCCTCCCAAGCTTTAATGGAGAGCTCATCACCTACTCCAAGCTTGTGAGATAGAAGCCTACATCAACACCCTCTTGGCATGTGGATGCAAATCCAACCAAGAGCCAAGCTTCAATGCATGCTCATCTTCTCTACCAAGCTAATTACTAAGCTAAGCTATGCTAATATGAGTGATTATGTGAGGAGATGTACTTCTTTCTCGTAAGATACTTCTTTTTCCTCTCAATCTACTCTCATACCCTGCTAGCTCTCACCATCTTCGAAGGTGTGTGAGGTCTTGGGTCTGAGAACGGGGATAATTCAAGTTGTGTTTGATTAAGTGTTTTTGCTGGTGTATGAAGCTTCCATCTTCATTGCACTAGCTAGTCTTGAAGGAACACAAAGAATTGTATTGTACAATGTCTCTCTTGATGGGAGAAACCATAATACAAAGCCTTTTGGAGGGGGGACCGGCTCCATGCAAATCCGGTCCTCAAATGTTGTCAATAGCTTAATTGCTCTCTCTTTTGAAAGTATTGTCGATGCTATCTAACTAGGTGTTATGCTTTTTGTTGCTCTCTCCACCCAAGCACTCTTGTAATTCTCATTAGGAATCAACTCTAATGAAATGCTCACTATGTTCATGCTAATTTCCGTTACACATAAGATTTTAGGCCTTTAAATGTTACATTGGTATCAGAGCTCAAGGTTTCTCTTTTCTTGCTCAAGAAGGGAGGTCCTCAAGCTAGCTACAAATGGTTGGTATTATTAATTGCCCGTGAGTAAGTAGAATAGGGATTTTTCAGCCTTGCAGTGCGCCTGCCTTTGTGCAGTTAACGGGGCATCACCGTCGAGAGCTATGGTCTTACTAGTGGAGTCCTACGGGGCTTGCCTACGGCTTAACCACTATTGAGCTATTAGAAGCTTGACAGGAGCCGGTGCTGTTTTGGTGTCGAAAGACCCTCTCTTCTATTCCTTGCAATTAATGGTATTCGAGCCGCGGGTACAGTAGCTTGAGTGCTTTTTCTAAAGGGGTAAAGAGGAGTAGCAACTAGGGCTTGAAGTGCCAAAGTACACCTAAAAGTTGTTAGAATGGCTGACAATAGTAAAGAGAGTGAAATTAATGTTGATAATTTTGATTTTGCTCATGAGCAAGCTACTAATGATGCTTCAATGCTTGTTAACTATCTTGTTTCTAGGCTTCAACAAGCCATGGGCAATCCATCTCTCCAAAGTGAAGTGCAACGGCAGCTCCGTGCTCACGGGATTCTCCAAGCTCATCACCATGACGAGAGAACACCTAGGAAGCCTCCTTGTGAGACTACCAAAAGAGGTCTCTCTCCGATTCGGGAAGAAGAAGAGAATCCATATGAAGGGCTCAAGAACTTACTTCTTGATGATGCATCTCCTTCCCAAAGGAGAACTCAAGAGCCTCCACCTAAGGAACGAGAAAGAAGCGAGTCTCCCGCCACCTCGGCGGAGATGGCTCCATGAAGACGGCGGGCTAAACGCTCTCCATCACCACCAAAGCGGAGAAGACCATTACACTCTTCTCCACGCCATAATTCAAAGAGGGATGATAAAAAGCAAGAGAAGAAAAAGGCGAGAAAGAGGACACCCTCTTCTCCATCTTCTTCATCCTCTTCCTCTTATGAAAGCTATGGTGAAGATGACAAAGATCAAGACAAGAAAAAGGCGAGAAAGAGGTCACCCTCTTCTCCATCTTCTTCAAATTCTTCATCTTCTGAAGAAAGTGATGGTGCAACTTTTGAACCATCAAAAAGAAGAGGCCATAGGAAATCCTATGCCGCATGGAAGAGGTCGTCCAAGCTGAAGAAATTCAAAGAGGGAGGGAAGAGCATCTCTTTCCTTACCTATGATGGCACCTTCGGTGCTACAGACAAAGTTTTGGCCTTTATCCAGCAATTCGATGCGGCGTTTGGAGATGAGGGCTTCACGGAGTCCTCTAAGCTACGCCATGTAGCTATGCACTTTCAAAAGTCCGCCAAACAATGGTGGTCTAGCCTACGAGCCAACGGTGAAGCTCCACGAACATGGAAGGCTTTAAGAGCTTCCATTATGAAGCAGTTTTTGGCCACCGATGCCAAAGACAAAGTACTCACCGAATGGCGAAGCTTAAAGCTCTCTCCCAATGAATCCATCCACAAATATGTAGACAAGTTTTGGGACCTACAACTCAAAGCCACTGTCTTCAAAAAGTTGGATTTTGGAGAGCAAAAGCAACAATTTTGTGCGGGCTTAACCGAAGAAATGGCGGAGTATGTCAACTCCCAAAGGCCACGTACCATATCGGCGGTAATACACCATACTATGGTGGCCTCACGAATCAATTTCCAAACGGGGGGTAAAAGAAATAATAAGCCCCCGGAAAACAAGGGTTCCAATGAGCCTAAGGGGAAGGACAATGTCCAAAAGTCTCCTAAGGGCAATTCCAACAAAGCTAAAGAGAAGGGAGTTTACAAAGGAAAGAATAAACTCTCTCCTGAAGAGCTTGAGCGTTATCGTAAAGATAACCGGTGTTTCAAGTGCGGCGAACAAGGGCATGCGTACCGCGCTTGTCCCCAAAAGAACAACCGCCAAGATCCTCCTAGAGCTTCTTTGGTTGAAATCCAAGAGGAGGAGATTCACCAAACTCACCACAAAGGATCTCCTCTATGCCATGCTTGGGGAAAGGTAAGAGAACATGATGCTTTTATTCTCTTTGACCCTGGTTCTACTCACAATTTCATATCTATGGAGTTAGCCACCAAGCTAGGCATACAATCCTACGAGATGGGAGATATCCTACCCGCAGACAGTGCCTTCAAGGGGCAAGAAGCTTCAGTCACTCCCTTAATCGGGAAATTGAGGCTTCATGTCCAAGGCTATGTGGACAAAGAGGATTTCTTTATCTCTCCTCTCAAGCATGAGGATGTAATCCTAGGGGCACCATGGTTTGACCGTTTGGCTGCCCATGTTAAATTTCCTGAAAGGAGAATCTCCTTTAAGTTCAGGGAAAAGGACATGTATATAGATGCTAGGGAGATGGGTAACACCATCCCCATTGTACATACACCAGCTTTCAACAAGTCAATAAAGAGCTCTATTTCCGTGTACATGATTTTTGTTAAAGATTCTCAAAATGAACCTAATGCTTTAGCAAAAGAAAATAAAAGCAACCAAAAGGAATTAGAGTTATCCAATTTTCTCAAGGGGTTTCAAGATGTCTTTATTGACGACATCCCTTGTGAGCTACCTCCTAAACGAGGTAATGACGACCATGCAATTGAACTTCTTCCAGGAAGTTCACCGCCTAACAAACCTCCTTATAGAGTTTCTCAAGCTCAACAAGAGGAGATTATGCGGCAAGTGCATGAGTTAATTGAGAAGGGCATGGTTAGGCCTAGCTCATCTCCATTTTGCTCACCTGTGCTATTAGTGCAAAAGAAAGACGGCACATATCGTATGTGTGTCGACTATAGAGCACTAAATAGGATCACTATCAAAAATAGGTTTCCCGTTCCACGGGTAGAAGACCTATTTGATAAGCTACAAGGATCAACCTACTTCAGTAGGATTGACCTAAAAAGTGGCTATCATCAAATAAGGATAGTTGATCAAGACATTGTAAAGACCGCATTTCGTACTACATTTGGTCTTTACGAATACATTGTCATGCCTTTTGGCTTGACTAATGCACCAGCCACATTTAACCGCTTGATGGAGAAGCTGTTCAGGCCTCATCGAACCTTCACTGGAGTGTTCTTTGATGATATTATCATCTACTCTAATTCATTGGAGGAACACAAGCAACACCTCCAGGTAATATTTCAAGTTTTAAGAGAGAATAAACTTTATGTTAATCGAAAGAAAAGTGAATTTTTCTTGCAAGAGATTCAATATTTAGGTCACATTATCTCTCAAGATGGAATCCAAATGGATCCATCCAAATTAGAGGTAATAAAAGGATGGCCTAAACTAAGGAATCTTCATGAACTAAGAAGCTTTATAGGTATGTGTGCATACTATAGACGCTTCATAGAAAAGTTCTCACAAATTGCGGGACCATTACATGACCTAACAAAGAAAAATGTTAGGTATACGTGGTCTGCTAAGGAGAACAATGCTTTCGAAAAGCTTAAAGAAAAGCTTATCTCTCAACCTGTGCTTACACTACCGGATCTCTCAAAACCATTTGAGGTCCAATGTGATGCTTGTGGTGATTGCCTTGGGGCTGTTTTGCTCCAAGAAGGGCACTCCATAGGCTATGAGAGTCGAAGGCTCGACCCTGTTGAGCAAGCTCTAGGTATATACGAAAAAGAACTCCTTGCAGTTCTACATGCCTTAGACTCATGGAAGCACTATTTATTGGGGACTCCTTTCATTCTGCGAACGGATCACCAAAGTCTTAAGTACTTCATGACGCAGACCAAGCTCTCCGACAAACAAATGAGGTGGGCAAATTTCCTTTCGCAATTTCATTTTCATATTGCTCACATTGCTGGCAAGCATAATCAAGTAGCCGATGCACTCTCAAGACGCCCGAGAGTGAATGCGGTTTCCATAGCAACTCACAATGATCTATCTTCAATGATAGATGAGTATGCTATTGATCCCGATTTTAGAGATGTGATTTCAGCCCTTGCATTAGGGAAGAAAGAAGAACCATTTACTTTACAAGATGGTTATCTTCTCTATGGCAATAGACTATGCGTTACTAACTCACTACGTGAGAAAGTAATGTATGAATCTCATGCTCCCCCATATGCAGGGCATAGAGGGATTCAGTCTACCCTAAAGGGAATTGAAACATATTTCTATTGGCCTACCATGAAAGTGAACATACACGAGTATGTTTCCAAATGTGTGGTATGTCAAAAGACAAAATTTGATAGAGGGAAGCAACTTGGATTGCTTCAACCCTTGCCAATCCCTAATTCACCGTGGGAGAGCATATCCATGGATTTTATCTTTGGATTGCCTAAGTCTATCCATGGGAATACAGGAATATGGACGATAGTAGACAGGTTCAGTAAACAAGCTCATTTTATACCTGTCAAAAAGACTATCAAAGCCCATCAAATGGCAACCCTCTTCATTTCACAAATTTTCAAGTACCATGGCTTGCCAATGTCCATAGTGTCGGATAGAGATCCTAGAATGACCAGTAATTTCTGGAAGGGTCTCTTTGAGAATTTAGGAACAAGGCTAAACTTCTCTTCGGCCTATCATCCACAAACTGATGGCCAAAGTGAAATAGCTAACCTAACTATTCTCGATCTACTAAAAGCCTATGTAACGGAAGTAGATCAAAGATCCCAATGGGAGAAGTACTTACCCTTAGTAGAGTATGCTTACAATAACACTGTACATACTTCTACAGGAAAAGCACCTTTCGAGGTAATTGAGGGAAGATCAAAAAGTCCCTTGCTACTTAAGGTACATGGGAAGATCTTCGCTGCAGATGAGTATAGCCGAGACCTACAAGAATCTTTCCAAAAGATTAAGGATGCTATCTCTATCTCACAGCAAAGGCAAAAGGCTGCTGCTGACAAGCACAGAAGAGCCCAAGCCTTTAAAGAAAACGATTGGGTCTTGTTAAAGTTTCCCAAGGCTCGATTAAGGCAAACTACGGGCAAGAATCCTACGGGCCACCAAAAGTACTATGCTAAACTAGCAAAAAGGTACTATGGTCCCTTCCAGATTCTTAGGCCAATCAATGAGATGGCCTATCAACTTAAGTTGCCCAATCATTGGCTCATACACAATGCTTTTCATGTGAGCCTCTTAAAGCCTTACAAAGGAGAGCCACCTCAAGAACCAACTATTGAAGACCCACCGGAGATCGAGGACCACGAGGAGGTGCTGCAGCCCGAGTCCATTCTCCGACATGAAGACAAGGTATTAAGAGGCGGTAAGACTATCAGACGATATCTTATTAAGTTTAAGAATTATCCTTTTGAAGATGCTAGATGGATGCAAGGCATACAATTAAAGGATAACCTAAACCTTGTCAATGCTTACAATGCTTCCCAAGAGTAAGCAAATGTACAAAATGTTAAAAATGAACAAAAATTTTTGTCTTATAAGACTCTCTTTTTCTTGATTTGTGCACAAAAATGAAGTAGTATGCATGCTTAGATCAAGTTTGCGGGGACGACGTCTCCCAAACACCAAAGTAGAGCTTGTCACTCTACTATGGAAGACTGATAGGACTAATGTGCAGACATGCTTGCGGCAGCCTCAGGCTCTCAAGCGCCAAATGGACTAGTCATCCATTATGGAATGATGTCGTAGGGTAACATAGGGATCCTCTACCCGCTAAGAAAAGGACTCATGCATATGCTTTATCTTCTCTACACCATAGTCGAGGACGACTATGATTTCAAGAGAGAGGTAATGTCATAATAATCAATATCTAATTCTCCTAAATGATTTTCTCATATTAAACTGATCATTTAATGTGGGGAAGTGCCAAGGGAGAAAAAGCTAGAATATTGGTTAAGTTAGCAGACCGGCCACAGTAGGGATCCAAAGGAGGGAAAATAGGGATCCAAAGGGGGGGCCATCTGCAAAAGAGCCATGTGAAACAACGGGCTAAAAAGACCCTAAGGTTCAGCCCATTAAGACTTCCAAAATGCTAAGGTTCCAAAATTCAAAGGTTGTGTCCAAAGGTCAACCTTAGGGAAAATTGGATGCTTAGTGTGTGTGCCCAAAAAGTCTTTCTGCATCCCTACATGGGAGGGGGCGAGCCCCAAAGCTAGGGGATGAGAGAGAAAACCACACACACACACACAGGCTCCCTTTACACAAAGGGAATGAGGGACACATGTCAGCTCCCTAGGCCAGATGCCCACAAGGTATGCCCAATTCCTATTGGAAGACCCTTGAAGTGGACCAATGAGAATTAGGCTAGAGTAAATCTAGTTTAATTAATTTAAAAACATTTAATAAAAGAAACCAATAAGAATTAAGTGTCCTAGAAGACTATTGGGCAGTCTCCCAAGGGGTCCAATGAGCATTCAGGAGCCCCATGGCTTGCCTGATTCCTATTGGCCAGGAGGCAAAGGGGTCCAATGAGAGTTTAGTTTAATTATTTAATTATCTAAAGCTCTCACAAAAGGGGAAAGGGGGACACATGTCAGAAGGCTATCACTTATGCTGCTTAATTCCTATTGGCTTGACCTGGGGAGGTCCAATGAGGAAAAAGCCAGCCTAACTTAGCAGCTAGGGCTCGCCCAAGAGAGAGAGGGGGCTGATTTTTGCTTGGCATTCACTCACACACTCACACACTTGACCATGTGTGAAGGGAAAACACTCTATCTCCTCCCAAGCTTTAATGGAGAGCTCATCACCTACTCCAAGCTTGTGAGATAGAAGCCTACATCAACACCCTCTTGGCATGTGGATGCAAATCCAACCAAGAGCCAAGCTTCAATGCATGCTCATCTTCTCTACCAAGCTAATTACTAAGCTAAGCTATGCTAATATGAGTGATTATGTGAGGAGATGTACTTCTTTCTCGTAAGATACTTCTTTTTCCTCTCAATCTACTCTCATACCCTGCTAGCTCTCACCATCTTCGAAGGTGTGTGAGGTCTTGGGTCTGAGAACGGGGATAATTCAAGTTGTGTTTGATTAAGTGTTTTTGCTGGTGTATGAAGCTTCCATCTTCATTGCACTAGCTAGTCTTGAAGGAACACAAAGAATTGTATTGTACAATGTCTCTCTTGATGGGAGAAACCATAATACAAAGCCTTTTGGAGGGGGGACCGGCTCCATGCAAATCCGGTCCTCAAATGTTGTCAATAGCTTAATTGCTCTCTCTTTTGAAAGTATTGTCGATGCTATCTAACTAGGTGTTATGCTTTTTGTTGCTCTCTCCACCCAAGCACTCTTGTAATTCTCATTAGGAATCAACTCTAATGAAATGCTCACTATGTTCATGCTAATTTCCGCTACACATAAGATTTTAGGCCTTTAAATGTTACACAAACAGTCCACCATATCCAACACTAAGTGTATACATCGATGTTGAGCCCAACAAAAGTTTCTCCTCTTGTACATTTTTTTCAAGTACTCTCTTCATTTTCCTGTGAATGTCACGTCGAGGATTCCTGGCACAAGAAATTTGCTTCTACACATGCCATTGGCAGTTTGCTCATATTTCTGCCAACTGCACGCATAGAGGCCAGATTATTTGGTGCATATTCCCACGGGAACTATTTGCAAAAAAAATTGTGTGTGTTTTTGTGTTCTACATTACATCAAAAAAAGAGTTTCTGTGTGTGTGTGTGTGTGTGTGTGTGTGTGATTCCACGTTTGCTAATTGTAGATTCTCACAAACATAACACAATTTTTAGCATATTCATCAATCAAGAAGATTGAGAAACTATGTGTGTGTGTGTGTATTTGTCTATGTGTGTGTTTGTGTGCGTGCATGTGTGAGTTTTAACCAAGATGGTGTTGATAGTAATACATAGTTTTTAACTACACGTAGATTAAATATTAATATGTATTCATTTGTGATCTAAGAGAGTTTTTGTTATAATTTCCAGGCATCAAAGCTCACAGAAGGAAGAGACCAAACATAGATCCAAAGTGTTTGTTTGGGCACCAACATGCAACTTCCTCTTCACAATAGTTGTTAGCAGGTTCAAAGAAGAGAAATATTGACTTAAGTGAGCCTTTAGAGATTCTTGATATGGAAGTAGAGGAGCTTGTGTTGAACTCAGATGTGGATGCTGCAGAGGTAGAGTCAGAACCTTCTACAAGCCAGGAGGACACTGCAACACCCAAGGTTCATGTGCTCAAATCACTAAAGAGGAAGGTGGATTTTATATCAAGCACTAACTCTGGGCTACCTGAAAAGTGCAACACAAAAGAGAAGAAGGGAAAAGAGACATTTATTGTGAAAGAGCCTGTAGTCATCGATGAAAGGCTTTTTGACTTTGTAATACACGAGCTAGTGATAAATCTCATAAGTATGTGACATCTTTAATACCACCTTTCATCTTGATGATGTTCTAGCTTAGCATGTCGATATCCTAAAGCCTGAAAGAGAGAGGTTTGAGCTGGAGGTGCAAAAGGGCAAGGTCATTCTTGATGACATGGTGGTTGTTCACTTCAGGGATTGTGATTACAAATGAGGTTCATACAGAAAGTACAATAAGTTGCCATTGTCATACAGATCCTTGTGGTGCCCTATGCACAAAAAGGAGTGCAAGCATACCCAAAATCCCTTTGGATTTCTTTGGTTGAAAGTTGCTTTTGGAGGCCTAAAATTTTAGGGGGTATGAAAATGGTGTTATGGGAAAGAATTGTTTGAATTAAATAATCGTGTGGAGGATACAAAATCTTAAAAATCATGTGGAGGATTCAAAAACACGTGTGGAGCCCACGTCAAAACGAATGTTCAGTCGAATTTTTTCATGACTGTGACTTCTCTGTATCTCTGTGCCTTTCTCCTTGTGTGCCTTTCTCAGCTCACTCTACAGCCCCCTATGCACGTTGCTTATCCTTCGCTATGGATAGCAACCTAAGAAAGAGCCCAAGGAATGCATCCTGACAGGTCTCCCCCACAAAGACCCGATATTCTCCCACGAAGGTATGTCACCTCTCTCTGTCTCTGTCTGTGTTGTGTACAGCGGGCCTTTATGTGTAGTAGAGTACTAAGGTGTGGATACATTGAGTAATGAATATGGATTTATTCCTTTCAGAGACATAATTTACAGCCTCCTCCCAAAATCAGCCGCTTTGTTCACCCCAAGGATGTGGAGGTGCCATTAAAGGCATTCTGCACGACAAAGGAGGATTTTCACAGGGAATATGGGTTAAGTCTTGAGGGGAAAATGTTAGGAAGCTGACAGATGCAGATGTGCCCATATCCGACTGGATGAAAGTTTTCATGTGTCTTCCAGTGAAGGAGAAAAAAGTGCCGATAAAAACAACAAGGCTGGATCACTACAAGGCACTCTACCAGCTCTACAAGCAGGTGTACCAATCCAAACCACCAAACTATCTGCTAGGAGTCAAGTTTGCACACGGATATGTTTATTTCGTATGCACAGGTCCGGTAAAGTGGGCTGAGTTTGCATCTGAGGTGGTGAAGAATGTGACCAATGAAGGTCACTTAGATAGGAAAAGAGAACAATGGAAGTTAGAGACTTACCAAGTATCCACAAGAACCCCAAGTGGTTCTGCCATCTTCTTAGTAAATACCCCATCCGGAAGTACACCAGTCGGAAGTGGGCTTTTTGGGACTACTCAGTCTGCGTTTAGTGTTGAAGTATCCACTTCCTTGCAAGAACTTCTTGTTGAGGTTAGAAAATCTCATGACAATGTATCAGTCGAGTGTTAGAAGGCTAAGGATTCAGTGGTCAAATCTGTTGTTGCTGATGTGCACCGTTGCGAGGGTGCCCTTGACACCATCTGAATGCACTTCCTTGACGATGCCAATGTACCAACAGGCTTGCTTGACAGCCTCCAAGAAAAATTTGACCAAGCAAAAGCCACCCTAAATCAGGCACAGGTATGCTTTTAACTCCATCTGATTGTAGTATTTAGGATATAATCCTACCAGTATGATAACATCTTACATCTTACCGGTAGGATTTAGGATATAATCCTACCAGTATGATAACATCCTACCGGTATGGTTACATCCGACCGGTATGGTTAGATCCAACCGGTATGATAAAATCCAGGCGGTTTGATGTTAAGCTTCCGGTATAATGTTATCCTACCGGTATGATGTTATACTATCTAGTATAATAACATTATACCGGTGGGATAACATCATACCAACAGGATGTAATCATACCGGTATGATAACATCATCATACCGATTTTCAAGCATTCATACCAATTTTATATCTTTTTGACATTGTCTGATAACAGAGGTCTCTTGCCTACAGGAAGAATTATCCAAATGCGTGGAGCGTGAGGAAACCTTTGGTCTCTATGTCACGTTTGTGACAGACATGATTAGTCAGCCAATGCTACCTGAAACCATAGTCTTGCCTGCACGAGTTTCAGCTCTTGGACATAGTGTTGTTCTCATTGATGTGTGCAATGCTTGTGGTGTAAAAATTCAGGGATCACAATCGCTCAAGCCATGTTTTTCTATTTCCTTGTTCACATGCATTCTGCTATGCTCACCTGGTTGAGAAAGGAAAGTGCATGCTTAAGGATTGCCCTGGAGTTATTTCTGCAGAAGACCAATCCCTTCTAAAGAAGAAACCAGTTGAACCATGCGCAAAAACAGGTGAGAAAATTGTTTCAATGGGTAATCAGGTGGTTGATTTTTTTCTTCTCTGATGTTTTTTCAGAGTCAAGCTGCTTCAGAACTACTGCCGGTAAAGACACAGGGAACGATACAGTGACGCCTGCATACAAGACACCTGTGGAGGTATTGCTTGATGAAAATGTCCCTGGTAATGCTAAGAAACCTGTTTCGGTAACAACAGAAGAAGAACAAAACTTTGAGGTAAAGGAGCAGAGTACGACTGGTGCTGAAGGGAAAACCTAGAATGAGGAAGACGATGTGTTGCTAGACACTGGCGTGCGGGTGACAAGATCAAAGACCCCGAGAAAACAAGGCCAACATGGCAAGGTAAGTTTTTCATTGATTATGGCTCTAATAAGTGATCTTTTGCTGCACATCTTTCTAAAGCTGATGGTCGTGTAGATGTCAGGCTGGAGGGAAGTCCGAGGAGACCCTTGCTCAGCATATAAGAAAGGCAAAAAGAAAAAAAATCGAGAAGACTGGAGATGAGAAGCCTGAAATGGAGCAAAAAAGCAAGGAAGAGGAAGAGACCCAGGGGCAGCCAGAAGAGGAGATGGACATAGAAGACACTAAGGAGATGTAGAATACGCGCACAAGTTCTGGCCCTAAACCTAGAGCCTGCAAAAGATTATAGTTTGCCCCCCCTATGTTTCTTTTTATGTAACCACTTCTGAAATTAATATAAATTTCTTTCCCATTCGACATCTCTTTCATCTTGTGCCTAATTTTTGAACATTGTGTATTTTTATTGTATGATTTCTATCTATAGATATGTCCTAATTGCATATTTAAATTTGAGTCTTGTGTAATTTTGCATCTGCAGATATGTTTTCAGTTGAAGAATGGTGCCTTGCAGATAGGTTTAGGGCTAACAAGCAGAATGGAAGGGTTGACATTCGTGCAATATGGAATTGCGTGTTGTCTCCTGTAGTGCTCGTGTGTCCTCTATTGTTTAGACTAATTAAAATAATCCCACCGATATGACCAAGGACACCACCTCCATTGAGCGTCCAACGTAGGGTTCTCATTATGGACCTTAAATGGATTACTTCTAGAAATTTGATGGAAAATATGGTGAAGAATTGCCCTACTGGCCAGAAATGCGGTATGTTGTTGAAGGGGATACACAGTTTTGGGTAAGGCCTGATGCAGAAGTGTTTTTGAATTTTGTTTCAGATGGTTCGAAGTGTGGATATGGAGCTGCTGCGAGTTTGAGAAGCTCAAATGCACGCTAGCGACAGTGTTCCCTGACCACCACAAAAGATTCAATAGAGTGGTAAGTCAGGCGTAGTGCACAAGGGCCCATTTTAAATTGGACGCGACAGATAAACCGGTGTTCCACAAGAATCTCAAAAAAATTTCTGACCTACCACCTGACACACTTATCTTTGATGATTCTAGATATAAGCTAATGTTTAATCCATTGGGGTCATTTCTTGTTTTTCCCAAGCTAGAAAAGCAGTCTAAAGAAGTGCACGCCTGTTTTCTGTCAACCACTGTCATAAACTAGCTGGCACACTGGTTGTACTCTAAGAACGAAATTGAGTATACAAAGAGGACTGTAATTTGTGCAGACGGACAACCTGACGACACCTATGTGCGTCGTTTTTATTGGAAATGGCGGATTGACTTTTTCAAGAAGAAAGGAACATATTTTTTTAATAAAAATAAAGCTTCATAAAGTCTGTGAAGTGGGCGACTTTTGTCGATGTATTTTTTTGTCGATGGATGTAAATGGAGAATTGCTCAGCCTTCTTGTCAATCAATGTAACAGAATTCATGTATAATACATTTACAAGCAAGTTGCACGGAAATACGTTGTTTTCTATATTTGAAGTATCTTGCAAATAAAAAGAGAGAGAGAGAGAGAGAGAGAGAGAGAGAGAGAGAGAGAGAGAGAGAGAGAGAGAGAGAGAGAGAGAGAGAGAGAGAGAGTCAGATACTGATAAGTGACTTGTATGATACCGGTATGATTATTTGAAGTGAATGGTATAATACCGGTATGATACTAAGAAGTGACCGGTATGATATTGAGAAGTGACACACACACACACACACACACACACACACACACACACACACACACGCACACACACACAGTCTTAAACTGAGAAGTGACTGGTATGATACCAGTATGATACTGTGAAGTGACTAATATGATACCGGTATGATTTTGACGAGTGACCGATATGATATTGAGAGGTGAGAGAGAGAGAGAGAGAGAGAGAGAGAGAGAGAGAGAGAGAGAGAGAGAGAGAGAGAGAGAGAGAGAGAGAGAGAGAGAGAGAGAGAGAGAGAGAGAGAGAGAGAGGGAGAGGGACTGGTATGATAACGGTATGATACTGAGGAGTGACCGGTATGATCCCGAGAGAGAGAGAGAGAGAGAGAGAGAGAGAGAGAGAGAGAGAGAGAGAGAGAGAGAGAGAGAGAGAGAGAGAGAGAGGGAGAGAGACTGGTATGATACCGGTATGATACTGAGGAGTTACTGGTATGATATTGAGAAGTGACAAAGACAAAGAGAGAGCTGTGGCAGCAAGAAAACACTTGAATGGTTGTAGCCATGACCCTATCTAGGTGGGGTGTTGTGTAAGTTGTCTCTGTTGCAGAGAGAGAGAGAGAGAGAGAGAGAGAGAGAGAGAGAGAGAGAGAGAGAGAGAGAGAGAGAGAGAGAGAGAGAGAGAGAGAGGGAGAGGGACTGGTATGATACCGGTATGATACTGAGGAGTTACTGGTATGATATTGAGAAGTGACAAAGACAAAGAGAGAGCTGTGGCAGCAAGAAAACACTTGAATGGTTGTAGCCATGACCCTATCTAGGTGGGGTGTTGTGTAAGTTGTCTCTGTTGCAGAGAGAGAGAGAGGAGAGAGAGAGAGAGAGAGAGAGAGAGAGAGAGAGAGAGAGAGAGAGAGAGAGAGAGAGAGAGAGAGAGAGAGAGAGAGAGAGAGAGAGAGAAAGAGAGCAAGAGTGAGAGAGGGACTTGTATAATACCGGTATCTTACTGAGGAGTGACTGGTATGATACCGGTATGATACTGAGAACTGAATGGTATGATACTGAGAAGTGATAGAGAGAGAGAGAGAGAGAGAGAGAGAGAGAGAGAGAGAGAGAGAGGGAATGTATGATATTGGTATGATACTGAGAAAATAATGGTATGATAACGATATCATACCGATATGATACTGGGAATTGACTGCTATGATACCGGTATGATATTGAGAAGTGAATGGTATGATACCGAAATGATACTGAGAAGTGACAAAAAGAGAGAGAGAGAGAGAGAGAGAGAGAGAGAGAGAGAGAGAGAGGGAGAGGGAGACAGTTCAGTTTACAGTTAAAGGCAGATATACACAAAATTATGCATTATGCATTTCTTAAGATGGTTACAGCTCAAAAGGCATACTATTGTAGATAGACTCACTGACATCAAGTGATATTGTATATAGTTTTGTGTTGCTGGGATGGGGTATCATGGGGATTTTGATTGCCCGAACAAGATGTGAATATATGAACACCTCTGGCTTTTTGTCCAAAAGCTCGTGGGTCTGCTCATTTATCATACGGTAGTAAAAACCTTTGATAGCATAGGATCCTCGCCCAATGATATTGCCCTAGTCATCTTCAACGTCTGAATGAAACTCGCGAATAGCTGCAGTGCATTTCACTATATAGAAATCCACTTTTTCTTCGTTGTCATTTGGTGCGGGAACAACAAAATTATCACCAACAATAAGAGCTTGACTGAGGGTGTCATAGTGTCCTTCATACGCTGCATCCTCATTTATTTTGTCGTCATCGTCTTCCCCTTCTTCCGTAGGCTCCAAAATAAGGTATGTCCAGAAAGGAACGTGTGACTTGCTCACACATCTCCTCCACTTTTCCTGTTACATGCACTACAGAAACAAGACAGTGAATGTGTTCTCAAAGAAGTTGTATCATGCTCTGAATATGCAAAAACAGAGTGCATTGAGCGGATATTTTTTACAGCCTTCACATCCCAATTTTTTCCCCTTTCTACATCTCCCAATTCAATCACCCAAAAAATCATGCTTACATAACGGGCCTAGGATGCATAGGTGGCTGTAGCACCATCTGACAAGGTCCGTCTCAATAATGCCACAACATCTGCAGCACAGTCTATCTTTGGTCAGTTTGGCTACAATTGGTATTGAGTTAAAGACCTTTTTATCACTGCTCCCGCACCGTCGTGTTCTCCCTTACCATGGCCGGATCCAAAAAAGTTCCAAGACATTTTCCATCCCGTAAAAACACTGTATTTGCAATTTATTCAATGGATAGATGAAGATTAATATACTCTTAGCACGATAAAATTACCAAAAAAAACACGTATTATAATATTACTGATGTTAGATAAGCATTTTATTACAACTTTAATGCCAATATTATAGGTCTCTATATTAAAACCACCTTCAGATAATGTTTGTTACAACATGGTATACATGGCAAGGAAATAGAATGGTCTTCTTGCTTTGAATTGTGAAGCTGCTCCATCAGACCATACCCAATGACGCCTTATGTGTAGACCAAATTGCTTTAGCCATTCCGCATGTTTCAGAAAACAGTGTTGAACAAAATGTGTGTCATGTTGCTTGTCATCTGAAATGAAGAAATGAATTGTCTTGTGGATGTCACCTGCATAATATAAAAATTAGAAATTATTGAAGGCTTAATAAAAAATAAATAATACTGATCTAGGGTGATGTCGTTACCTGCAATTCGGAAATATGTTATGTGCAAAAAAATAGTTACTTGATTTGAATACCAATGCATGGACTGAATCTCATTTTGTTCTTTGAAACTATAATTTTCAGCAAAGTCAACAACTGACACAACAACATCTTCTGGAAAGCTTTGTACACATTCCTTATATTGTTCTGCTTGCCATCTATACACAAAATTATGCATTATGTATTTCTTAAGATGGTCTTTGAACATGACTGAGAGATCCTGGCATAATATTTCCTTCTACGAACAAGACTTTCCTTTTCTTCTTCAGACCGTCACGCGCAGTTCGTACTTCTAGGTCCTCAAAAATCTTCACCACAATCTTTTTAGCAATAAATGCAGCCTCTGCAGCACAAAAGTCTAACTTATCCGGGCCACACCTTTTACATTGACCACTCAAGCAAGCAAGGGCATGGAAGGTGGACGTATCTGAGTTTGGACACAGTATAGAGTCCAATAAGACTGTTACACTCTTGATAGGGTTTTTTGGTGCCTTGCACCCACCATTGTCTTTGCATATGTTGCATTGACATTGGCAAGCTTTTCCATGCAGACCGAATACAAAACTTCGCATGTGATTTATTGCATCCTTTAGGAAGGACATTTGAACATGTGAAATGCAGCAGCAAGTATATCGGTCTCTCAATTTCCGCACAAAATATGGCTTCATGTACTTAAACGCCCGCTGCCTTATTACAATTTTAGGGTATTGTTCTTTGAAGTTGAGAAAGAGCTCCACCTACAATGAAAGACATATATGGTTAAAGAACATTGAAGAAAACTGCAGGTTTTTATTATCTTTGAGGAAAAATGTTACATTACTATAAACCAGTATTTTTATTTCAAACCACTATGTTTTTTCACTTAATTGGTTAAACAAACCAGTATATATGAACACATGTCCTTGGTACGTACCAGTGGTATATAAATGTCAACTAGTTCAAATGTTCTTACTACTGCTGATGTAAACCAGTCTTTTCATTTAAAACCGGTATGTTATTTACCTACCAGTACATGTGAGCACTTAACCACATGTATACGAGTGAGAAATAAGTGTTAAAAAAAATGAACACATGTCCTTGGTACGTACCAGTGGTATATAAGTGTCAACCAGTTCAAATGTTCTTACTGCTGCTGATGTAAACCAGTCTTTTCATTTAAAACCGGTATGTTATTTACCTAACCAGTACATGTGAGCACTTAACCATGATGTATACCAGTGAAAAATAAGGGTTTAAAAAATGAACACATGTCCTTGGTACGTACCAATGGTATATAAGTGTCAACCAGTTCAAATGTTCTGACTGCTGCTGATATAAACTAGTCTTTTCATTTAAAACCGGTATGTTATTTACCTACCAGTACATGTGAGCACTTAACCACATGTATACAAGTGAGAAATAAGTGTTTAAAAAAATGAACACATGTCCTTGGTACGTACCAGTGGTACATAAGTGTCAACCAGTTCAAATGTTCTTACTGCTGCTGATGTAAACCAGTCTTTTCATTTAAAACCGCTATGTTATTTACCTAACCAGTACATGTGAGCACTTAACCACGATGTATACCAGTGAGAAATAAGTGTTAAAAAAAATGAACACATGTCCTTGGTACGTACCAGTGGTATATAAGTGTCAACCAGTTCAAATGTTCTTACTGCTGCTGATGTAAACCAGTCTTTTCATTTAAAACCGGTATGTTATTTACCTAACCAGTACATGTGAGCACTTAACCACGATGTATACCAGTGAGAAATAAGTGTTAAGAAAAATGAACACATGTCCTTGGTACGTACCAGTGGTATATATGTGTCAACCAATTCAAATGTTCTGACTGCTGCTGATGTAAACCAGTCTTTTCATTTAAAACCGGTATGTTATTTACCTAACAAGTACATGTGAGCACTTAATCACGATGTATACCAGTGAGAAATAAGTGTTAAAAAAAAATTACTGGATATGCAAACCAGTATTTTGCTTTCAAACAGATATGTTTTTTACCTATCTGATATGACAAACAAACAGTACATGTGAACACTTAACCACGATGTATACCAGTGAGAAATAAGTGTTAAAAGATTTTTACTGGTTATGTAAACCAGTTTTTTACGCGTATGATAAAAACTATGTTTCCATTTATATTATCCTTCACATCCAATATTTATCTACTCTTAGTCTAGGACCAAATACAGATTCCCCTTATTTCCATTTATAACTTCCTTCATATCCGATTTCATATCTACTTTTATCAACCCAATTATAGTGAATATAGGTCATGAATGCAAATATTAGAAAACAAAAATGGATATAGTGAAGCAAGTTATTACCTGAGATTGTTCAAGAAGATGCACAAGATGTTTGACTTATGAATTTATTCCAATACTCTTTCTGCACACATCCTTCTTATTGGGTGAAACACGAGTGTTAGACATCCAAAAAGAGAAGATCAACTCTTTCTCATCAGGTGTTATGAAACCACGATCCATGGGCTGACGAGGACACAAAGAGATTGGCAAATTGCCATCACCTGCTACCCTCAACCGATTCTTTGCAGCTATGAAGTTCCTCTTGTGCAAATTTAGCAACTTAGATGCAGCTGAAACATTCACTTTTGAGGTAGATGTAAACTCAACATTCAAAAGCATTGTGGTGATGAACCTTTTAAGAAAGAGCTTCTGTCCGCTCTTGGGTAATTTGATTGCATCTATTGTGTTGCGTATGGCTTCAACGAAGGTTGTTTGTGCTCTGGGCATTTCAAGGTCTCCAAGAGAAGGATGATTGACAAACTTGCACAAAATATCTAAGCGTGATGCAACATCGAGGGCCTTTGTACGCCGATTGAAGAGCATAACAAGGTCATTGCAAAGTCTTTGACGCTTTGCATCATCAGCACCATTTTGATCATTATCTTCCTCACGTGCTACCTGCTCAAGCTTGTTCTTAGCACGCTGCTCCCTCTTTCTCCTAGCATGATATTCCTTGACCGCATCAACAGCATACCTAGCACACAGTTCACAGTGAGGCTGAGAGCAATCACATATAGTGTGATATTCGTGCTCCATGCTAGAGAGGGAGAGATTCAGCGAGGTGATAGGCCCACAAAGAGCAAGAGCAGTATATGACAAGAATAGATGTGTGATAGGCCTACAAAGTAAAACAGCAATCTGTGCTCCTACACGGAGAGTTAGAGAGAGACAGGAAAACGAGAGAGCGGGAAGACAAAGAGCTGGCTGACGTACATAGTTAAGAGGTACAGAGTCGTCTTCTATATTTAACAAAAAGCTGTGGAAATTCTATATTTAATTAAAAAGCTGTTCAAAAGAATATAGCGAATTGAACTAATAGAGATGGTTTTATGTACCGGTTATAAAACCTCTATCCGAGACAAGGTTTTTGGTCCACCTATTCATGCATCCACCCAATAATGGAGCCTAAAATACCTTAGGCTTAACTTCATTAAAGACCTCCAAAGTTTACTTTAGCAGCACCAAGATAGTACTCTAGTAAAAATTCTACTCAAACTTATTCATTAAAATTCCAATGTTCTGGAGGTACAACATCCCCCCTCTAGTGAGAGTTTACTCCTCCCGTTGTCGCCTAGTTGCCCATACAACTAGGTATGTCCACCGCATAAAAAGCACGAGATGAACATTCCCACCGCTTAACCAGCAGACGTGGGTTCCCATTGCTTAACCAACAGACCTGGGTATCCACCACTTAACCAGCAGTCGTGGATTCAAGAGCCCTTAACCAGGAACTCTACCCCCTGTGATCAGGAGGGGGTTCATGCTAATTCAACATTGGAAATAGAATGAACATGCCGAGCTAAATTTTCCCTAGCAGACATTCTTTCCTATTGCAAACAGTATATCTGTCAATCATTTCTTTCCTACTTTAGACTTTAATATACAAATGAATTCAATTGCCAAGGTTTCCGTCAAATTTCTCCAACATGTTTGGGGATATGTTCTTTCCTAGCTAAACGTGTGCAATGTTAAATTAAACAACTTGAGTAAAATTGTGATCTACCTCTTCCATTTCTTCGTCAATGGCTCGTGAGATGGCCGGTGCTTGTTCGTCCATGGGAGCTTTTCCTTTTCCGTTCACATTGCTCGTTCCCGCCTCGTGGTCGTGGGCACCACCAAAGCGAGTTCTCTTAACCGGGGCCATTTTATACTCACTACTTTAAATGATAAACTTGGAGAAAAGAGCTAAGGTCCAAGAGCATCATAACAATCCAAATGATAGATTAGAACCATTGAAAAATTCCCCCTTATACGAGAGGGTTAGATTTTTCCTTCGAGACATAGTAATTTTATGGATAATACTTTACTTGTCCTATGGGAACTGGCTCTAAAGTTAATCACTTGGCTTAGATGATTAAAAGAAATTCAGAATTTTACTAATTAAATTACATTAAGCAAGTTCAATCACTTTTCTAGTACAATTAGAACGATGAAGAATTTCCGCATGCATAGGTGAGAGAAAATTCTCTTCTTAGTGGCTTAATGATGGATTAATTTTTTCCTTAATCACATCTTAATGTATGAGGATTTTGAATCTAACTTAGTTACAACAATATTGAGTGGTAAAAGAAAGAATTTCATCATTACCGGCTTTGACATATTAATTACTATGCTGCCTAGAGAGAGAAATCTCTCCTAATCATGCATTAATCATTGATTAAGAGTGATGAATGGCTGCATAATCAACTATTGGTTGATGATTATATAATGGAGTATAGCTATGGAGATTTAGAGTACAGCTATTGGGAATTATAGCTAGGATTAAGCATAGTAGACGAGAATTTTTAGAGAATGATGAAGAGGTTTACAGATGAGCATAAATTAAATCATGATTACCGTGATTAGGGGCTGAAAATCCTCTCAATTTTCTGATCCAAATGAGTTCTCAAGACGAGAATTCGGCAGCACTTCCCTCCTTGCTTCTCCTTCAAAAACTGTGTGTGCCGACAACACCTCCCCAAGGTGTGTGTAGGTGTGTGTGTGTGTGTACTGGGTGTGTATGTGAGCGTGTGTGTGTGTGTGTGTGTGTGTGTGTGTGTGTGTGTGTGTGTGTGTGTGTGTGTGTGAACACCTTTAAATAGGCTCCTCCAAGCTGAAAATCGACCAGCCTTGCTATTTGCATCTGAGTGAGCTCTCACATCATGCATGGCAAGTCTAGTTTCTTGCCTACAAAGTGTCCAGTTAGCTAGTCTAACTGGCTCTCACACTCACTCTCAAGCTTGGAAACTCTCCCACAACTCCCACAAGACAAGAGGGAGCCCCCTAGCTGCTAAAGCTGGCTCAGAGAGGAATGGAACCTGCTCCCACATAGCCTCGAGCCCCGGTGCCTCCCCGCACAACTTTTAGGAAAAATTGGTTTTAGGCTACAACGGCCCATACGAGTCAGAATTTAATGCCGTAAATTGCTATAGTAAGCTCTAACCAAGGCGTACTGGTCCGAGTACCTGCCATATTTAGCATCGGGGTCCGAAAATGCATTTTTCTCAAATTCGGGGTACGGGTGCAGTTTTTTGAGACGGTCAAAACTAGACGGGTCGGGTGACCAAAAACTTACTATTTTTGGATTTTTTTCACAAAAATTATTTTAATTCACATTTTGAAGCTTTATAACATTCTAAACATCAGGGCACTGACAGAATTTGAAAAACTGCTAAAAATAGTAACTTTTTCCATTATGATCTTTTCATGGTACAATGGTGCTCTTTTAGCTCGGGGTCGGAGACCTTACAACTAGGCAATTCTAGATCCCAATTCTTTCCTTGGTGCTCTGTCACTTTCGAAAGAGTCTGTACCAAGTCACCATTGAACCTTTCATTTAAGCCATTACACTGCGGGTAATAAGGAGTGGTATGCTGGTGCCTAATCTTCATCTTTGCGCATAAAAAGTCTAGCAGTTTAGCTCTAAATCCTGGCCCCTTATCTGAAAGTAGCTCTAGTGGCACCCCAAACTTGCAACATATTTCATCGTACAAAAATCTTTCCACATCCTTTGCAGTGACCTGTTTTATTGCAGCTATAGTCCTCTGCTCATCTACTGCAGTGAAAAAATAGCTTTTGCCCTTGCTTGTGATGGGTAACGGGCCTATTGCATCAATTCCCCACTTTAGAAACACATCAAATTCCATAATGGTTTTTCGTAGCTATGGCTTCAACACTCTCTTCCCAAATGCTTGACACCTGTTGCAAGACCTACACCAATGGTGAACATCCTTGTGCAAACTAAGCCACACATACCCCTCTTGCAAGATCTTATGCAAGGTGATCTTTAGAGAAAAATGCACGTCACATGAACCTTCATGATTCTCTCCCAATACTCTATAAATCTCCTCCTGCCAAGGTACAAGTCTCAACACGAGATCAGCCCTTTTCATGTACAAGACATCACCAATCAATTTGTACCTGTATGCTCTACGCACAAAACCATACTTCTTAGACTTCTGAATGTCCTTCGGAATGATTCCTGTTAGCAAAAACTCCTCTTCTTGAGCCAAAATTTCCCGGCCATGATAAAGATGTAAATTGGTCCTCAACACAAATAGCTCCCCAATCATGCTTTGAGCTGCTTCACGTGCCTCTCCATTTAGAGCACGTTCAATGTGTTTGATGCTCCATGCTTCAAAATTTTTTAGCTTCTGAAACACATTTCCTTCAATGAGGTGTTCTTTCTCTTCCACACACCCAGCCCTTGCTTCACAACTAACAAGGCATCACCTTTTATGCTCAACCTTCTAATCCCATGCTTCAAACAAATGCGTAATCCAGCCTCCAATGTAGCATATTTAGCCTCATTGTTACTATGAGTATCCAATTTGAACCCTCTCTTGCATACTAGCTTCCCCTCTGGATCATAAAGTGCTATACCCCCTGAAGCTGCATCATGGCTCTTTGTGTATGAGCCATCACAGAAAAAAACATGTGCATTGCTGATCTGTGGCACTTCTTCGACTACCTTTCTCAACGCCTCTTCCTTAACAAGAAGGGGATTCTCCTTGTACGTCAACAAATCAACTAGAGTAGCCCTTGTATTGTCTTCCACTAGAAAAGAGAACTCGAACTCTTGCAGCTCAATTACCCATTTCTTCACCACATTTGACATGTTAGTGCCATTAATTAGTTGTGTCAAAAAGGCATAACTCATCAAGAAAACAAAAGGTCGTGGTAGCAAGTAATGGCGAAATCGTCGACAAGCAAATATCACACTAGCCATCACTAGCTCTACTTCCGAGAACTTTCTCTCTGCTACCAACTTCACTCAGCTTGCACCATACACTGACTGGCCTCATATAATGGTTGCCCTTCCCCTTTTGCAATAGCATGGCTCCAATGGCATCATCCCCTACTGATGGATTTACATAAAACACTTGCTCCCAATCAGGAGTTTGCATGGCTGACAGACCCCTAACACCTCTTTTACCTCTTGAAACACTTCTTCACACTCGTCATCCCATTGCAATGGATCATGCTTTGCCACTTGTTGTAATGGATAAAGGAGCTGTGAAGACAGAATAAACCGCGCCATGTACTTCACTTTGTGTATAAAGGTTGCCAATTGCTTTGTACTCGTAGGTGACGGAAGAAGAATAATGGACTTAACCTTGTCTGGATCAGCTTCAATGCCATTTTCTTTGTACTCGTAGGTGATGGAAGAAGAATAATAGACTTAACCTTGCCAATTGCTTTGTACTCGTAGGTGATGGAAGAAGAATAATAGACTTAACCTTGTCTGGATCAGCTTCAATGCCATTTTCTGACACCATGTTGCCCAATAACTTCACCCTTGGCTGTGCTAGATGACACTTCTTTGGATTTAGTTGTCCTCCACATTCATCATATCGAGCCAATACCATCTGCAACTTCTCATGGTGTTCAGCCCTACTAATGTAGACACAGAAGTCATCCATAAAATCTTTCACACAATTACCAATGAATGGTTCCAATGCCCAATTTTCTCTCTCTTGATAGAAAGATGGTCCATTTGACAACCCAAATGGCAATACCGTGTAGCAATAACAACCCCATGGCGTAATGAAAGTTGTCTTTGTGCGGTCTTTAAGAGCAATCTTCAATTGAAAATAGCCTGAAAAACCATCACACACACTGCCCGGGGGATTCACCATGGAAAACTTACCACACCACGTAAGTGCAGGGGAGGGGGGTTCTTTTACAAGCTATATAAGCGTATAAGTTAGGGGTAGGCCCCCAATAATTTATCTCCCAAGCTTAAAAATAAGAGAGGGGGTATCATATTTATTGGGGGGGGGGGGGGGGGTGAGAAAAGGGGAAAATGAGAAAAAGTTTTTTGTGTTTCAAAATGATTCCCAAAAGAGTTTTCCCTCGAACTTGTTAGTCAATAGATACATGCAAGAACTAACACTGCTCTGTATCAATTTCTTGTTTACTAACTATAGTTCATTTGTTGAGGGATGAAAGCTATAAAGAGTTTGTATAGATGCAAATTTACATGGAGAACCTAACACAACTTTATAACCATGTTTTTTGAGTAATTTAGATGGATCAAAATTGGACAAGTAGCTAGAGTGCAGGCTAAAGGGGCACATAGTTTAAAAGTCAAATTAAAACACATTGAGGGTACATCTAGTTATCTATATAAATGGTTCCTTAGTACGTGTCCAATCACTATGTTGCATGCTCTTTGACTAGTTTTACTCAGTTAGATCATGTGAGACCTAAATTTTATATGTAAGATAGGGGTATGATAGTTTTCTACATTGATTGTCGTATAAGCGTAGAAAAGGGGGTCATATTCCCTAATATGAGTCGTATATAGGGGTTTTATCAAAGTTGTCCGCTCGCAGGTGGCGTCCTATTTTGTATATAGAGTGAATCCCCCGGGACACACTGTACCTCTCATAACCTACCACCCACTGAATCCAAGATCTGATCGATGAATGGAAGAGGATATGGGTTCTTCTTAGTGGATGCATTTAAGGGTTTAAAATCTACACAAATCCTCCATTTTGTATCCTTCTTTGGGTTGACTACTACTGGGCTTACCCATTCTGTGGTTTCCACTGGAACTATGAACCCTGCCTTCAATAACTTGTCCACCTCTTCCCGCAAGGCTTCCATTTGCTCTTGACCCATCCTTCTTAGCCTTTGCCGCACTGGCTTAACACCTTCTTTTAGTTCTATATGCATCTCTTCGCCCTTGAACCCTCTGATCTCTTTATATGAAGTAATGAAAAAATCATGAAAACTAGCCAGCATGTGCAAATATATCTCCTTCTCCATAGTTGAGAGGTCTCCACTGATCATTTGTGTCATCAATTCCTACTTCTTTGAAATTTCAACCTTGGTTTGCATCAGCCCTTCAATCACTTCATAAGGCCCTTCAATTTATATCTTCAACCTCATTTGCAAATGCAACTAAACCAGACTCCTGGATTCCTTTGTCCATCAAAAGAAATGCAACATCAGCATCCTCATCATTGCTGGTAGTACTATCACTGTCCTCGTCAGACACTGTGGAGTAGTCTTCATCACTAGACTCATCCTCATCTTCATACATCTCCTCCAACCGTTTCCTTGTGTCCATATTATAAAGCTTCTTGGCACCTGTCTTTCCATAGAGGCTAATCATCATCCTCATCATTGCTGGTAGTACTATCACTGTCCTCGTCAGACACTGTGGAGTAGTCTTCATCACTAGACTCATCCTCATCTTCATACATCTCCTCCAACCGTTTCCTTGTGTCCATATTATAAAGCTTCTTGGCACCTGTCTTTCCATAGAGGCTAATCGTACCACGTCGCCAATCTTGAACAGCTCCCACTGCACGTAACCATGGTCTGCCCATTATAATAGGATATGCTCCCAAACCTGCTGGCATCACATGAAAATCAACCACTGCCTTTGCATCATATGCCTCCACTTCTAAGCTCTTTATAACACCTAAACATTTTACTTTTTGATGGTTTGCCAATCTGACCGGAAACCTGACACCCCAGTCACTGTGAGACCCATCTTCTCAATGCATGTGTGTTATGACACATATTTGGCCTCCACCATCCACATAACCTTGTCCCATATTTTTTATTTTATGCCACACATCTACTATTGGACAAATGTTTGGTAGCTCATCCATCGCCAACACCTTCACTGAACCTCTCTCTGGCTCTTTCTCCATTGGGTTAACCATCCTCTTCCATTGTCTCTTTAACTTAGGAACCATATCTATAAGCTGCCCAAAAGTAACATCTACTTTCCTGGTTTTCAGATCTTCCTTCAAGTCATAGCTTAATTGCCCATCCCCTAGTGGAAAATCTGAAACATGAAACTTGCAACGAGCCCTCCTTTTCCTCTTGGCCTTGACATCCTCGCCTTCATGTCTCTTTCCCTTCTTCTTACTAGGACCCGGGGCACTTCTTCCTTCCTTGTCCTCTATGGTCCTCTTCCCAATAGGCATCACTAATGTATCCTCTAGCTTTGATGCCTTCTCCAACGTGACTACACTTATCACTTTTGTCTTTCCCTTTTCCTCTTGGGTTAATCCATTGGTTCCTTCTTCTCCCTTAATTTCAATGCCATAATCATTTGACCTAGTTAGCACCTGTCTTGGAAATGGATACATGTCTCCACCCATCCTTGGTGGCTTATCACATTGCGGGCTGATGTGACCCAACTCTCCACAATTATAACATGTTGGCATCTGCCTCCAGAATCTACCATTGATTTGTCCAACACCATTCCTAGGTCTTTCTTCACCTCCTGACTGATTTGCAAACCTCCCTCGACCTCGATTATTTTCCACTTGACCTAGCATGTTTAGGCTGAGATTCTTCATTAAATCTACCACTTGCCTCATGTCTTGCCTTAGCCCATCATCTTGCACTGTTGTAGTGACTACTGCTGGCATAACCTGAGGAGTAACAGGAACCACTGGTTCATGATGAGCCGCTAGCATGCGACCTTGCAAAGAGTCCATAGGCTGAAATTCAGACCTCATGGGCAAAGACTCCACCCCTAACTAGCTCATTTTCGTCAGCTTCCACTCTTTGTTCCTTGCTACCTCCAATGCATCTTCATATGTTCTAGGCTTCTTTAGCTCCACTCTCCAACGTATATTCTCCCAAAGACCAGCCAAGAACCTGTCCTTCTTCATCATGTCAGGTGGGGGTACCTGTGGTGCTAAAGCTTTGCACATCCGCTCCCATGCCAATAAAAACTTACGTATGTAAGCATCTACTCGCTTCACCTTTCTTTTGCACCAAACCTTGTACTTCTTGCCACACTTTGTCACGATCTTCTGTCTTCACAAACTCCACTTCCAATCCATGCCTTAGATTGTCCCAACTCAATCTTACAGGTGGATCAGCCACACGCAACTCCTCTTCAAATGCTTTGGACCAAACTCATGCATCACTCTTCAAACAAATATGGAGAAGACGTAACATCTGCGCTGGGTCATGAATCTGGTTGCTAATGCAGGCGATCTCCATCTTTTCCAAAAAGTCTTTCACATCTTCATCACTTCTTCCATGAAATTCTAGATAAGAGAAAGCCACTACCCAAGTTGTACTGCTTTGAGAACCCCTTCAAACACACGTGCAAGAACCTAAAACTTTTGACTGACTCAATCCCCAGAAACTTCAATGGTGCTCAAGTTTTAGATAAGGACAAACACGTGCACATCAAATGAGTTTTCATAGTTGATCATCGGAATTACAACAGGCAAAGGACATTCCAGTATCTTTCTCAATCTTCTTGGTCCGAACATAAAGACTATGCGTTGCTGGAAAAAGATCTTCCTGGACACATGAACATTAATCTGGATTCTTTGTGTTAAATGAAAAGGAGTGAATTGAGGGCATTTTGATCATACATTAAAGTCAACCATGCAACTCCCAAGAAAGCACACCTATCTTATCGTCTGATTTTGCCAAAATTTCAGTAGCACAACAGCATAAATGGCTTAAAAGACCAAAAAACCATCCATCATAACTTGGAAAAATTTTGACAAAGTTTCCCCAGAAGTAGAGCAGTGAGAACCCAAAATATAGACTGTAAATGTATGTATAAACTGCCAACAATAGAATCCGAGCATCAATTAGGAATCACTAGTACATAGCCTATGGCAAGGTCATGAAAAGTGTGCTCCAGCTAATTGTATCACCAAAAGGATCTCCACATTTGAGAATCCCCCAGCTCAATAAAACCTCACGCTATTGACCCTCTCACGAAGGCTAATGCAAATCGTGTATAGTCAAGTCTCAAAAATGACTATCTTCCAGACCAAGTCTCAAAAATGGATGGGACTGCCAAATAAAACCAAGTATGGTTTCACAAAGGCGTACAATGGCAGTTTCCACAAGTAACGTACAATATCCACAGACGATGCGCTCAAGCAGGCGCCAAATGATGCATACCCACGACAACTGCACGTGACTCCACTGTCAGTGTATCACTGTACTCCAGCTACCTGTACGTGTGTGAATCACCTGTACCTGTCCCTGTAACCTATAACCTGTAGGGTGCAATCTAAAACCTGTAATCCCGAAGCTCAAAGCTTGAAGATCGAAGCAGAAGGTACTCGAAGAAGATCCTCCGTGGGGGCGCCAAAAGAATGTGAGCAGGATGGAAACACACAAAATGCGTCTATAATTACCCAACACACACTCTTGGAATGATATACACACACACTATGGGGCACCACTCGGCTTACATAACCCACCTGGCCGAGACAGGGAATACACCTATGGAGTGAGAGGAGAGAGACTACCCATTTGCCCACTCCACACAGAGAGACACACACACACACACCCAAAAAACTCTGCTCAAAAGAGGAGAATCTCTGATGTTTAGGTACAATAGAGATTGGGCCAACACCAAGGGGGCAAATAGCTCACACAATATGGGTAAAATAAGCTAGATACAATCACAAATTGGAGCAGAAGCTTCGCTTATAGGAGAAACTTACACAGCCAAAACAACAGAAAAACAGTGAGGAATTTGGAAAAATTGATAGCACCATCGCGTCCGAAACGACTCAAAACCCTAGTCGACAATGTCAAAGTGCTCAAATCCGACCCGGATGAGCAGTTTACGGGGCCAAAATAGGCTCCAAAATGAGCAAAAACATAGTTGCGGCTGTTCCTCCTCTTCTCTCCACATTTTTTCTGGTCTTCTCTCCTGTTTTTCAGTTCCCACACTTAGCTTTATTACTTGGGCACCCTTGGACTTTTAGTTGACCTCAAACGGACCCCAAACAGGCCAAAAACTAACCTCGCAGTGCATAGTTGTCACCTTTTTGCATCATCCGCACACTTGGCACTCAGCTTTTTTCAATAATGCATCTCGTCACCACATGAAGTGGCCCCAAAATATGGTTCTCATGATTACCTTTTTGCATAATCAACACAAGAAAACACCCACGTCGTGTCCGTACTTCTCCACGTGCAAGTATTGACCCATTTCGTCCTCCTGACGCCACTAAATTCCATCTGACGCACCTGCTTACCCCATATCGTCGACCCGCGGATAGCTTCCTTGAGAAGTTTTACGCGCTACCAACTCCTCATTATTATAGAAAAAACACACTGGTACTCGTAATAGTGAAAATCGATGCACTATGTACACCCTGTCCTACCTATACACTTGCGGGCCCCACGTAACCACCTGGCTCTAGAAAATGGGCAATCCTTTATTCAATGCACCATGCATGGGTGTTGAGTTAGCAGAGGATCACACCCACATTTTTGCTCACACTCATCATTTTGTAACCATTGATTGTAATAAATGTCTTTCCGACATTAATTTTGATTTGAGCCATTCATTAAGTAACGGGACTCAATTGAGTTTCCAGCTTGTAATCCCAAAGTAATTTCACTTGCTGATGTAATTAGTTAGAGATGTTCTCACCTCCAAGGCTGAGGTATATAAGCCAAAGTTTTTGTAACCTAAGGAGATTCAGATTATTAATCAAAGTGAGTTTTTGAGCGCCGTGACTGTGTCTGAGAGAGAGAGAGAGAGAGAGAGAGAGATAGATAGATAGATAGATAGATTTTATTATCGTCCTCGGAGGTCAAATATGACCTATGGGACCAAAGTTACATGTGATGTAGTATGTGTATGGCTGATGAGTGACTCTCGATGCTCCAAAATTGTAGTGATGAGAGTCGCAATGGAGAGCCCACACTTTGGCTGGGAGAGGAAAGTGTGTAGGTCTAAGTTATGGCTGAAAATGTGAGAGAAGCAAGTTCGGATGTGATCAAAAGCTGAGCACTCTAGTAGTGTGTGGTACTCAGACTCTCGAACTTGCAGTGAGCATAATGTGCACAATCGATTTGACTCTTCTCCATTGCCCCAACGCCCTATCTCGCATCGAAGGAAATGGGAGCTAAGCCGAATTGCTGCGATAGTGCGTATCGCGGACAAGGGAATAGGCTCAAGCATGTAAGTGTGAGTACGGTTTCCTCTCTCAGCGAAGAACATGGTTTTGTAGTTGGGGGCAATATAGGTGGTGTAATGTATGAAGCGTGACCCACCGGATTTCTCCCAAGCCGTAATACATTGGCGTTGTAGAAAAGCTTCATTCACTTGAGAGTCAATTGAAGCATCATGTAGCAAGTGTAATGCATCCCATCTCCCAAACCACTTCTTTATGTCTTGCATCCATCCCGTGCTCAAGATCTTGCTTTTATGCGTCTTTTGAACTTTTTTGCTTGCTTCCCATGCAATTGTAGGAAGTCGATGTGAGGGGTTTTGACGCATCTTTATCATGTACTCCACAACCCTTTCCATGCCCATAACCTCAATTGGAAGAGATCCCGACTCAAGAAGTAAGAGCATATATGGTGTTTGTGTCTTAACTTGGAGAAAGTTTGTAAGAAAACGCTTTTGGACATTCTCAAACTCTTTCCAAGTAGACTTTGAGATGCTCCCGCCCCACACTTCAACTCCATAAAGAAGAACCGGTGTCACCAATGCATCAAAAAGATACTTCTTGAGAACCCAACACTTGATGTTTCCTGCATTACACATGTTCTCAAATGCATAATATGCTCTCTTTCCCGCTTCCAAACGACGCATAGCACATTCATGCCACTTGTGATTGGATGGAACCTCAAGGCCAAGGTACTTAAAGCTCTCAACAACTTCAAGTGTCTCGTTGTTGTACACAATGCATGGCTTCTCCTTATGGTTGGTTTTCACAAGCATAACCTTTGTTTTGGATTCATTTACAATCAGCCCACTATGCAAGCAAAAGTTCTCAAGGACAACCATAAGCTTTTGTGCATCTTCTAAAGTGTGTGCTAGAAGCACTACATCATCCGCATACAACAAAAGCATGATTACCGCATTGCAAATAGTGACCTCTTCAATGCCTTCTTCTTGCATAAAGTCAAGTACCATTTGTTCCAATTGATCGATGCATAGACCAAAGAGAGTTGGTGACAATGGACATCCTTGTTTAACCCCAATAGTGCTTACAAAAATTTCTGAAATTTCTCTTCCCATGCGCAATTGACAAATCACCTTCTCATAGATTCGAAAAACCGCAAGCATAAACTCACTTGGCACTTGGAGTTCTTCCATCCTTCTCCACAAATTGTTACGTGGAATCATATCAAAGGCTTTCTTAAAGTCCACAAAACAACAATACAATCGCTTGCCTTTCAACCGACTTTCCTCCATGAGAACACGAAGAGTGACAAGATGATCAATGGTGCTATGGCATCGACGAAAACCCGCTTGTCCCTTTGCACGCTTGTCATTCTCTTCAGCCCAATCACTCAATTTCATTTCCATTATGCACCCAAACAACTTTGCCATAAGAGACCCAATCATTATAGTCCGGTAGTTGCTTACATTCTTTACATCCCCTCCTTTATGCAAAGGCTTAACCCAATTAGTACTCCAATCATAAGGCATACCATGTTGAAGTGCAAGGTTGAACATATCACACATCCACTCATGGGTAAAATCTCCCGTCCATTTGATCATCTCCGGCTTGATACCTTGAAGATCTCCCGCTTTGCGAGTGGCCAACTTTTCAAGCCCACCGCATACATCCTCAATAGTAAAAAAAGACGGCATACATGGGAGTGAACCATAAAATGGCATTTTTTCAGTATTTTCTTGCTCATATAATTGCCTACAATGTGTGTACATATCCACTAGACTCAAGTTACCAAAATTCTCAATCCGCTTGCCTCTCAAGTTTCTCCAAAATCTTCCACATGCATGTGCCTTTTCTTGGACTTGAAATTCTTGTTGCTTTACTTCCCATCTTCTTCTCTTCTTTTGAATCAATGCCTTGTATGTATGCAAATGACTTCGATAGTTGTCTTTGTCCATAGTTGCATCAAGCTTTATCAAGGACTTTCGAGCATCTTGACATTCTTTATCAAACCACCTTTTGCGTGATCTATCTTTGTTGATACTATGGAGATGCTTTATGGCAAAGCATTCTTCCGCACAAGAACAAATAGCTTTTTTGAAAGCTTCCCATTTAGTTTCCAATGGTGCATCACATTGAAGCTTTGTCATCCATAATTTTTGCTCAACCATTTCAATGTACATTGGTGCCCGTTTGAAATCCATACATAGTGATAACTTCTCTTTCCTTTGGCTGAGATTATCATGCTTAGTTGCTTCTCCACATGAAAGGTCAATACATAAGGTGCGATGGTCGGATTCCGGGGTCCATTGACCAAACATAAAACTCTTTATGCGATACATGATGGCTTCAGAGAGTAGCATATAGTCAATCACACTATCCCCATTATGTCTTCTACATGTAAATCCATTGGTTCCACTCCACAAAGATACACCATTGGCAATGAGCATACCCGTGCTATTACACATGTGTAAAAGTAACTTTCCATAGTGATCCGGCTCTTTCTCATCCATTGAAGTACGATCATACAAGTGAACTTCCTCCAACTCCCTTGAAATGTATGGCATATCAAATTGTTGAGTATCATGTTGCAATGTTTTTGTGCGTATGATGTCTAAATGACCAATCATGTTGATGTTTTGGTCTCTGTTTGGTCATTTAGCTACGGAGCCGCCATTGGAGAAGCAACACCGCCATTGTGTTAGCAACGGCGAGAGATACGCACAGATACCAAGAGTGCGCGCTATCGGCTTCTATGTGTGGTAAGTTCCTACGAGCTTCGGTGTGAGTTTTCTTCCAACTCGTGTGTCGGAATGGAGAGTGCAGCATATCTATAGAACCACAACGAGTAGAGCTACACATTGGTACCATTGGGGTCAAGTTTTGATCACCTGTATTTTTCGGCCTGTCTTCATACGCGTTTACCGCACGGAGTGGTTATAGGTTGATTTTGCAGTTCAAGTCTTTAGGGTGTTGTTCTTACCTAGTGTATAGACTTCCCCTTGAGTTTGAAATCGATTCAACAATTCTAGATTCTGTTTCGTATAGTATTCGTTCGTAGTACGGATTTCAGTCACTTGCGTATTTTAGAACTTAGATTTGATTTCCTTAGTAGTGATTGTCGTTAGAAGGTCGAGTAGGTGATTTGACACCCACCTAGTTGTTTCCATGCGCCTGCGGGTCAAGCTCCGTCCTCGTCTGAAAAATTCTGTTGTTGGTTGAGTTCTCGCTATTTAGCTTCCGCTAGCGGCGTAATCGCCTTAACATTTGGCGCCGCTGCCGGGGACGAGAGCCCTAAGTAGGTGACCTTAGACTAATCCTACAAGGTGAGTCGTATAAACTACTTTGTATACTTTAGTTAGAAAAGATCTAGGAGTGGTGGACTCCGAAGATCTCGAGAGATACTAGGAAGTGGGGTATTCCTGGGTCTTCCGTGTTGACAGTATTTTTAGTTTAGCTTAGATATGTTTGTTGTTTTGTTGGTGTTGAGTAGTTGTTGATAGAAGAAGAATTTGCTAGTCCGTGAGTGGCAGTGGATCTCTTTAAAATCACAATTACCAAACCCATTTTATGATTAGGAATAGCTTAGGTAGGACTTCATTTGATCCTGATCTGGAGCTAGTAATCATTGGAGTATTTGCTTGATATGGTTGATTGCATGTTAGATCACTAAACCATCGAGTTAGTAGTGAAACTTGCAATAAACAAAAGTTAGAGAAATTTTCTGTGTATCTGGGAGTTGCTGAGCACTTGAGAAAGCTTTAGGAAGGATTCTGTGCCAAAAAACTGGAAATCTGCAACTTTAGACATCATACGCGTATGATGTCTAAATGACCAAACAGAGACCAAAACAAAAATTTTGACTTTACCAGAGTGTTCAAAAGGGGGGTTATACCCTGATTTCAACTTAAAACAAGAGCATTAACACTCAAAGAAACCCAAAAAGACAAGTCGGAGTCCAAAAAACGCAAAGAATAGGAAATTTTGGATTTAGATCTTGTTTTTACATTCAAACCTGACAAAAACACTTGAAACTCAATTATAAACATTGGAGAAGGCTTAAAACCAAGAATAGTCAAAATCTGGGACAAAAGACATCATACGCGTATAATGTCTTTTAGCACATCCACTACTTATTTTTGATATCTGACCTGACAAGATTGTTACAAACACTGTAGAAAGCAAAAATATCAAGTCTTGACCCAAATTGATGAAAAAGACATCATACGCGTATGATGTCTTTGACCTAATTTTGGACATATTTTGATACTTTGCCAACACAGATCCATTGTAATAGCTATCTAGAGGTTATATTTCAAGTTTCATCCCATTTGGATCACAATTGACCCAAAACAAGTCAAAAGCGGAAAATTGCCAAGAAAAGCCTAAATTAGCCATAACTTGCTCAAACAGAGTTCAAAATGAATTTTGTGAGTGGACAGAGCATAAGGGGGCTACTGAGAGTGAGCATAACCAAAATAGTCCAAATCTGTGAAAAAAGACATCATACGCGTATAATGTCTTTTTCAGCATAAGTGCAACAAAATTCTCACTTGATGAAACAGAAGTTGTCCAACTGACAAGATTAAACAATTGACCAAGTATCAATCAGTTTGGATCAATTCTGACCATAAAAACTTGGGAAAACAAATTACCGAGACGGAGAAGTTAAAGTCCTTTAGGGGAATTGATGAATTTGAGATTGGGCAGGAATCTCCAGAATAACCAACCAAAACAAGGGGAACAAGCAAGTGTCATATCAACCGAGGGAAGTGTAAACCAAAGTTGGGTGCAACCATTAGAGCCGATCTTTGAAGGAAGTGTTTCTGATACTTCTTCGGAGAGATCTTACGAGATTTTCACCAAACACTTGGAACACTTGAACCTGAACAACAGAGAAAATATGGCAGCAGGGTCATCAAACCCTTCCGCCACAATGAAGCTATTGCTCATAAAATACCAGTACGACAATGAGCAAGGTGCCAAGATCTACAAAGATGGAATGGACCGCTATTGTGTAAAGATAGAAGATAGACCTAGTGAGTTCAAGGACTTAGTGCCTGTGAGCTATAGCGGAGATAGATATCTAGATGACGAGGGTACCATGTACTTGGTAGTCCTAAACCCTAACATTGTGGACAAGTGGGGATTGATGGGCACCAAAGCCAAAGTAGATGAAGAACTCGAGGAGAAAGCACCAATAATGAACTTCCCTGATGCGAGGTTAAGAAGAGAGAATGAAACTACAAGGATCAACACTGATAACATCTATGTGGAGCTATACAAATATAATAATGGGGAGCAAGATCTCTATTATAGATGTGAAGAACCCTACACCGGAGAGTTGACAGACCAAAAAAGACTTTATGTCTTTACCTACACAGAGGGATCGGAAGTGAAAATTGCCGCTTACGACAAGTATGGGAGGCAATACTCAACAATGGGCAAGAAAGAATTAGAAGGATATACATACTTTGGGGGACCACTACATCAGTATTATGTTACTTCTAGCTCACAAAGACCAGCACCAACAAATGGAATGCGAAACCCAATGACGACAGGAGGACAAAGAACTCAGGCTGCTGACTCTTTCAGTCAACCTCAGTACTCGAAGCCCGGACCAATGGGATCACTACATTCCAGAGAGTCAATGGATACGAATCGAGGTAGTGCAGTTCCAATCCCCACGTATACCACTCCAGGTCTAAGGTTCGAAGCGGAACCATCACAATTACCTCCTAGTAGTAGATTCAGAGCAGGGGAACGACAAGGGTAACCCATGAAGTCCATGATGCTAGAGAAAGCTTTAGCCGGGACACAGGAGCAATGAGATTGGTAGCAAACCATTGACGTATGAGACCATCTCAAGTAGCCAAGTGTATGCCAAAGAAGTATGGTGGTTCAAGAGATCCGTATGCACATGTGTCACTCTTTAAGCAAGTCTTAAGAGCTGAGCAGATAACCGATTTCCATACACAATACGAGGGATTTGGTCTTACTCTGGAAGGTACGGCATTGACATGGTTTCAACCACTGAACATTGGGGGATTCCATGACATTGACCATTTGCTAAGAGAGTTTGCTGAGGAATTCTCAAAACGAGGGATTAAGCACAATACGGTCTCACAAATATATGCTTTTAAACAGAGAGAACACGAAAAAGTGAAGGAAGCTTCACTTCGCTTCAAACAATACATTGAGAGATGTCCAGTACGTGAACGACCACAAGATGACAGACTATCTGTTCTCTTTATTGAGGGATTGAGAAACGACACTCTCAAGAAAGACTTGCACTTGAAAGCTTGTACAAGTTTCGAGCAAGTAACGAGAGAAGCATTGTACTTAGTGGAAAACTGTACGGTTTATGGAGAGGTGTTAGCGGATACAGATTTTGCATCCAGTAGCTCTTCCTCCGTAGCGAGCGAGACTACCACTAAAAAGAATGTTCAAATAACAACCATGCCAAATGTAGAGCAAATGATAGAAGATGCTCTAAAAAGGATGGCACCATACCAAAAACCATTGCCAAAACCACTGAAATGGTGTGCTATTGAACAAAAATGGAGAAACCATCCAACAGAGAAGTGCTATTACAACAAAGGTTATGTAAGGAGCGTCAGTATGCACCTCCTGCTCAATTAGCACCACCTCAGGTACATCCAGTACCTCGATACCCAACGGGAAATGTACCAGGACCTATGGGGATAGAAAGACCGCAACCGATATTGGGACAACAACCACCTTTACCAGGAGCAAGACCAGTGGGCATTAGATATGCACCAACCTTAGAGAATCAGGAAGAACAAGCCTTAGTGCCTGTTCAAGCCTATTATGAAGGATCTGGTGCACACATGTCTCCAACTGTGTATTACCCACCAGAAGAACCCAAACAACTAGAACCATGGGGCATGATTGGGAATGTTGGAATACCAACAGTTACAAGTGCTTCTGATGAAGAGAGATACAATTTGGACGCAAGAACATTGATGTTCATAGCTCATGGAGGGTTAACAGGACAAAGACCATCCTATCCACAAAGGACGAATCAAATGGGACCAAGACCAGCACTAGGACCCTGTTACAAGTGTGGAGGTGACCATCTGATGAATGTTTGTCCACATACGGAAATCATTAGAATTAACGCTTATTGCACTGAGTGTGGGGTTACTCACTTCATTGAGGATTGTTCAAAGAATCCAAACAAAGTGAAAAAGACGACATTGAATATGCTAGAAACTATTCCTACCAGCAGTGGGTCTGAAAATGAAACTCTGATACCAACGCAAGTTGTTACTAGAGCTCAAGCTAAGAAAACCACTAGAGAACCTGAGAATGGAAAGTTAGCGACTGAAGTGGTTAGTCAAGGACCGCGGAGTCAGAGAAACACATGGAAAGCTAGAAAAGCACGCATGAAGTTGAGAAAAGAACGTGAAGACGCTATTCTAGCTGAGGAACTAAAGCGAACTAAAGATAGATTAGAAAAACTTGAGAGTCAAAACGGGAAACGAGAGATGAGCCCGGAAAGAACGAAACAAAAGAGTATCAAAGAAACAACGAGCTTAAGCTCAGGGGGATCAGTGCTAGTCGACAAAGTACACGAACCATTGGACGCACTGATGAGAGCTTACGAAGCTAGGTTAAAGAACAACCAAACACAAGAACAGAGGTGGATGACATACCCAAACGCGGAATTGGAAAAGCAGAGACTTGAAATGTGCCAGAGAATGATCGAGACTGCACAAGCCTTATTAGAACCACCAAGAGAAACAATGAATTGTGGAACGGAAAACCCAATTCAGCAAGAGACTATCATTTCACGGGTAGCTGAAAAGACTCCCAGTGCACAAAAGCCTGAAAATACACACAAGGATGACCGCATAGTATTGAACACAACCGATCAGGAGATAGAGAGTTTTCATCCAGTCATACAGAGGTCTTACGGAAGAGATGAGGATTACAATGAATTTTGGAAACAAGTGAGAGAGGCAAACTTTGCAAACGAGCTAAGTTGCCAAGCTAATCAGACAAATTGGGAAAAGGACATCAGGAATCCTCCCATAGTGGAATTTGAGGCAGGATCTCAAGTGGACTTGGATCTGCAATCTTACTGGGGAGATGGGGGCTCTGTTAGAACAATGGAGAGCAAACCTCACTCACTGAATACCTTACCTTCATACTTAGGAGAGTATGAAGCAAAATCCGAGATTAGAGCACTTCCCTCACGAAGAATCTCATCAGAAAAATCATGGACTCGCAAGGATTGATAGAGATCTTGTCAACACCAGTGACATGCACTATCACTCTAGCTGAGCTTTTGAGGCTAAGACCACATATGTGGACCACTGTAGGAAAATGCTTGGAGAAATTTGGGATAAAAGACCCAACATCGAGACTGCAAGAGGGTATACAAGAGCTGAGAAAACCACAAAAGAACGCTAAGCCTGTACCCTTAAACAAGGTCGGAGAGTATTGCGAAGGTGAAGAGGGGAATACAACCTTACCAGTTGAATTCCAAGGAGTGAACACGATGGCAATACTAGACAGCGGAGCTGGGGTAGCCATTGCTACAAAAGAAATCTGGAAAAAATGGGGGAAACCAGCAATAAGGAAGACTAGGTTGAAACTCCAATTAGCAGATGGACACATGGAGAAACCTATGGGGTTATTAGAGAAAGTCGTAGTGACTTCTTGCGGCATTGAATACGAACATACTTTTGCTATTGTCGATTTTGGCAAGGAGAATAACTATGATATCATACTGGGAAGACCATTCATGAGACAGTTGAAAATGGTCCAGGATTGGGGCTACGATCACATATACCTGAGAAATATGGAAACCACTACACGTGTGAACCTGAAAGACCATAGCTACAAAGATGTGAACCGAACACCGGTAGAGGAGTTTGATTCAGCTACTTTGGCGGGATCCGAATTTCCAGCCTGGTTAGGTAAGCCCAAGGAGTTATGGATGTATGGAGCCTCGAAATGTGGAAGTCTGAGGCGAGAAGAATATGTTTTAGAAAGGGCTATCGAAGACGAAACTTATATAGGAGAACCCTTTCCAGAGGACAAGCTTGAACCATTAGAATGGACACACATTCTAGCAACCCTAGATGTTTGTGCAATTCCGGATGGTCCCACAACGAAATTTTGCGACAAGGACGGGTACGACATGGTTCTATACTTCATGTTGAGGACTGTACTCGAAAAAGAAACTGAAAAGAACGACACACTGGAAAAGGAAGATGAAGAAGAGGTGTTTCACGACATTCCCGATCATCCAGAGTGGGGAAATGAAGCAGACAACGAGTCAACAGACAATTCAAGCGGAAACGAAGAAACTATAACGGATGTCCGATTTTATGATTTTCCGAACCAAACTAAAGAACACCAGAAACGCTATAGAGCAAAGAGAAAAACTAAGGGGGTTAGAACTAATCTGATGCCTAGAATAAGAGGAAAAAATCAATTCCTAATGCTAGTAAAGACAGAAGATTGTGTTACGGATAAGATTTCTGGAAGAATGAGAGGCAATGATCAAAAGAGCTTACGAAAAGACAAAAGAAGCTCAAGAAATCAAGTTCAAAGGAATGAAACGAAAACTGAAACAGAAAAATCAGAAAAGAACAAGCGCAACAAAGAACACACGGAGTCCAAGTTAGAACGTAGAAACAAGTACAGAGAGCTCAAGAAAACTCTGAAAGAAGTTTGGACGACAGAAATTGAGAGTGGAGAGGACGAAAACACCAAAATCAAGGAAAACATGGATGTTCCCTCTCACTACAGGAAATTCACAATAGAGGATAGGAAGGTGGTATTAGCCCAACCTATTCGAGAGAGAAGGGAGAACGAATCTTATGACGGACCGGAGGATGCAAAAAAAGTGGATTTAGCAGCTCCAGGTGAGACACCTAGACCGGTGTACATAGCCACAGATTTGTCTCCAGGCGAGGAAGAGAGACTTTTGAGTCTTCTCAGAGAGTACAGGGATGTGTTTGCATGGTCTTATAAGGACTTAAAGGGAGTTGACCCATCGATATGCCAACACACAATCCCACTAAAACAAGATGCAAAGCCTAGCAGACAGAGACCATACACATATAATGATACGTTTGCTAAGCGAATCAAAGAAGAGATAGATAAGCTAATGGAAGCTGAATTCATATACGAGATTGAACACACCGATTGGGTATCTCCAATTGTGGTGGTACCCAAGAAGAACGGAAAACTCCGAGTGTGTGTCAACTTAAAGAAAGTGAATGCTGCAACAATCAGGGACAATTATCCCCTGCCGATAACTGATCATGTTCTAGAGCGTGTATCAGGGAAAACAGCATACTCCTTTCTTGATGGTTTTTCAGGATATAACCAGCTAGCCATAGCACTGGAAGATCAACATAAAACAGCTTTTGCAACGGAGTGGGGAATTTATGCTTATCGGGTTATGCCTTTTGGTCTAACCAATGCTCCCGCAACCTTCCAGAGGCTGATGACGCATGCTTTCAAAGAATACTTAAGGTTGTTTCTAGAAATATACATGGATGACTTATGTGTACATTCTCTTCTGAGAGATGAGCATCTAGAACACCTAAGAAAAGTATTTGAGAAATGTAGGACATATCGCATTTGTCTCAATCCTGAGAAATGTGTGTTTATGGTCCGACAGGGCAGAATTCTGGGACATATTGTCTCACAAAACGGAATATCCACGGATTTAGAGAAGATAAAAGTTATAGTGGATATGCCTAGACCAACCAATGCGAAACAAGTACAGAGCTTTATGGGACATTGCGGATATTATAGACGATTCATTTACATGTACGCTATAATAGGCCAACCACTTTACAGGCTAATAGTGAACTTTGAATGGACAGAGAGTGTGAGGAATCATTCAAGAAATTGAAAGAGGCACTCATTACTGCTCCAGTCTTGAAATCACCAGATTGGGAGAAGATATTCCATGTGCATATAGATGCTTCGGCATATGCAATAGGATGCATTCTGGCTCAGCCAGAAGAAGGAAACATGGATTTTCCTATCTGTTACGCCAGTCGACAGCTCAACAATGCAGAGAAGAATTACACCACAACAGAGCGAGAAGGATTAGGAATGATATATGCTGTGAAGAAATTTCGGCATTATCTTCTAGCCAACAAGTTTGTGTTTTTTACGGATCACCAAGCCTTGCTCTACCTAGTGAATAAACCATGCAATACCGGGAGAATAGTGAGATGGTTCATTATCTTACTGGAATTCGACTTCACGGTAGTAGTAAAGAAAGGAAAAACACATCTTAGAGCTGATCATCTTTCGCGATTGACGAATGGAGAAGACCCTATAGGAGTAGATGACGACATGCCAGACGCGTACTTGTTCAACATAGAAATGATACCGAAGTGGTCTCAAAATGTCGTTAGCCTATTAACCTATGGAGGAGAGTTTGATAGAAGAGAATACAACCAGAAACATATTGCTATTCAGCAATCCAAGAATCTTCAATTGGTTGCAGGAAGGTTGTATCAATTGGGAAATGATCATGTTTTACGACTATGCATCAATCCTGAGGAATATAATATATATCTGTGCGAAGCACATGTTCAGGAATGTGCATTTCATTGTTCAAGAAGGAACACATATAGGAATTTGTTACAATTGGGAGTCTATTGGCCAGGAATGAAAGAAAGCGTACATGAATATGTCACTGTATGTATTGTATGTTCATCAAAACCGCCAGCAGAGTATTCGACATTATATCAGATAATGATCGCTCCGAAATGGAGTCAGTATATTGTTGAATATCTCACAAATAGAACTTTCCCAGAAGGAACGTCAAAAGCTCGTCAGAAATCTGTAGAGACAGAAGCTAGAGATTACGCTTTAATAGGAGATCAACTCTATAAGAGAGGTAAAGACAACCAGCTTAGGATTTGCGCATCAGAGTCTGAGTATGTGATAATCCTGGAGCAAGCTCATGGAGGAGTAGGTGGAGGCCATTTCTCAGGTGATAAGACAACAAAACTTGTCTTAGCCGCAGGAATATGGTGGCCAACAACATTACAATACATATGGACGCTGAGGAATACGTTAAACGGTGTGATGACTGTCAGCGGACCAAAGTACCACTTAAAAGAGATGATATGCCGCTTAGACCAATGATGGGGGCAAGAGCTTTTGCAAAATGGGGGATTGATTATGTCGGACCCATTTCACCTCCTGCATATAAGACTCATGCACAATACATCGTTGTGGCTACAGACTATCTAACAAAGTGGGTCGAAGCAAAGGCAACTCAAAAAGCAGATGCCAGGACCACGGCACAATTTCTATATGAATACGTCTTTGTACGATATGGATTGCCAATAGAAATTGTGAGTGATCGAGGCACACATTTTATAAATGAAGTGATAGAGATCCTTCTAGATGAATTCATGGTAATCCATAGGAAATCAGCCCCGTATCATCCACAAGCAAACGGACAAGCTGAAGCAACAAACAAAACCATATGCACGGTCCTTACGAAGATTGTATCTGAGTCGAGAACTGACTGGGACCAGAAGTTGCATTCAACATTATGGGCATATAGGGTAGCATATAAAACATCAATAGGAACGACCCCATATAACATGGTTTTTGGGCTAAATGCTATCTTACCAATAGAATTCTTGATTTCAACCTTAAGGGTGGCTAAGGATCTAGAGTGGACAGGGCACGAGCTTTCTGATAGAATAGATGACCTGGAAAAGCTAGACGAGCTTCGCCTAAAAGCAGTAGCTTCTATCTACGCTCAAAAAAGGCGACAAAAGGAATTTTTTGATAAGCATGTGCGGACTAAAGAGTTTAAGGTTGGGGACTATGTCCTAGTTTACACTCTGAAACAGCATGCTAAGAAGCTTAAAAAGCGAGGGATGGGACCTCTGGTGATTAAAGATCTATCACCAAGTGGAGCCGTCAAGCTTGCTACATTAGACGGAGAAGAAATGCCCAATTGGATTAGTGGATGCAGAGTGAAAAAGTATCTTTTGCCGCTAACCCAAGACATGCTTCTCAAAATACATCAAGAAAAGCTGCGTGTCCAGAAAAAGAAAAAGATTGTGGAGGAAGCGCAAGCCGAGGCGAAGGAAAGAATGGAGAAAAGAAGACTACTGCGTCAGAAACAGCGCAATGAAGGAGCAATACGAATAAACGCAGTCAGTATAACAGAAATGGATAATGACAAAGAAGAACCCATCATTGAATGCAAAGTAGGAACCAACCAAATCAAAGCCAGAGCACTATTGGATTCAGGAGCTCAAACTAACCTACTTTCACTCAGTTTGTATAGACAATTGACAAATGACACTAAATTACAAACTGCCAAGCAAGAGTTAAAGAGTTACTCTGAGAATTCAATCAAAACTGTCGGATGCACAGTTTTACATATACAGATTAACCAGTATGTGTATCCTCATATGTTTTACGTGGTTGAAGACCAAGCTACACAACATCCATTATTGCTAGGACAACCATGGCAGAAGCAATACAATGCAATGATTGACTGGAGTTCTAAATCAGTGCTTATCAAATACGAAGGTGAAAGTCAATCAGTTAAGTTCACCAAAGGAGCAGAGCCAACTCCAAAGGAAGAATCCAAGAACAAAGGTAAACAACAACCAGAGAAAAAGAAGAAGCAATGGCAACCAAAAGTTTCTATACAACTGGATTGCTCTTCGACGAGGAACTCTCAACAGTGGATAAGGAAGACAAGCAATAATATAACAGCTCAACCTTGGGAAAAAACGGAGTCAAAGTTGGTATGGAGACCAAAAAAGGTTGTGCCAGAGAAACAAAGGTGGAAAACAGAGTCTTCAATACCAGACAACAGAGTGATTCCAGACAATCAAGGACAGTGAAACAGATCTGGATTCCAAAGAAGTTCATGACGGCACAAAGCTATAGCAAGCAAATTTGGATCCCAAAGATTTGTAAACAGGAACTCCCTTCAGTACAATCAACGGAAACTCCTAGGTATTTCAAGGCGAGGAAATCAACACAAAGAACAAAGCAGGTTTGGGTCGCAAAGAGTTTGTGGCAAGCACAAGCGAAGCGGAAGCAGATTTGGATTGTGAAAAAGAACAACAAAGTAAAGAAGAATCCATCTACTGATTCTACTACCGAAGTGCCAAAACCAACCCAAAACCCGACCACCAATCCTTCAATCAAACAAAGAGCAGCTTTATTGGAAAGACTGTTGTATCATCGCTCTACAATTGCATTGGGAACTTATGACCAAAACAACTACAATGCTTCGCCCACAGACACTTCATAGTCGTCCGGGAGGACTCAGACTAGGAGGGGGGGAGGTATACAGGTATACAGGAGCTACAAAGCAGCTACAAGCGACAAAAACAAAGAAAAACAAAAATTATATTACAAGGGCAGTGTCTTACATGATTTTGCAGTTTTTATGTTTGATTGCGGATATTGATAATATTTATGTCCTTATATACCTTGTTTTGCAACAAGAAGAGATCAAATGATGAATTTGGGTCTCTAGACGTGTAAATATCACTAAATAAGAGTGTGTTTGGAGCTAAAAAGTGGAAAAAAGTGGTAATCCAAGTCCAAAAATCACAAATAAGTGTATATTCATATACACAGGGCTACCAACTATTTATTGTGTATGTTTGGAATTTTTTGGCTTCAATTTGCTATTTTCCTTTATTTTTTATGATTTTCTTAATAAAAGTAAAAGAAAAATAAAAAAGCAGGTGAAACGAGATCAGAGAAAAGAAAAGAATAGATGGTGATGATCCTAATGACAAGGGCAACCCATGGTAAAAATTGAGTACAATTCGGAAAAAGTTGCGGAAAGCCCGAAATGAAAGAATTTTGGCAAAGTGGACAGATTTCTCAGAAACAGGTCAAACGGAGTCCAAATTGAGAAATTTCAAATCCTAAAGTGCATTTCACGACGAGATGGGAGCACATGTCAAATTTGGTAACAAGTGATCCAGGAAGTCCGAAGTTAAGTATGTTTCACATCACTTTCAAGCTCATTTCCACTATTACCTTCTTGGAGAGAGCAAAGAGCACACAGGAGCATCCAACCTTCTACAGCCTTCTACGACTGCTACGAGAGCTCAGAGGACACCAGACATGAGAGGTAGACTCGTTGCCATAAGCTTTTGATGCTTATCATTAACTTTTGTCGCGAAAACTGACCAAAACCAAGAAACAAGAGCAGACGGGGAATGCGGTAGAATGCTAGGTAGTGGCACAACCGCCTAACCAAACCTTGCAAGAATTTATAGGTGGGTTACCCTAGTATAGAAGATGGGTTTATAACACTCAAAGCTCGAGAAAGAACGACTGGAAAAACCCTAGGTCAACAGAGCCTGCAAGAGGCAAACAGGAAAAAATTGTCGAAACGACACAAAACTTCTCAGGAAGTTCAACAACATCGAGGGACAATGCAACCATGGAGTATCTCCAGGTTTGGACCACCAAAAGTAGGTCGGAACAACCGATTCGGCTGCGGACACACAAAGCGTCATTTTGGCATAACGGCTGAAATTGACGACCGAATGAAATGAAACTTCACAAGCAGCTTCAAATATACATGGATGACTTATGTTTGCAAGCAAAACCCAAAAGAAAGCTGATTCACTTACCGATGGTGAAAAAGACGCTTTCGGGCAACCAAATGGAGAAAGATGGAGAACGGGGAGCCAAAGTCAAGTTCAACCAAATAGATGGCTTCACAACATATCCAATGAGCTGGAAATGCAACTCTCGAGAAGAAAAGTTGAAGAAATTCAACTCCAAGGCAAAAAGACGACTTCGGAGACTGAAATGCCTATAAGGGGGCTTTTTAGCTAAACTGATGACTTTTTAAGTTGAAAACTAGTTAGCAGGGCTTAGGGCACTAGCACAAAGCATTCTTTGCACAAAAAGACCAACATTTCAAGAAAAGACATCATACGCGTATGATGTCTCACAGCATGAATTTCACATCCATTTCAACATTTGAGTGCATAGCCTCATTCCACATGTTAATCACATCCTATGAACCAAGTATCATGAGAATTGGAGTTAGAAAACCCAAGGAAAACCAAAAAGACGCAAAGTAGGCCATAAAATTGATTTTTGGTCCTAATTTTGTCAAAATAACTCCAAACTCATTGAAACTTTGTAGGATTGTTGATTAACACATCTACAAGCTATCTGGAACCAAAAAGCACCATTTTGACACAAAAGACATCATACGCGTATGATGTCTATTTGCACTTACAGAGCCAAAACTGCTCATTTGTCATCATACATCCATTATATATATCTAATACATGCTACATATGAAATTTGGAACCATTTGGTCAAGTGGATCACCCCATTAGCCCAATTGAGGGAAAATCCTTCACTTAAAGCCTATTTTTGGCCCAAATCCAACATACTCAAGTCCAAACCAAGATTTGAGTAGAAACAGTCCTTCACTAGTACATGGGGAGTCCACAGAAACAATCCCATGCAAAATTGATGAAAAAGACATCATACGCGTATGATGTCTCCAGAGCCATTCTTAGCCCAAAATCTATCCAAACTTCATAAATCCACTGAATAAGCCTATCTAAAGCCAAATCCAAGCTTATAGAGAAATTTGGTCCAAAAATACACTAAAAGACATCATACGCGTATGATGTCTCACTATGTGATTTTGGCACCTCATGGCTTCAACCACCAAACAGAAGTGATCTACATGCCATTTGAAAGTGAACCACCAAGTTTTATTCAAGTTGGATCATAAAATCCAAATCCCTTTCAAAATTTTGCCAAGAGCCAGAACTAAACTAAACTGGCCAAAACTTGACCAAATGGTATCCAAACTCAAATCCAAGCATATGATAATCATGTATACACTATCAGCTACAAGCACAACCAATATGAAGTCATTTTGACACAAAAGACATCATACGCGTATGATGTCTCCAACATGATTTTGAGCCCATTTTGCATATTTTTTCACCTACCTTGCATCCTTAGGCCGTGAATAGCTCATGTTTCAATTTTCAAGTCATTTGAATAGTTAAAAGCTTCATTTTGGCTTTCAGTACTAAAAAGATGCTAACTTCTGAAATTGGAGTTACAGGATCCATGGATTCCGCCAAGTCATCGGCAACGAAGAGAAAAAGACCAACAATCAAAGATGCTCTTGCAGAAGCGGAACCCTTTGACATTCCAGCAGAAACCCTCAAGCCAACCAAAACTTGGGTGGAGGAAGCAGTATTGGAGAAAGAGGGAATAAAGATCTACCAGGGGACTTTCAGAGATCCTCAAGGGCAAGTTGTGGATGTACCGATGATCCCACAGGAATTGGTAGATTATAGCAGGTCAGAAGACATCAACAGGTACCTGGAAAGGGCAGACTTGCACAGTTTCTTCACCTCGAGACCATCAGGGGTGGATACAAGAAGAGTGTACGAGTTGGCAACATCCATTCAGAAGGATGGAAAAGCCACATTGACAGCCATGGATGGAGAGAAAGTAGAAGTACAGATCACTCCACAACTCATTGCAGACGCATTGAAGCTGCACAACAAAGGGAGCTTGGTCAGGCAAAGAAGGGAGGCCATAGAGGTCTATGGGCCCAAGAAGCAAAATGCAACCTATGGAGATATGGTGGACCCAAGAGCGGCAACCCTTTGTCGACTGTACAACCAGTTTCTCCATGTTTGCAGTAAGAGACCGCAAAAGTATACGACACCACCCCATGCCATTGCGACCACCATCACATGGGCATTAAAGAACAATATGCCAAAAGAGGTGAATTACACTCAACACATCCACGAGCAAGTAATTGCCATGCACAACGAGAAGCCAAGGTACATAGGAGGAGCGGAAATTCTGACAAGAATAGCTTATGAAGCTATTGGAGCTAGAGATTAGTGGCCAAAGGTTCCCTCCTAGAATGAGTGGCTTAGAGAAGCCGACGAGGAGGAAGAACAGCCCGAAGTATCCAAGAGGGCATCCACAAGAGCACGCCGGAAACTAGAAGTAGTTTCAGAACCTGCAGAGGATGTGGACGAGCCTCTTAAGAAGAAAGTAAAGAAGAAGGTTTCTCCCAAGCAAACCAAAAGTCAGAAAGCGGCAAGAATGGAAAGACTAGTGGAGCAGTTTAGAGCAGAAAGAGCTCTAAAGGGTGACTTTGAAGAAAAGTGGGTGCCAGACCCCACTAAAGTCGGAACTAGCTCAGCCAGGCCACATATTGATCAATACGATCAATATATTAAATCTTATGAGGAGTCAGAGGCTATTCTGGAGCAACAACCTGTCGAGCCATACACCGAAGAGGAGGTACAACAATTAAAAGCTGAGCTGAAAAAAGACGACAAGGGGAAAAGGAAAGTAGATGAGTCTACTAAGCCTCAAGAGATAGACGGGCAAGCCAACAAAGGGAAAGCCAAGGAAGCTGAGGACAGATATCCCTCTATGACTGATGTACCAAGCCCGAAGAAGACGGAAAAAATTGTGGAGGAGACCACAGTAGAGGTGGACACAGAGGATTTGGAAAAGCCAAAGGCCGAGACCAAAGAAAAGAAGATAGATCCAGTTCAGCGAAAGAGAAATGATTATGAGGATCTGGTAGCTATAGGATACACTGAAGAAGAGGCCCTTGAGGCAGTTTATGGGATCACACTACAAAAACAAGATGAACGGAGAGGGACGGAGGAAAAGACAAAGAGTAAAAAAGAAAGTGAAGAGAAACTGGACGAACCGAACGTACTAGAAGAGCCAAAGCCAATGGAGGTGGTGGCAGAAAGAGCTTTAGAGTTGACAGATGAAGATGAAAAAGACATGCAAATGGTGCATGAACTGCTCAGCAAGATAAAAGAAAGATCCAAGGCAAAGGAAGTAGAGATGGAGACAGCCAAACAAAGGGAAGCGGAGTTGCAGAGGAAATTAGAGAATTCTATGACTGAATCTGAAAGTTATAAAGCATCACTCTATGACGCGGAAAACGAGAGAGACGGCTTGATACTCCAGCTAGCCGAGGCTTCAAGAGAAGTAACAAGTGCACAGGAAGCAAGGGAGCGGATAGAGGATGACTTGGAGGCGGCTAAGGATGAGCTCATTGAGCTAAGGGAGAGAGTCGAGCTCCAAGAAAGAACAATCACTAGACTCAGGACTACCCCTAGAGCTAGCAGATTAGAAACCGAACAAGAGGGAGTTATCATACCAGCTTTGGAAGACCAGGTCCGAAGCTTACAAAGAGAGCTGAGATTAGAGCAAGTGCAAAGGTTGCACATTGTGGAGGGATCATTGGCCGCAGAGGAGAGGCTCACATTAGAAAATCAAACACTACGGACAGAGAATGAGGCCCTCGGCAAACAGCTACCAGAAACTGGAGAGGCAACCACAATTGAAGATCCAGCCCCAGCTCAAGAGGTGGTCTCGACTTCAAGAATCTCTGAAGAAGAAGAACAAAGGCTCCATGACCAAATAGAAAAGTCAGCAGAGGAGAGTGCCAAGGCGGAAATGGAATGGGAGAGGAGACTCCTAATCTCCATTAGACTTCAGGGACTAGACACAAAAGTGCTCCATGAACAGTGGATGCAACCCAGCCTGCCTTTTCCTTTGATGAAATTTGAAGTGCTAAAGACGAAAAAGAGAATAGAGGAGGAGCAGTATGTCGCTCTTTACGAAGGCGACATCACAAAGGAGGAACAATCAAAGAAGATAGTAGATTCACAACCTAAATGGAGGAAAGGTTGGCTGAACAAATACCCAGCCTACCTCATCTACTTGGTGGAGGCACCAAAGGAGATTCGGGAGGATGCAACCTTCTGCCCGCCGGTGCCAAGAGTTAGAAACTGGAAAGAGCATGGCAAGATTGCAGAAAAGAAGCCAAATTGGCTTAATTACCCCAGGATGCCAGGACCAAAGGCAGGAGAGAGAATAGGTAAAGCCTACATGGTGAAAACCCTAACGGGCACCATCAAGCTCTTTACTGGCTCTCCTGACCTTTCGTGTCAGATGCTCAAGAAAATCTGCAGGACTCTCTTAGCTTGCATTGAAGTGTTCGCGCCAGAAAAAGCCACGACCTCGAGTCTGCTATCGACGGCCGACACAGTGACTGATATGATGTACGATCTTTCATTGCAGCCTTCTCCAAAAGTGTTACACCTCCTATACCAAAGGATTATGTTTTTGCCTAGCTTCCACATGCAAACATTCGAAGAAGCTTTCTACACCGACTTTTTCACCCACGAAAGTAAAATATTCAGCCCAACCTTGACCATCGGCAACCTACGATACGAATCACATTTGCAGATGCTCAAGATGACAGGACTTTATTGACCAAGCATAAAAGTCATGTCAGGGACGACATGAACGCGGAGGGGGGGAGTGTTGAGCCAGCAGAGGATCACACCCACATTTTTTCTCACACTCATCAGTTTGTAACCATTGATTGTAATAAATGTCTTTCCGACATTAATTTTGATTTGAGCCATTCATTAAGTAAGGGGACTCAATTGAGTTTCCAGCTTGTAATCCCGAAGTAATTTCACTTGCTGATGTAATTAGTTAGAGATGTTCTCACCTCCAAGGCTAAGGTATATAAGCCAAAGTTTTTGTAACCTAAGGAGATTCAGATTATTAATCAAAGTGAGTTTTTGAGCGCCGTGACTGTGTCTGAGAGAGAGAGAGAGAGAGAGTCTTATCTACTTGCTACGTGAGCTACGGAGCCGCCATTGGAGAAGCAACACCGCCATTGTGTTAGCAACGGCGAGAGCTACGCACAGATACCAAGAGTGCGCGCTATCGGCTTCTATGTGTGGTAAGTTCCTACGAGATTCGGTGTGAGTTTTCTTCCAACTCGTGTGTCGGAATGGAGCGTGCAGCATATCTATAGAACCACAACGAGTAGAGCTACACATTGGTACCATCGGGGTCAAGTTTCGATCACCTGTATTTTTCGGCCTGTCTTCATACGCGTTGAGGCGGTCCGGGGCGGGTAACAAGAAGAGCAACCTCTAGACACCCTTCAAGGCTCCCGTGCTGCTCAATGGGGCTGGGGCACAACACAACACAAACCAAAACAACAAACCCACCGCCAAATCCCAACTACACAAGGGGCACCACCTAGTTTAAGAGCGAACTAGGACGCAAAAGAGGAGAATCGTTAGAGCAACCCACAAACAAGCAAGGAATTTACACTAACCCTAACACCAATGGAACACTCTCACACACTAAAACACGAGAGAGAGAGAGAGAGAGAGAGAGAGAGAGAGAGAGAGAGAGAGAGAGAGTGCTCGGGCTGCTTTGAAACGTATCGGCAATGATCAAGCAAACACAACTATATTTTTAAGAAAGAGAGAGAAAGGGGGAGGGGGTGCTTGTTGCATTAATACCTTCTTACAAATCTGTCATGACAAATCAAAGTGAGATTAGTATTTGTTCAACATAGCTTGCGTAAATTTCACCACAACACATCACAAGAAAAGCCATCCCAATCACTGTCTTAAAGCCAGGGGAGTCCTCTCGACCCTGTCGCCCTCTTACAGTATGTGGGATTTATGGCTAGATTGATGACAACACCAGAGACAAGCTATCAAGAACTTAACAAAAAACACCAAGACACTTACGCATCCTTGTTGTCCATTACTTCACGTTGGAAGGGAGACAAAATATCCAAGCTTAGTCCAAATCCACCCTCCTTGATTCAGCAAATGTTGGGCTTACACTAGTAGGAGAAATGATAGATTTCCTACTCTCAATTGAATTATCACTCTCTCTCTTACAATGGCATAGAGTTCCCTTGCTAATCCCCTATTACAACACATGCACATGCATAAGACAATGAGCTTCCACTCAAGAGCTCCTTCTAGAGAGGTTGAGCTTGGCTTCTCAAGCTATAGCATAGTGCTCTTGCTTATGGCTCCCCTTTTGTGCTAGCTACACCCTCCTTTTATAGCAATTTTGAAGGCTAGGGCTACTCCTCTAACCATGGTTGGGTTAGATTTTCAGTAATTTATCTAATTTCTTTTGCTTGGAATTATCAAGAAGTTGGTGGGGAAAGAGAGAGGAGAGAAATGGAGGTGATAGGACTTTTCATAGTGGGTTAGTGTTAGTAGAGTTAGTATTAATTTACAAACGGAATTGGATATTTACAATGGGAGTATCCATGTAGGATACAAATAAGGAAGAAAAAACTCTTAAGAGGTAAGAAAAGGTGGATTTCTTACAAGGTTGATGCTCCAAGTGTCTTGAGTAGGGCCAATTTTGACGCTTGTTGACGGTCCACTAGCTTTGACGATACATTTTTTCTCCACTCTTGACCTTCCTTGAGAGACAAGGTAATTGAAGCTGAGTAATCAACCACCATGATGCTGTCTTTTAAGAGAAGATGCTGAATTTTGTGGTTTTTTGATAGATATGGGTAAATTGGAGGAGGAAAAATGAGACTAGGTGGTTAATTTTGGAATGGAATTGTGTGTGGGAGGTATGAGTTCACCATGGTTTCTCTTATTCTTCAAGGTTGAGGAGAAGGTGAGTAGGGTGCAGAGAGGAGTGGTGAGAGAGGTGGGGATGATGAGTGGAGAAGTGTGTGTGAAAGAGGAAAATGATAAAGTGGAAGAGAGAGTGTGGCTGCATAGCATGGGAAAACTGGGGTCCACTAATAAAATCATAGCTCACAGCTCGTAGCTCAAAAAAATATGAAAAACTTTGAGCCAAAAGTTCAGCCCACGAGCTACAACTTTTGTTTGTATCACCTTTTCAAATTCGGAGAGCAAGTGAACTTTAAAAATTCATCAAAACCGACCGTTTTTTTCCACTGCACAAGGTCCTTGTGGGGTCCTTCTTTGGATGATTCTTTTGAATACTTCCAAGAGTGAGCCCTCCATAGTGCATGTATGCATGCCACCTACCCTTGACCTTATTTGGTAGGTCTATAATTGAAGATATTGTTGAGATTATGATATAAGTGAATAGTACAACTAAGAAAATCAAATATTGAGGGGTCTAAAAAATATGTACATGTCAAATATAAATAATATAAATGGAAAAAATATAAAGGGGTCAAAAGAAATCTCTCTCATTATGAGGCTACCATAAAAAGATAAATATTTTTGGTGTTCTAATTTTTTAGGAAAAAAAAACAAAATAGATGTAGGAAGGGAAAAATCACAATAGTGAAAAAATATACACATAAATAAAACTAGTTTTTTTGAATTTTTGTTGGGGTGGAGTTACACCAAATATAAGAGAAGCTTACATGAAAATATTTCTATATGGAATAAAGAGTATGAAAAATGGTAAGAAAAATTGTGGTAATGGTGAGGCAATGTACAGAGCATAAATAACACACACCTAGGTAGGAATATTTAAATAAATACCAAAATAATTATGAAAAAATCTTTTATTTAGGCCCTATATACAAAGAAATATTTACATACGCATGGGCCATAATATACTTATATTTTTTATATTTTTTATTTTTTTGGCTCAACTAGCCCAATGACTAGCTAATTGAGGGGGTTTTTATTTCAATAAGGAGATATGGGAAAAGTCCCCTAACTCACACGCACCTATATACAGTGAAAGGGTGAGGTTAACCACAGTGTTTGAGTGATTTGATAGGGGGGGATAACTCACTATGGCAATCACAGAGAGCCGAAAAACGGCTATCAGCGTTTACCGCACGGAGTGGTTATAGGTTGATTTTGCAGTTCAAGTCTTTAGGGTGTTGTTCTTACCTAGTGTATAGACTTCCCCTTGAGTTTGAAATCGATTCAACGATTCTAGATTCTGTTTCGTATAGCATTCGTTCGTAGTACGAATTTCAGTCACTTGCGTATTTTAGAACTTAGATTTGATTTCCTTAGTAGTGATTGTCGTTAGAAGGTCGAGTAGGTGATTTGACACCCACCTAGTTGTTTCCATGCGCCTGCGGGTCAAGCTCTGTCCTCGTCTGACAAATTCTGTTGTTGGTTGAGTTCTCACTATTTAGCTTCCGCTAGCGGCTTAACCGCCTTAACAATGGGTATGTACATATGCGCAACCCCTTGCTCCAAAAAACTCCTGACAGTGTTTGTTGCATTGCAACCGTACGTAAGAGCTCTATGCAATGATGTAAGCATTTCACGGTATTTCGTAGCTTTTGGCATCGACGACCCGCGACCTAATTTCATCATAAGTAGAAATTTACACTTTAAAATAAAAAACTAAGCATACGCGGGGTATTGGGGCATCATTGCTAGGCATTTACATGCATTCTGGGTCAAAAATGACTATGTCAAAAATCCACTCCTGTTAATAATCGTGATTTTTGCACTTGACCTAAAGTGGGATTTGAGACCATAACCATGTGTGCTGAAGGTTTTAAGAGCCCTCCTCCGTGGGGGCACCAAATGAGAGGTGGCTTTGCGGGATAGACTAGTGGCCTCGACACAAGGGCTAACACATGACGGCCTCATCATGAAAGGAAAACACTAGGGGAACCACCTAGCTTGAAATGCGGCTCAGACACAATGACAATACTATACAGCACACCATGCACCATGTCACACAGTTGAACATGTTATGAGTTGTGGTATGAGGTGGCAGAGAACCAAATGGAGATAAATAGTGAGAGTTGTGAATGTAGGTGCGTGGACTACTATTCACACGAGAGGTGGCAAACTTGCACATGAATACATGAAAATCAGAAGAACAAAACAACCGTAAGGTGGCGACCCGCACACCTCTACATACAGAGAAAAAGAAATAGACAACTATGTGACATACTCACAAATCCAGCACAATAGAAAGAATGATATAACAAAAAGAGTAAATTATTTGTGGGGGAGAGATATAACGGATACAAAGGAAAAGAGAGGAAGGAGGAGACCACGGGTGCCTCGTTGATGGGTGGAGATGATGTCAAGGAGTAGCGTGAGGATAACATTCACTCTTGTTAATTGCCCAATCCTCCATTTCAAATTGCACCAAGGAATGGTGATTGATGATGATGGAGGTGAGATGCGTGTTGATGAATAGATTGTATGTGCATAACCTCCTTACCCTTGTGTTGTCTCCCAATGCCCTCTTACATGGACTAACACTTCTAGCTATATTAGAAGTATGGAGGCATGGTGCCTACGCCTCAAAATGCTCATAACCTAGAATAACTTAGAGCTTGTGCTTTGGTGAGAGCGTTGTTGTGTTTTGATGATAGAGACCCCTCCTTATATAGGAAAAGAAGGTGGAACTTTTTCTACATTTTTATTGGGACATGACCTACACCATGTGACCATGGGTCGCCCATGTTTGATGCAATGATGCTTGTGATAGAGGTCCACACAGAGAAAATAGTAGGGGAAGAGAGATGAAGGGGAAAGGAAGGTAGAGGAATGTGGTTTTTAGAAGGTATGCTATTCGTAGCTAGCTTATTTAAGAGAGGAGAGAGGGTTTTTTACAAGAGGTTGCCGAAGGTGGTTTGTCATTGGAGAAGATAAATCCACCACTAATAGCGGTAGTGGCTCTAACTTTGGCCAAGACTTCATTTAATGTGGCTTTGTTTCTCCCACTCATGCCCTAGATTTCAAATCTAGAGTAAAAAATATACAATGATCTTGTGTTCCCACAAAAGAGAGATTATGAAGGGCGTAAGTGGAGTAAAACATGATTAGGAGGTTGATGTTGCTGTTTGAAATTGATGAACATAGGCATGGCCCACCTAATTGACGCTTCCATAACTTGATGCTTTGCTTGGACAAGCCTCCCTTGCGTCGTGTCGTTTGTAGTGGTCGTAATCAAGTGCCTCTGCGGTTGTCACAATGGTCGTCACTTCATTGCAGCCGTTGGCGTGAAGCGCGTATATACGAGAGCATGTACATGTGTGCGAATAATGGTGGCCATAATTTTACTATTTTGAGCTTATGGACTGATTTGTGAGAGTTTTTGGTGGTCATTATGAGAGTGGGATGTGTGTTGATGAGAGAGAGAGAGAGAGAGAGAGAGAGAGAGAGAGAGAGAGAGAGAGAGAGAGAGAGAGAGAGAGAGAGAGAAGGGACAAAAAAGTGAAAATTTCAGCCAAAAGAGAGAGTGAGAGGGAGAGAGAAGACAGGGAGAGGGAGGTCTCCATGGATGGAAGAGGAAACGGTAGAAAGAGGTGATAATGAGAAGGAGGCCCCCTTTATTTGCTTTTTTAAGAAAGTGGTGGCCATGGTTGTACAAACCATTGAGTGCCCTGTTATCTTACTAATATAGTTATCAATTATTTTGAAAGTGGATCCCTTTGAGGAGAAACTGAAGGAGGGAAAACATATGATTACACAGTGGCTCCGTTGATACTTGGGGACAAAGCTCCTTACCATGTAAGATTTTTTGTTTTGGTGAAAGCTTTTACTGGAGATTTGGTTTATTTTGATCATAAAGTGGTAGTTCACATGCCTTGCACTTGAGAGTTTTGGAGAAGGAGGGGTTTTCCATAGAGAGAGATGGGTTGAGTTGAAAAGGTGACCCTCACCAACAACGATAATGAGTGGCCGTTCTAACATCTAGAAATCCACTAGTCAGACATTTCAAACATAGCTTGGGACTGCAACCATGAAAGTACTCCCACTCCTTCTTAGTCGCCTATTTGCCACACTATTGTGCACTTTTCAATTGATTTTGTGCAACAATATTAATCTCATGAATGTTGCTAGGCTCTCAAGACCCACCGAATAGTGCATCGGTGGTTGTCTTCCCCATCTCCACTTGATTCATGCCCGTTGTCGCTCTTGCTTTGCATCCTCGTACTATGAAACCCATTTTTGCATCATTGGATTGTGAAGCATGCAAGTCCGATTGATCCTAGCCTCTAGATCTTCTGTCATTTTCTTTTCAACACTGAGATTGCACATCACAATCCCATGTATGCGCTCATCATCTACAGTGCACCAAAGCGTATCTCGGGCACGATCAACTCTAGAGATCCGCTCTCCAATTTAAACAAGGGACTCTAAAAACAACCAAACCTCTGCCATGCTACCCTCTGGACGTGCCTTCTGACGCACATATCCCTTGAGCTTTTTCATGAAACGTTCTAGATCTAGTCAAAACCATGGTGCTTTAGGGAGCTTTATCGATCCATTGGGTACTATATGCGGCTAGTATTGCTCCATATGATCCACATTCATAAGGTCAATTTTGGCTCCCAAAGTATCTTTCTTGCCAATGAGATGATCCCACAACAGATTACCCACATTGTTGAATATGTGCATTGGATTGAGCAAGTGATTGATCACGAGTCTAAGCCAAGATGACAACTCATACCATAGAAAGAATCTCTCATCCTTGGGGGAAGATTGTCAGCACACATCTCCTTTTGCTCTAACCATGCTCAACCAGACATCTTTAGTGGTTCTCTTCCCAAAAAATCGTCGCGTAACTTGTGATTCTATGTAAGATGCACTCGATGACCTTCGTAGATTTGCTTCTTGAGTGAGGGCGCCCGATGTGCATTAAGTCTAGGGCCACATGTGACACATGATTTGTATCCGCTTGTCTGGAGCCTCGCATGTATACACATGACAATAATCCACATGAGAATGTATGAGTTTTTGAGAATTTTGTTAGTCCGGGATATTCATGCATGGTCCACATCAGAATGCCTCTGATCAAGGCATTGCATCGACCTGTGTGTCGGCTCATATCCACCACTTCTATGCCAATCCACAATTTTTGGAGCTCTTCCAATAGTATACCCAGATACACATCCATATTCTTCACTTTATACCTCCCCGACACAATCAAGCTTAGAAATAGGTGTCCCTTCTTGGTCATCAACCATGGAGGAATGTTGTAGTTGTGACAATGACAACTGGCCATACACTGTAAGATGTTGACCTCTGACCAAATGGATTTACCCCATCCATAGCCAGACCGAGGTGCAAATTTTGAGCTTCCTTGGAAAAATCCGGCCATGTACCGTCTATATGTTTCCATGCCGTGCAATTTGCAAGGATCCGTAGGATCTATTCAATATCTTTCAGAATCACATTTCGGACACTTCTCCATGTCCATGTATTCCCCTCTGAAAATTTAATCTTCTCTTACTCTCCTCCGTCTCTTATCTCTCTCTCTCAATCTCCCTCACAATCAAGAAACCATAGATCACATTGTAAACTACCTTAAATTCTCTAGCCATTTTCAATCCTGGCTCACCTTGGTCTAGAGGTTCAGGGAGATCAGAACCACTGGGTTATAATCTCGTCTTTATTGGTCAATGCCTATATTTGTGGATACGAGAAATCTACACACCCATGTCTACATGAAAATACATGTAGTGGACAAAACCCCTTTGTCTTTTGTTCAGCTTTAGCCATGCCCTACTGTAAACTACCTGAAGAGCTATGGTTATATGTGAAGCCACCGTTTTGTGGTGTGTGCAGTGCGTGAGTGCTCTCGCTTCTCTAGAGTTCTTTAAAGAAGAGCTTCTTTATTATGATTCTTGCTCAACATGTCTTCACAGCAGGTCCTTGTTTGAGGAATTATTGTGCACATTACATGCTTCCCTCCATTCTGAGAGGTACTCTGTTGTCGAAAGCTTTCCAACCTACTGTGCTTTCGAAGGCTTTCCAACCTAATGCCGCATCCATGGAGAGAAAGAGAGAGATAGACAAAAAGAGTGCGAGAAAGATAGAGAAGGTAGAGAGAAGAGAGTAGAAGGTCATTTTTGAACTCCATGTTGGGGACGTAAAAAAATTGTTTTTCAAAGCACTCTACAGAAGCCTCTGCACTCTCGCATTGCACACCTTACCAAAAAGTGGCCCTTTCTCTTTACTTACTTGCAAGTTCACATGCGCAAATGGCTTGGCCGTGAGCTGTTTGCATGTGTGAGTTTGCAAACAACTACATACCTAAACTCATGTGAGTTACATGCAAAATACTGTGAACATAACCATAAACCTAACTCTAAATATAAACCATAATCCTGAAGCTAAACTTAAATATAAAAACTAAATCCAAAATATAATCTTATATCTAAATCTAAACTCTAATCATTAACTATGTTTAAATATCCCTAACTATGCTTTAAACCTTAGATATAGAGTTAGATCCTAAACCTAAACCCAAAGATCTAGCATTAAATCTAAACCTAAGCTCTAACTTAGATATAAATCTAAATCCTAAACCTATGACTCTCTATCTCTTTTTCTCTCTCTTTATTTATATATGTTTCTCTATCTCTCATTCTCTCTCTTTCTTTCTCCATCTCTCTCTCAATGTATGTGTGTTTTTGTCTACATGTGTGTATCTATCTATCTCTCTCTCTCTCTCTCTCTCTCTCTCTCTCTTATACTAAAGATATATTAGTTGATAGATCCATTGAGCTTGAGAGAGCTAGACATCCACGGCATTGATCGAGGCTCCATTAGAGGACCAGGACTACTCTAGCGCGATATGGGAGAAGCCCACTACGTCTATTTACAAAGGCCGACATTAATGAAGCTCTTCACCGATCGATGCACTGCTTTCTCGGACAACACAGACATTAGATTAGATCCACAAGGAGTTTATTGGATTGATCTCATAAATCATTTTGGCATTTTGAGGATGTTTAATATAACATTTCATTTCATTTCTCTCTCTCTCTCTCTCTCTCTCTCTATCTCCCCCTGTCTCTCTCTCTCTCTCTCTTTCTCTTTCTTTCTGTATGTCTCTCTTTCTTTCTCTCTCTCTCTTTCTCTCTTTAACTTCTTTATCTCTCTCTTTACTTTCTTTATCTCTCTCTCTCTCTCTCTCTTACTGTGTGTGTGTGTTCTTTGTTTATGCATGTGTGTGTACATTCTCTTTCTCTCTCCCTCTCTCTCTCTCTCTGACACACACACACACACATACATACACACAATGTGTGTGTGTGTGGGAGAGAGAAATAAAGAGTGAAATGAAACATGAGAGAGAGGAGAAGGAGGGAGCATACTTGGCTCTCTCTCCTCTCCTTGTGTGTGTGTGTGTGTGTGTGTGAGAGAGAGAGAGAGAGAGAGAGAGACAGAGAGAGAGAGAGGGGTAGGTATACCTATTTTGCAGACAGCACCGAAACTCAAATCTACATATCTAAGTTTTTGGTGCTCCCAAATTATTTTTACAGAGTTGACGTTGCTATAGGTGTCGCTATGAGTGTTGCTATAGAACAAAGACTATAGTGATGCCTATAGCGGCGCCGAGACTTTTCCACATTTGAGCGTCTCACAATGAGCATTGCTACAGTGAGAACCTCTTGTAGTGATTTCCTTTTTACCTAAAGCGCAATTCAAACAAGTTCTTCAAATATGCACATCTTCCTTCCAAATCCACATCCCTTCGATCACCCATTCATAATCTTTCCCATTGACATATGGCCTACCCGAACTTGGTCATTTTCCAATGACTCCGTGAGTACACTGGCCGGCCAGGCGGCACATCACAACCATTCATTCCGATCTATGGGACATCTCTATAGTAGCCATTCCCTGCTCCCCATAGAAACCCCATGAATAAAAGATAAGAAAATTGAGAATCAAATATGAATTAACTAATGGTGCATGGTTATGTAGTAACATGATATCTTAAGAAATATTGCAATTCTTAAGGATGGATTAAGTGCAATCTCATCTTAGTTTTTCAAAGATAGAGGGCATAAATGGTGGCTGAATGTGTAAGATGCCTTTGGGTTAATTTATGATTTGCTTGTAATTTAGTGTGTGTGAATATAATATTTTCCCAACTTCTTGTGTGAGTGAAACTCTTCCTAATGAATGTGTGTGAGTGTGCGTGCAAGCAATGCTTCATGTGTGAGTGTAACTTTTTCTAATATATGAGGATGGAGATTAAACTTACCTCATAAAAGGAACTTGGAAAAGAGACAAGAAGCTTAGTGTCTTAATTCTCCTTACTTTATTGGTCGAATTGATGGTGGGCGCTTGAAAGAGACTGAACTTCTCCTTCTCTTCACTTCCTTCGTCGGATTGATGGTGGTTGCTTGGGAGAGATTGATCTTCTCCTTGACATCAATTGAAAATTTGAATGGCCAAAAGTTAGCAAGACAAAGGTTTGGGGAAAGGGAGGTTAGAAGGATGGAAATAGATTAGAGAAAATTTCCAACATCAGGTGACTATGGAACTTCATGAGTTTGCATAAGGCTAAGTGGAGAGTGAGGATAAAATGAGCAATTTGTCTAAGCGTATATAAGTAAGTAACACATAAAGGAACTCTATATATAGGATAGACATCGAAGGAATTATTCCTCCTCTACCTACCCATTCTCCTTTCTCATCCTTGCATTTCAACTTCCTCTTAATTTTCAAATCTTTACCTTGCATTTCAACGTGCCCACTTTTCAAACCTTTTCCTCATTCTTCTATGACCAATTCTTTCTTATTCTTTTCCTTGTATCATCTCGAATGCTTAAAAATAAAAAATCTTTTTTCTTTTCTTAGAAATATTTAAAATATCCTTTTATTGATTTGTCGAATATAAGATGCTTTTCCCATGCAAGGAAATGAGATTCTTGCTTTGAAAGTCCGAGAGGGACCTTACACACTCTCTCTCTATCTCTCTCTCTCTCTCCCCCAACCCTCATGCATATGTGATATGTTAGACCAAATCACAAAAAGTAAGTGGTGTCGTACAATGCAATAAATGACCATATGATATGATTATCATGTTGACCACGTGTGATATGAGGGCCGAGGTTTGAAATCAACCCACCTCTCTCTATGGAAACCCCCCCCCCCCTTTTAAAACAATTAAAAAAAAATCTCAAGCACAGGGCATTCACAACTCTCACTATCTTTCTGCACTTCTTTCTCTACCATCTCACACCAAAATTCATAAGATGTTCAGTTGTGTGACATGGTGTATGGTGTGCTTTATAGTATTGTCATTGCACCCTAGCCACATTTCAAGCTAGGTGGTGCCCCTATTGTTTGCCTTTCATGGTGAGGCCGTCATGCGTTAGCCCTTGTGTTGAGGCCACCAGGTCTATCTTGCAAATCCACCTCTCATTTGGTGCCCCCGCTAAGGAGGGCTCTTGAAACCTTCAGTTTACAATACTGAGATGTTTACTTCTCTTCATGGAGGAGTGGCTTCTTGAATTCTCCAACTGGACCACCGAAGAGGAGGAGCTTCAAGAAATCTTGATGCAAGTCATCAAGACACTCTTGCTAGGGTGTTGTATTGTTAGCATAGAAGAGGTGGTAAGACCCTCTTTCCCTACTCAAACTATTTACATTTCTCATGATCCCCACAAGCATAAAAGCAAGGCACAAGTCGCATCATGCTCACATTGTTGCCAAAAACCACACCTCCGACATGAATGCAGCCCAAACTGAAGGAAAGCCATCATTTTCTCCCTCTACATCCGCATGGGAGTTCTTACTTTAGTAGGCTTTCAAGTAGAACCAGGATTCTCTATACCTACACCCCCATCTTTGCAACCTATTCCACCTATGCCCACAAAAACCCTTCGCAACTTGAGGAAGCTACTACGAACGCGTGGTCCCTCCCTATCCCTTGCACCAAAAGATTCAAGGGTATCCCAACGTCGACAATCACCGCGTCTTCAAAACAAAAGGGTAAATCTTCTAAAGTCTTTTTATACCTCACTCTCATCTCATGAGCCAAGAACTAGACAACATCATGGATTCTACATCATCTACCGTGTGAAGTGGTGGAGCTTGTCATCGACACGGGGTTTTCTTGGCAGAAAGACAAGACCCTCCACCTTCAAGGAGTGTTGATTGTGGATCAAGGCTATCATGACGACTTTACAGCTTGCTATGTATCAATCCAACTTGGATTAATACAAGTGGTAAGACTCACAACCTACCTCATCACACCTGTGTATGCATTGGATGGCATTGTATATTGCAGGAAAGTGAAGTTGCTCAAAGAGAGAGAGAGTTCAAGTTTTTTCAAGAGATTGCTAGAGGGATAGTCCTAGAGCTAGAAGACAAAGACAACCTTGTCCTATGGTACTACAAATTTGACCTCAACTACCAAGAGCTCTACACCCTGACTATAACCTTCCACCAAAAAGGAGGGAGCCTTTTGCATTATCATGTGATGGATCCAGCACATCAATCTTTTGCAAGGGACCATACTTATGTACCACAACGAATTCAATCAATCAAAGTAATCTTGGACCACAAGATGTTTTATCATCAGCTCATTACAACCCTGTTTGGTAGAGAAGGACTGCAAGAGATAAACACCTCTTCTCTACCCTTTATTCTCCCTATGATTAACCATGAGGTATCTTTTGATGTAGTTATTTTCATCCTTGTATAATATGTTTTCCATCTACCAAGCACCCATGTATTGAATCTTTATGAAAAAATAAAAAAATAGTCAAGTTAATTATCTCACAATGGCAAGTGTAGCATTACCAACCTTTACTGGTAAGGTGGGTGAGCAGACTTTCTATACAACTTGGAAATAGCATGTGTCATCTCTGGGAGAGATGATGATGCTTCGCGCTTGCGCATCTTCCCACTTCTAATGAAGGTGGAGGAAAGGTCATGGTACAATGCCTTGGAACAAGCAACCAAGGAACGGTGGGACTTATTAAGAGCAACCTTTGTCAAGCGTTTTGGAGAGGGCACAACATTGTTGACGGAGTTGAAGCAAGGTAGCATGCTAGAGTACGCATCATACGAGTCAAAGTTTGTAGATCTATGGGGGTGATGGGTTGCATTGCTAAGAGAGGATGAGTGGGCACCTGATTTCCTAAAGAAGGATCGTTTTGTGCCGGGTTATGGCCAACTCTTAAAGAGAAGGTGAAGGGAAGGTTTCCTGCTACGTATGAGAAAGCAGTTGAACTGGCCTGCCTTAAAGACGAGAAGTTGCACCTACAAGCCAGGAATGCCGATGAAGAGGAAGCCATTAGGACCCGACCACCTCTAGCACCACCTAAAACAGCCACCCAGAGGACCACAACAAGCACCGCCAGTGCAAATTCTACAACCAAGTTTCGCCACCAAGGGTAAGACCACCACCATCCAGAGCACCACAACAAGCATCACCAGTGAAAATTCTACAACCACCGGTTCAACAACACCCTCCACCACAACAACCTCTCATTCCACCCTTACCTCCACAACCAACCAACAACTAGGCAGTGAGTGTTATCATCCTTGAAGGTAAAAGAAAGGAGAAAGTGAAGGAGGATATAAAGGGAGTGGCAAAAGGTAAGACCAAGGTTAAAGGAGTAAATGCCATGGGGATAAAGCGTGCTAGGCATGGTGAATCTTTCCAAAAGGAATAAAAGATGAGATCCAAGGGGGAATCTAGCAAAAAGCCGTCCAATTCACGATGTAAAACTGACATTGTAGATTTCTCTTTGGGTGAATGTTCTAAACCGTATGATTTGGCTCAAGATGTCTCTATGTAGGGTCCAAAGATCACTTGGCCTCAACTAGTTCACCTTGCACCTAGGATGACGAGGCAATGGACAAAGATGGTTAGTACAAGACGACCAAAGCCAAAGATAGCTGGGGCTATCTCTGGAGGAATCTAGATGGCATACTACCAGTAATGGATACTCACATCAAAGGGAAACACATCTCCAATATCTACATCAATGGTGGTGCACAAATATGCATCATGAGTGAAAAAATGATGCACCGTTTAAGCTTAGAAGTGAGTAGGCCAGCACCATGCCGAGCCAAAATGGAAACTAATGTAAAAGTTCAATGTGTTGGAATTGTGAATGCAGTTAGGGTAAAAGCGTTCAACACCGAGGTGGATGTGGACATCTTTGTTATGCCACATAAAGGGAAGGGCTATCCTATCATTCAAATTGTACAATTACATCATGTCCCTCAAGGAGAAAATCAAGAAGCAGATGCTCTAGCTAGAGAGAAGCTACAAGATGTTCCAGTGGTGGGTGCTATCAAGTTGAAGCTGCCTCTCTTCCAAGGTAGCGATGCTATGCCTGACGTCATGAGTTTCTTTGACACAGAAGAGTGTCCTAGAGATCTCACCAAGGGCCAAAAGTAGTGGCTTGTGCGCAAGGCAACAAAATACCATCTTATCAATGATGACCTCTACTGCAAGGGTAAGGATCAAATTCTTAGGTGTGTATCTCTCCCTAGAGAGATCACTGAAATCATTTCAATTTTCCATGATGGTGTAAGCGAGAACACTTGCACTTGAAATCACTAGTATAAAGATTCTACAAGCCGGGTTTGTATGGCCTAGCCTAAAAGGGATGTGCACCATTAGTGTAAAACATGCAAGGAATGTCAAAAAGTAGGGGATAGGAGGCTCACCTGTGAGCCACAGACTCCTATAATCTCTTATGGACCATTCGAGAAATGGGGAATTGATGCATATGGGCCTTTGCCAAGTTCCCAATCAGGTAAATTGTATATCATCATGGGTGTAGATTACATGACCAGGTGGGCTAAAGTAGTAGCTACCACTCGGATTACAGCTAAGGAAGTAGCAAAGTTTGTATTCAAAAATATTTGCTGCCGTTTTGGAACTCCACTTCAGATAATTTCCGATAGAGGACCAGGTTTTAGAGGAGACCTAGTAGGAGAGTTGATGGAAAATCTGGGCATTTCACGATGCCTCTGCAATGGTAATTGGTAGAAAAGATAAATGGTATGATCTGCAAGATCATCACTAAACATGTAAACAATCACAAAAGTGCATTTCACGATGCCTCTCAACTCTCTACTACCCACAATGCAACGGTTTGGTAGAAAAGATAAATGGTATGATCTGCAAGATCATCACTAAACATGTAAACAATCACAAAAGTGATTGGGATAAGCACCTTATGGCTGCACTTTGGGCTTATCGCACTTCTTTTCCCACATCCCTTGGATTCTCACCATATCACTTGGTGTATGGTAAGGAGGCCATTTTACCCATCGAAGTTCAATTGGCTAGTCTCAGAGCGCTAGCTAGGCACGTGGAACGCCCTAATGCTAATCTCCACAACCACATTCTGGATCTAAAGAGGCTCCAACTAGACAGAGAAGAGGCTATCAATTGCTACACAACTCAAGGAGAGCAACGACGCCTCACCTTCAACAAAGGGCTCAAGGAGAATGGCCTCAAGAAAGGCATGTTGGTCCTAAGGTATGATAACAAGTTTGACACTAGGAAGGATAAGAAGTTTTTACCCAGATGGTAGGGGCCATTCGTCATTAGGAACCGCTACAACAATGGCAGTTATTGACTCATGGATGCAGATGGTAGGCTCCACAAAACACGTGTCAATGGATGGAGGCTAAAGAAGTACTTTTTAAGGTTTGATCAAGCACCTATGATGGATATTCCTGAGGAGGGAGACTCCTCCACTTCAAATGAAGAGGGATCAAGCACGGAGCTAGAGGCATGAATGTATCTAGCTTAAAGGGGAGGGCTAATGAGGGCCAACTTTTGAAATCAACCCACCTCTCTCTATGGAACCCCCCCCCCCCCCCCGCCCCTTCTAAATTTTTAAAAAAAAAATCTCAAGCAGAGGGCACGTGAACGACCACTTGAGAATCAAGATAAAAAAATCTCCAGTAAAAGCTTTCACCGAAGTAGAAGATCTTGCATGGTAAGGAGCCTTCTCCTCAAGTATCGGAGGACCCACTGGTAATCATATTTCTCCCTCTTTTATTTTCTCCTCAGAGGGCTCCACTTTCAAAATAATTGATAACTATATTAGTAAATAAGAGGGCACTCAATGGTTTGTGCAACCATGGCCACCACCTTCTTACAAAAGCAAATAAAGGGGACCTCTTTCCACCTTGTCCTCTTCCATCCATGGAGCCCTCCCTCTCCTTGTCTTCTCTCTCCCTCTCACTCTCTCTCTTGGCTGAAATATTCACTTTTTTGTCCCCTTTCTCTCCCCCTCTCTTTCTCTCTCTCTTTCACCAACAAAAAAACTTTATCTCCCTCCACACACACACACACACACACACACACACACACACACACACACACACACACACACACACACACAAAGCTGAAAACAACCAATTTTCAGCACACATAGAGTACATGCACACACACACACACACTCTTCTCTCTCACTCTCATGTCTTTCCCAAGCTCTCCATAGCTGAAAATTGCTGTTTTTCAGCCATACACACACACACACACATATACACAACTTATCATCAACACACACCCCACTCTCATAATCACCACCAAACATTCTTACAAATCGGACCATAAGCCCAAAATATTCAAGTTACATCCACCATCAATTTGCACACATGCACATGCTCTCGTATATACGCGCTTCGCGCCAACGGCTACAATGAAGTGACGACCATTGTGACAACCGCAAAGGCATTCGACTACGACCACTACAAATGACACGACGTAAGGGAGGCTTGTCCGAGCAAAGCATCAAGTTACGGAAGTCAACCTTGTAATCATCTTTTACTCCACCTACGCACTCATAATCACTCTTGTATTAACACAAAATCATTGTATATTTTTACTCTAGATTTGAAATCTAGGGCATGAGTGAGATAAGCAAAGCCAATATTAATCAAGTCTTGGCCAAAGATAGAGCCACTACCACTATAAGTGGCGGATTTATCTTCTCCAACGACAAACCACCTTCGGCAACCTCTTGTAAAAAACCCTTTCTCCTCTCTCAAATAAACTAGCTACGACTAGCATACCTTGTAAAAACCCCATTCCTCTACTCTGCTTTCCCCTCCATCTGTCTCTTCCCCTACTATTATCTCTCTATGGACCTCTATCACAAGCATCATTACATCACACATGGCCGACCCACGGTCACATGGTGTGGGTCACGTCCCAATAAAATATAGAAAATTCCACCCTCTTTTCCTATATAAGGAGGGGTCTCTATCACCAAAAGAACAACGCTCTCACCACAACACAAGCTCTACGTTATTAGAAGTTATGAGCAATCTGAGGCGTAAGCACCATGCCTCCACACTTCTAATATAGCTAGAAGTGTTAGTCCATGCAAAAGATCATTGGGAGACACCATCATCAACACATATTCCACCTCCATCATCATCAACTGCTACGCCGTGGTGCAATTTGAAATGGAGGATTTGGCATTCAACAAGAGTGAAGGTTACCCTCACACCACTCCTTGACATCATCTCCACCATCGACGAGGCACCCATGGTCTCCCCCTTCCTCTCTTGTCCCTCTCTATCCATTCTCCACCATCGACGAGGCACCCATGGTCTCCCCCTTCCTCTCTTGTCCCTCTCTATCCATTATCTCTCCACACAAATACTCTACTCTTTTTGTTATGTCATTCTTTCTATTGTGCTGGATTTGTGAGTATGTCACATAATTGTTTATTTCTTTTGTGTTGTATGTAAAGGTGTGCGGGTTCACCACCTTAGGGTTGTTTTTTTTTAATTTTCATGTATTGTGTGCGGGTTTGCCACCTCTTGTGTGAATAGTAGTCTCACAACTCTCACTATCTATCTCCACTTCTTTCTCTACCACCTCATACCATAATTCATAACATGTTCAGTTGCATGACATGGTGTATGGTGTGCTGTATAGTATTGTCATTGCACCCTAGCCACATTTCAAGGTAGTTGGTGCCCCTATTGTTTGGCTTTCATGGTAAGGACGTCATGCATTGGATCTTGTGTTGAGGCCACCAGGTCTATCTTGCAAATCCGCCTCTCAACCACGTGTGAAACTTTAATTTGCTGTAATAGCGTGCATGGCACCAATGGTCTGATCATTTATTGTGTTGAGAGAGAGAGAGAGAGAAGCGCACACACATGTAGAGAGAGAAAGAGAGCGAAAAACACACATGCATGCACGCACACACACACACACGTAGAGAGAGAAAAAACACTTGTTTGAGGTTATAAAAATCTTGTTCCTCTATTTGTCTGAGAAGTCAACAAGAGATACATTCAAACAGTCCACCATATCCAACACTAAGTGTATACATCGATGTTGAGCCCAACAAAAGTTTCTCCTCCTGTACATTTTTTTCAATACTCTCTTCATTTTCTTGTGAATGTCACGTCGAGGATTCCTGGCACAAGAAATTTGCTTCTACACATGCCATTGGCAGTTTGCTCATATTTCTGCCAACAGCATGCATAGAGGCCAGATTATTTGGTGCATATTCCCACGGGCACTATTTGCAGAAAAAATTGTGTGTGTTTTTGTGTTCTACATTACATCAAAAAAAGAGTTTCTGTGTGTGTGTGTGTGTGATTCCACGTTTGCTAATTGTAGATTCTCACAAACATAACACAATTTTTAGCATATTCATCAATCAAGAAGATTGAGAAACTATGTCTGTGTGTGTGTGTGTGTGTGTATTTGTCTATGTGTGTGTTTGTGTGTGTGCGTGTGTGAGTTTTAACCAGGATGGTATTGATAGTAATACATAGTTTATAACTACACGTAGATTAAATATTATTATGTATTCATTTGTGATCTAAGAGAGTTTTTGTTATAATTTCCAGGCATCAAAGCTCACAGAAGGAAGAGACCAAACGTAGATCCAAAGTGTTTGTTTGGGCACCAGCATGCAACTTTCTCTTCACAATAGTTGTTAGCAGGTTCAAAGAAGAGAAATATTGACTTAAGTGAGCCTTTAGAGATTCTTGATATGGAAGTAGAGGAGCTTGTGTTGAAGTCAGTTGTGGATGCTGCAGAGGTAGAGTCAGAACCTTCTACAAGCCAGGAGGACACTGCAACACCCAAGGTTCATGTGCTCAACTCACTAAAGAGGAAGGTGGATTTTATATCAAGCACTAACTCTGGGCTACCTGAAAAGTGAAACACAAAAGAGAAGAAGTGAAAAGAGACATTTATTGTGAAAGAGCCTGTAGTCATCGATAAAAGGCTTTTTGACTTTGTAATACACGAGCTAGTGATAAATCTCATAAGTATGTGGCATCTTTAATACCACCTTTCATCTTGATGATGTTCTAGCTTAGCATGTCGATATCCTAAAGCCTGAAAGAGAGAGGTTTGAGCTGGAGGTGCAAAAGGGCAAGGTCATTCTTGATGACGGGGTGGTTGTTCACTTCAGGGATTGTGATTACAAAGGAGGTTCATACAAAAAGTACAATTAGTTGCCATTGTCATACAGATCCTTGTGTTGCCCTATGCACAAAAAGGAGTGCAAGCTTACCCAAAAATTCCTTTTGCTTTCTTCTATCTGAATATACTATTTTCTAGTCTTATGAAACATGTCATAAAATCTAATATCTAGGTTTACCCAAATGATTTTCTCATGTTAAACTGATCGGAAGGTAAAAGGGGAACAAGAGCTGAAGATAAATATTGTTGCTAGACCTAACTCAGCACAGGGCCAAAAGGAGATAGTTACATATTGACAGGGGCTCAAAAGGAGATGGTCTACTGAAGAACAATGTTGTTCAGTCGAATTTTTTCATGATTGTGACTTCTCTGTATCTCTGTGACTTTCTCCTTCTACACGCCTTTCTCAGCTCACTCTACACCCCCTGTGCCCGTTTCTTATCCTTTGCTATGGATAGCAACCTAAAAAGAGCCCAAGAATGCATCCTGACAGGTCTCCCCCACAAAGACCCGACATTCTCCCACGAAGGTATGTCACCTCTCTCTGTCTCTCTCTGTGTTGTGTACAGTTCGCCTGTATTGTAGTAGAGTACTGAGGTGTGGATACATTGAGTAATGAATATGGATTTATTCCTTTCAGAGATAGAAGTTACAGCCTCCTCCCAAAATCAACCGCTTTGTTCACCCCAAGATGTGGAGGTGCCATTAAAGCATTCTGCACGACAAAGGAGGATTTTCACAGGGAATATGGGTTAAGTCTTGAGGGGAAAATGTTAGGAAGTTGACAGATGCAGATGTGCCCATATCCGACTTGATGAAAGTTTTCACGTGTCTTCCAATGAAGGAGAAAAAAGTGCCGATAAAAACAGCAAGGCCGGATCACTACAAGGCACTCTACCAGCTTTACAAGCAGGTGTACCAATCCAAACCACCAAACTATCTGCTAGGAGTCAAGTTTGCAGGCGGATATGTTTATTTCGTATGCACAGGTCCGGTAAAGTGGGCTGAGTTTGCATCTGAGGTGGTGAAGAATGTGACCAATGAAGGTCACTTAGATAGGAAAAGAGAACAATGAAAGTTAGAGACTTACCAAGTATCCAGAGGAACCCCAAGTGATTTATCCATCTTTTTAGTAAATACCCCATCCGGAAGTACACCAGTCGGAAGTGGGATTTTTGCGACTACTCAGTCTGTGTTTAGTGTTGAAGTATCCGCTTCCTTGCAAGAACTTCTTGTTGAGGTTAGAAAATCTCATGACAATGTATCAGCCGAGTGTCAGAAGGCTAAGGATTCAGTGGTCAAATCTGTTGTTGCTGATGTGCACCGTTGCGAGGGTGCCCTTGACACCATCTGAATGCACTTCCTTGACGATGCCAATGTACCAACAGGCTTGCTTGATAGCCTCCAAGAAAAATTTGACCAAGCAAAAGCCACCCTACAACAGGCACAGGTATGCTTTTAACTCCATTTGATTGTAGTATTTAGGATATAATCCTACCAGTATGATAACATCTTACATCTTACCAGTAGGATTTAGGATATAATCCTACCAGTATGATAACATCCTACCGGTATGGTTACATCCGACCGGTATGGTTAGATCCAATCGGTATGATAAAATCCAGCCAGTTTGATGTTAAGTTTCCGGTATAATGTTATCCTACCGGTATGATGTTACCGGATGTTATCCTACCGGTATGATGTTATACTATCCAGTATAATAACATTATACCGGTGGGATAACATCATACCGACAGGATGTAATCATACCTGTATGATAACATCATTATACCAATTTTCAAGCATTCATACCAATTTTATACCTGTTTGACATTGCCTGATAACAGAGGTCTCTTGCCTACAGGAAGAATTATCCAAATGCTTGGAGCATGAGGAAACCTTTGGTCTCTATGTCACGTTTGTGACAGACATGATTAGTCAGCCAATGCTACCTGAAACCATAGTCTTGCGTGCACAAGTTTCAGCTCTTGGACAAGTGTTGTTCTCATTGACGTGTTCAATGCTTGTGGTGTAAAAATTCATGATCACAATCGCTCAAGCCATGTTTTTCTATTGCCTTGTTCACATGCATACCATGCATTCTGCTATGCTCACTTGGCTGAGAAAGGAAAGTGCATGCTTAAGGATTGCCCCGGAGTTATTTCTGCAGAAGACCAATCCCTTCTAAAGAAGAATCCAGTTGAACCATGCCCAAAAACAGGTGAGAAAATTGTTTCAATGGGTAATCAGGTGGTTGATTTTTGTTTTCTCTGATGTTTTTTTAGAGTCAAGGTGCTTCAAAACTACTGCCGATAAAGACACAGGGAACGATACAGTGACGCCTGCATACAAGACACCTGTGGAGGTATTGATTGATGAAAATGTCCCTGGTAATGCTGAGAAACCTGTTTCGGAAACAACAGAAGAAGAACAAAACTTTGAGGTAAAGGAGCAGAGTACGACTAGTGCTGAAGGGAAAACCCAGAATGAGGAAGACGATGTGTTGCTAGACACTGGCGTGCGGGTGACAAGATCAAAGACCCCGAGAAAACGAGGCCAACGTGGCAAGAGTAAGTTTTTTCATTGATTATGGCTCTAATAAGTGATCTTTTGCTGCAGAGCTTTCTAAAGCTGATGGTCGTGTAGATGTCAGGCTGGAGGGAAGTCCAAGGAGACCCTTGCTCAGCATATAAGAAAGGCAAAAAGAAAAAAAATCGAGAAGACTAGAGATGAGAAGCCTGAAATGGAGCAAAAAAGCAAGGAAGAGGAAGAGACCCAGGGGCATCCAGAAGAGGAGATGGACATAGAAGACACTAAGGAGATGTAGAATACCGGCACAAAATCTGACCCTAAACCCAAAGCCTGCAAAAGATTATAGTTTGCCCCCCCTATGTTTCTTTTTATGTAACCACTTCTGAAATTAATATAACTTTCTTTCCCATTCGACATCTCTTTCATCTTGTGCCTAATTTTTTAACATTGTGTATTTTTATTGTATGATTTCTATCTATAGATATGTCCTAATTGCATATTTAAATTTGAGTCTTGTGTAATTTTGCATCTGCAGATATGTTTTCAGTTGAAGAATGGCGCCTTGCAGATAGGTTCATGGCTAACAAGCAGAATGGCAGGGCTGACATTCGTGCAATATGGAATTGCGTGTTGTCTCCTGTAGTGCTCGTGTTTCCTCTATGGTTTAGACTAATTAAAAGAATCCCACTGATATGGCCAAGGCCACCACCTCCGTTGAGCATCCAGCATAGGGTTCTCATTTTGGACCTGAATGGATTACTGCTCAAGAAATTTGATGGAAAATATGGTGAAGAATTGCCCTACTGGCCAGAAATGCGGTATGTTGTTGAAGGGGATACACAGTTTTGGGAAGGCCTGATGCAGAAGTGTTTCTGAATTTTTGTTTCAGATGGTTCGAAGTGTGGATATGGAGCTGCTGTGAGTTTGAGAAGCTCAAACGCACGCTAGCGACAGTGTTCCCTGACCACCACAAAAGATTCAATAGAGTGGTAAGTCAGGCGTAGTGCACAAGGGCCCATTTTAAATTGGGCGCGACAGATAAACTGGTGTTCCACAAGAATCTCAAAAATTTTCCTGGCCTACCAACTGACACACTTATCTTTGATGATTTCGGATATAAGCTAATGTTTAATCCATTGGGGTCATTTCTTGTTTTTCCCAAGCTAGAAAAGTAGTCTAAAGAAGTGCACGCCTGTTTTCTGTCAACCACTGTCATAAACTGGCTGGCACACTGGTTGTACTCTAAGAACGAAATTGAGCATACAAAGAGGACTATAATTTGTGCAGACGGACAACCTGACGACACCTATGTGCGTCGTTTTTATTGGAAATGGCGGATTGACTTTTTCAAGAAGAAAGGAACATATTTTTTTAATAAAATAAAGCTTCATAAAGTCTGTGAAATGGGCGACTTTTGTCGATGGATGTAAATGGAGAATTACTCAGCCTTCTTGTCAATCAATGTAACATAATTCATGTATAATACATTTACAAGCAAGTTGCACGGAAATACGTTGTTTTCTATATTTGAAGTATCTTGCAAATAAAAGGAGAGAGAGAGAGAGAGAGAGAGAGAGAGAGAGAGAGAGAGAGAGAGAGAGAGAGAGAGAGAGAGAGAGAGAGAGAGAGAGAGAGAGAGAGAGAGAGAGAGAGAGAGAGTCGGACATTGAGAAGTGACTTGTATGATACCGGTATGATTCTTTGAAGTGAATGGTATTGTAACATTTAATGGCCTAATAACTTGTGTGTAGCAGAAATGAGCATGAACATAGTGGGAATTTCATTAGAATAGATTCCTAATGAGAATTACAAGAGTGCTTGGGTGGAGAGAGCAACAAAAAGCATAACACCTAGTTAGATAGCATCGACAATACTTTCAAAAGAGAGAGAAATAGCTAATGACAATAGTTGAGGACCGGATTTGCATGGAGCCGGTCCCCCCTCCAAAAGGCTTTGTATTATGGTTTCTCCCATCAAGAGAGACATTGTACAATACAATTCTTTGTGTTCCTTCAAGACTAGCTAGTGCAATGAAGATGAAAGCTTCATGCACTAAGCAAAACACTTAGCAAACACAACTTGAATTATCCCCGTTCTCAGACCCAAGACCTCACACACCTTCGAAGATGGTGAGAGCAAGCAGGGTATGAGAGTAGATTGAGAGGAAGAAGGAGTATCTTAGGAGAAAGATGTACATCTCCTCACATAATCAGTCATATTAGCATAGATTAGCTTAGTAATTAGCTTGGTAGAGGAGATGAGCATGCATTGAAGCTTGGCTCTTGGTTGGATTTGCATCCACATGCCAAGAGTGTGTTGATGTAGGCTTCTATCTCACAAGCTTGGAGGAGGTGATGAGCTCTCCATTAAAGCTTGGGAAGAGATAGCCTTCTCTTTCTTCACACATGAGATTGTGTGTGAGTGTGTGTGTGATAATGCCTTGCAAAAATCATCCCCCTCTCTCTCTTGGGCGAGCCCCTCTTGCTATTTTCTCTTGCTGAGCCCTCATTGGCTCTCCCCAAGTCAAGCCAATGACTATTAAGCAGCATAAGTGATAGGCTTCTAACATGTGTCCCCCTTTCCCCTTTTGTGAGAGCTTTAGGTAATTAAATATTTAAACTAAACTCTCATTGGACCCCTTTGCCTCCTGGCCAATAGGAATCAGGCAAGCCATTGGGCTCCTGAATGGTCATTGGACCCCTTGTGATGCTGCCCAATAGTCTTCTAGGAGACTTAATTCTCATTGGTTTCTTTTATTAAATGTTTTTCAAATTAATTAAACTAGATTTACTCTAGCTTAATTCTCATTGGTCCACTTCAAGGGTCATCCAATAGAAACTGGGCACACCTTGTGGGCATCTGGCCTAGGGAGCTGACATGTGTCCCTCATTCCCTTTGTGTAAAGGGAGCGTGTGTGTGTGTGTGTGTGTGTGTCTTTCTCTCTCATCCCCTAGAAGAAGGGCTCGCCCCCTCCCATGTAGGGATATGTGTTGACTTTGGAGAGCACACAAAGCATCCAATTCTCCCTAAGCTTTAACCCTTTGGACACAACCTTTGAATTTTGGAACCTTAGCATTTTGGAAGTCTTAATGGGTGGAACCTTAGGGTCTTTTTAACCTATTGTTGCACATGGCTCTTTTGCAGATGGCCCCCCCTTTGGATCCCTATTTTCCCTCCTTTGGATCCCTACTGTGGCCGGTCTGCTAGCTTAACCAATATTCTAGCCTTTTCTTCCCTGGCACTTCCCCACATTAAATGATCAGTTTAATATGAGAAAATCATTTAGGATAATTAGATATTGATTAGTATGACATTACCTCTTTGTTGAAATCATAGTCGTCCTCGACTATGGTGTAGAGAAGATAAAGCATATTCATGAGTCCTTTTCTTAGCGGGTAGAGGATCCCTATGTTACCCTACGACATCATTCCACAATGGATGACTAGTCCATTTGGCGCTTGAGAGCCTTAGGCTGCCGCAAGCATGTCTGCACATTAGTCCTATCAGTCTTCCATAATAGAGTGACAAGCTCTACTTGGTGTTTGGGAGACGTCGTCTCCGCAAACTTGATCTAAGCATGCATACTACTTCATTTTTGTGCACAATAAAGAAAAAGAAAGTCTTATAAGACAAAAAATTTGTTCATTTTTAAAATTTTGAACATTTGCTTACTCATTGGGAAGCATTGTAAGCATTGACAAGGTTTAGGTTATCCTTTAATTGTATGCCTTGCATCCATCTAGCATCTTCAAAAGGATAATTCTTAAACTTAATAAGATATCGCCGGATAGTCTTACCGCCTCTCAACACCTTGTCTTCATGTCAGAGAATGGACTCGGGCTGCAGCACCTCCTCTTGGTCCTCGATCTCCGGCGGGTCTTCAATAGTTGGTTCTTGAGGTGGCTCTCCTTTGTAAGGCTTTAATAGGCTCACATGAAAGGCATTGTGTATGAGCCAATGATTGGGCAACTTGAGTTGATAGGCCATCTCATTGATTGGCCTAAGAATCTGAAAGGGACCATAGTACCTTTTTGCTAGTTTAGCATAGTACTTTTGGTGGCCCGTAGGATTCTTGCCCGCCGTGTGCCTTAATCGAGCCTTGGGAAACTTTAACAAGACCCAATCGTTTTCTTTAAAGGCTTGGGCTCTTCTGTGCTTGTCAGCAGTAGCCTTTTGCCTGCACTGTGAGATAGAGATAGCATCCTTAATCTTTTGGAAAGATTCTTGTAGGTCTCGGCTATACTCATCTGCAGTGAAGATCTTCCCATGTACCTTAAGTAGCAAGGGACTTTTTGATCTTCCCTCAATTACCTCGAAAGGTGCTTTTCCTGTGGAAGTATGTACAGTGTTATTGTAAGCATACTCCACTAAGGGTAAGTACTTATCCCATTGGGATCTTTGATCTACTTCCGTTACATAGGCTTTTAGTACATCGAGAATGGTTAGGTAAGCTATTTCACTTTGGCCATCCGTTTGTGGATGATAGGCCGAAGAGAAGTTTAGCCTTGTCCCTAAATTCTCAAAGAGACCCTTCCATAAATTACTGGTCATTCTAGGATCTCTATCCGACACTATGGACATTGGCAAGCCATGGTACTTGAAAATTTGTGAAATGAAGAGGGTTGCCATTTGATGGGCTTTGATAGTCTTTTTGATAGGTATAAAATGAGCTTGTTTACTGAACCTGTCTACTATCGTCCATATTCCCGTATTCCCATGGATAGAATTAGGCAATCCAAAGATAAAATCCATGGATATGCTCTCCCATGGTGAATTAGGGATTGGCAAGGGTTGAAGCAATCCAAGTTGCTTCCCTCTATCAAATTTTGTCTTTTGGCATACCACACATTTAGAAACATACTCTTGTATGTTCACTTTCATGGTAGGCCAATAGAAATATGTTTCAATTCCCTTTAAGGTAGACTGAATCCCTCTATGCCCTGCATAAGGGGGAGCATGAGATTCATACATTACTTTCTCACGTAGTGAGTTAGTAACGCATAGTCTATTTCCATAGAGAAGATAACCATCTTGTAAGGTAAATGGTTCTTCTTTCTTCCCTAATGCAAGGGCTGAAATCACATCTCTAAAATCAGGATCAATAGCGTACTCATCTATCATTGAAGATAGATCATTGTGAGTTGCTATGGAAACCGCATTCACTCTCAGCCGTCTTGAGAGTGCATCAGCTACTTGATTATGCTTGCCAGCAATGTGAGCAATATGAAAATGAAATTGCGAAAGGAAATTTGCCCACCTCATTTGTTTGTCGGAGAGCTTGGTCTGCGTCATGAAGTACTTAAGACTTTGGTGATCCGTTTGCAGAATGAAAGGAGTCCCCAATAAATAGTGCTTCCATGAGTCTAAGACATGTAGAACTGCAAGGAGTTCCTTTTCATATATGCCTAGAGCTTGCTCAACAGAGTCGAGCCTTCGACTCTCATAGCCTATGGCATGACCTTCTTGGAGTAAAACAGCTCCAAGGAAATCACCACAAGCATCACATTGGACCTCAAATGGTTTTGAGAGATCCGGTAGTGTAAGCACAGTTGAGAGATAAGCTTTTCGAAAGCATTGTTCTCCTTAGCAGACCATGTATACCTAATGCTTTTCTTTGTTAGGTCATGTAATGGTCACGCAATTTGTGAGAACTTTTCTATGAAGCGTCTTTAGTATGCACACATACCTATAAAGCTTCTTAGTTCATGAAGATTCCTTGGTTTAGGCCATCCTTTTATTACCTCTAACTTAGATGGATCCATTTGGATGCCATCTTGAGAGATAATATGACCTAAATACTGAATCTCTTGCAAGAAAAATTCACTTTTCTTTTGATTAATATAAAGTTTATTCTCTCTTAAAACTTGAAATATTACATGGAGGTGTTGCTTGTGTTCCTCCAATGGATTAGAGTAGATGATAATATCATCAAAGAACACTCCAGTGAAGGTTCGATGAGGCCTGAACACCTTCTCCATCAAGCGGTTGAATGTGGCTGGTGCATTGGTCAAGCCAAAAGGCATGACAATGTATTTGTAAAGACCAAATGTGGTGCGAAATGCGGTCTTTACAATGTCTTGATCAACTATCCTTATTTGATGATAGCCACTTTTTAGGTCAATCCTACTGAAGTAGGTCGATCCTTGTAGCTTATCAAATAGGTCTTCTACCCGTGGAACGGGAAATCTATTCTTGATAGTGATCCTATTTAGTGCTCTATAGTCGACACACATACGATATGTGCCGTCTTTCTTTTGCACTAATAGCACAAGTGAGCAAAATGGAGATGAGCTTGGCCTAACCATACCCTTCTCAACTAACTCATGCACTTGCCGCATAATCTCCTCTTGTTGAGCTTGAGAAACTCTATAAGGAGGTTTGTTAGGCGGTGAACTTCCTGGAAGAAGTTCGATTGCATGGTCATCATTACCTCGTTTAGGAGGTAGCTCACAGCGGATGTCGTCAATAAAAACATCTTGAAACCCCTTGAGAAAATTGGATAACTCTAATTCCTTTTGGTTGCTTTTATTTTCTTTTGCTAAAGCATTATGTTCATTTTGAGAGTCTTTAACAAAAATCATGTACACGGAAATAGAGCTCTTTATTGACTTGTTGAAAGCTGGTGTATGTACAATGAGGATAGTGTTACACATTTCCTTAGCATCTATATACATGTCTTTTTCCCTAAACTTAAAGGAGATTCTCCTTTCAAGAAATTTAACATTGGCAGCCAGGCGCTCAAACCATGGTGCCCCTAGGATTACATCCTCATGCTTGAGAGGAGAGATAAAGAAGTCCTCTTTGTCCACATAGCCTTGGACATGAAGCCTCAATTTCCCAATTAAGGGAGTGACTGAAGCTTCTTGCCCCTTGAAGGCACCGTCTGCGGGTAGGACATCTCCCATCTTGTAGGATTGTATGCCTAGCTTGGTGGCTAACTCCATAGATATAAAATTATGAGTAGAACCAGGGTCAAAGAGAATAAAAGCATCATGTTCTCTTACCTTTCCCCAAGCATGGCATAGAGGAGATCCTTTGTGGTGAGTTTGGTGAGTCTCCTCCTCTTGGATTTCAACCAAGGAAGCTCTAGGAGGATCTTGGCGGTTGTTCTTTTGGGGACAAGCACAGTACGCATGCCCTTGTTCGCCGCACTTGAAACACCGTTTATCCCTACGATAACGCTCAAGCTCTTCAGGAGAGAGTTTATTCTTACCTTTTTAAACTCCCTTCTCTTTAGCTTTGTTGGAGTTGCCCTTAGGAGACTTTTGGACATTGTCCTTCCCCTTAGGCTCATTGGAACCCTTGTTTTCCGGGGGCTCATTATTTCTTTTAGCCCCTGTTTGGAAATTGATTCGAGAGGCCACCATAGTATGGTGTATTACCATCGATATGGTACATGGCCTTTGGGAGTTGACATACTCTGCCATTTCTTTGGTTAAGCCCGCACAAAATTGTTGCTTTTGCTCTCCAAAATCCAACTTTTTGAAGACAGTGGCTTTGAGTTGTAGGTTCCAAAACTTGTCTACATATTTGTGGATGGATTCATTGGGGGAGAGCTTTAAGCTTCTCCATTCGGTGAGTACTTTTTCTTTTGCATCGGTGGACAAAAATTGCTTCATAATGGAAGCTCTTAAAGCTTTCCATATTCATGGAGCTTCACCATTGGCTCGTAGGCTAGACCACCATTGTCTGGCGGACTTTTGAAAGTGCATAGCTACATGGTGTAGCTTAGAGGACTCCGTGAAGCCCTCATCTCCAAACGCCGCATCGAATTGCTGGATAAAGGCCAAGACTTTGTCCGTAGCACCAAAGGTGCCATCATAAGTAAGGAAAGAGATGCTCTTCCCTCCCTCTTTGAATTTCTTCAGCTTGGACGACCTCTTCTATGCGGCATAGGATTTCCTATGGCCTCTTCTTTTTGATGGTTCAAAGGTTGCACAATCACTTTCTTCAGAAGGTGAAGAATTTGAAGAAGGTGGAGAAGAGGATGACCTCTTTCTTTCCTTTTTCTTGTCTTGATCTTTGTTGTCTTCACCATCACTTTCATAAGAGGGTGAGGATGAAGAAGATGGAGAAGAGGGAGTCCTCTTTCTCGCCTTTTTCTTCTCTTGCTTTTTATCATCGCTCTTTGAGATGTGGTGAGGAGAAGAATACGATGGTCTTCTCCGCTTTGGTGGTGATGGAGAGGGTTTAGCCCGCCGTCTTCGTGGAGCCATCTCCGCCGAGGTGGCGAGAGACTCACTTCTTTCCCATTCTTTCGGTGGAGGCTCTTGAGTTCTCCTTTGGGAAGGAGATGCATCATCAAGAAGTAAATTCTTGAGCCCTTCATATGGATTCTCTTCTTCTTCCCGAATTGGAGAGAGACCTCTTTTGGTAGTCTCACAAGGAGGTGATGAGCTTGGAGAATCCCGTGAGCACGGAGCTGCCGTTGCACTTCACTTTGGAGAGATGGATTGCCCATGGCTTGTTGAAGTCTAGAAACAAGATAGTTAACAAGCATTGAAGCATCATTAGTAGCTTGCTCATGAGCAAAATCAAAGTTATCAACATTAATTTTACTCTCTTTACTATTGTCAGCCATTCTAACAATTTTTAGGTGTACTTTGGCACTTCAAGCCCTAGTTGCTACTCCTCTTTACCCCTTTCGAAAAAGCACTCAAGCTACTGTACCCGCGGATCGAATACCATTAATTGCAAGGAATAGAAGAGAGGGTCTTTCAACACCAAAACAGCACACCTCCTGTCAAGCTTCTAATAGCTCAATAGTGGTGAAGCCGTAGGCAAGCCCCGTAGGACTCCACTATTAAGACCATGGCTCTCCACGGTGATGCCCCATTAACTGCACAAAGGTAGGCGCACTGCAAGGCTAAAAAATCCCTATTCTACTTACTCACAGGCAATTAATAATACCAACCATTTGTAGCTAGATTGAGGACCTCCCTTCTTGAGCAAGAAAAGAGACACCTTGTGCTCTGATACCAATGTAACATTTAATGGCCTAATAAATTGTGTGTAGCGGAAATGAGCATGAACATAGTGGGCATTTCATTAGAATAGATTCCTAATGAGAATTACAAGAGTGCTTGGGTGGAGAGAGCAACAAAAAGCATAACACCTAGTTAGATAGCATCGACAATACTTTCAAAAGAGAGAGAAATTAAGCTAATGACAACAGTTGAGGACCGGATTTGCATGGAGCCAGTCCCCCCTCCAAAAGGCTTTGTATTATGGTTTCTCCCATCAAGAGAGACATTGTACAATACAATTGTTTGTGTTCCTTCAAGACTAGCTAGTGCAATGAAGATGAAAGCTTCATGCACTAAGAAAAACACTTAGCAAACATAACTTGAATTATCCCCGTTCTCAGACCCAAGACCTCACACACCTTCGAAGATGGTGAGAGCTAGCAGGGTATGAGAGTAGATTGAGAGGAAGAAGGAGTATCTTACGAGAAAGATGTACATCTCCTCACATAATCACTCATATTAGCATAGCTTAGCTTAGTAATTAGCTCTCCATTAAAGCTTGGGCAGAGATAGTCTTCTCTTTCTTCACACATGAGATTGTGTGTGAGTGTGTGTGTGATAATGCCTTGCAAAAATCAGCTCCCCCTCTCTCTTGGGCGAGCCCTCTTGCTATTTGCTCTTGCTGATCCCTCATTAGCTCTCCCCAAGTCAAGCCAATGACTATTAAGCAGCATAAGTGATAGCCTTCTGACATGTGTCCCCCTTTCCCCTTTTGTGAGAGCTTTAGGTAATTAAATAATTAAACTAAACTCTCATTGGACCCCTTTGACTTCTGGCCAATAGGAATCAGGCAAGCCATTGGGCTCCTGAATGCTCATTGGACCCCTTGTGAGACTGCCCAATAGTCTTCTAGGAGACTTAATTCTCATTGGTTTCTTTTATTAAAAGTTTTTTAAATTAATTAAACTAGATTTACTCTAGCTTAATTCTCATTGGTCCACTTCAAGGGTCATCCAATAGAAACTGGGCACACCTTGTAGGCATCTGGCCTAGGGAGCTGACATGTGTCCCTAATTCCCTTTGTGTAAAGGGAGCCTGTGTGTGTGTGTGTGTGTGTGTGTGTGGCTTTCTCTCTCATCCCCTAGAAGAAGGGCTCGTCCCCTCCCATGTAGGGATATGTATTGACTTTGGAGAGCCCACAAAGCATCCAATTCCCCCTAAGCTTTAACCCTTTGGACACAACCTTTGAATTTTGGAAGTCTTAATGGGCTGAACCTTAGGGTCTTTTTAGACCATTGTTGCACATGGCTCTTTTGCAGATGGCCCCCCATTTGGATCCCTATTTTCTCTCCTTTGGATCCCTACTGTGGCCGGTCTGCTAGCTTAACCAATATTCTAGCCTTTTCTTCCCTGGCACTTCCCCACATTAAATGATCAGTTTAATATGAGAAAATCATTTAGGAGAATTAGATATTGATTATTATGACAGGTATGATACTAAGAAGTGACCGGTATGATATTGAGAAGTCACACACACACACACACACACACACACACACACACATACACACACACACATAGAGTTTTAAACTGAGAAGTGATTGGTATGATACCGGTATGATATTGTGAAGTGACTAATATGATACCGGTATGATACTGACGAGTGACCGGTATGATACTGAGAAGTGAGTGTGTGTGTGTGTGTGTGAGAGAGAGAGAGAGAGAGAGAGAGAGAGAGAGAGAGAGAGAGAGAGAGAGAGAGAGAGATAGATAGATAGATTTTATTATCGTCCTCGGAGGTCAAATATGACCTATGGGACCAAAGTTACATGTGATGTAGTATGTGTATGGCTGATGAGTGACTCTCGATGCTCCAAAATTGTAGTGATGAGAGTCGCAATGGAGAGCCCACACTTTGGCTGGGAGAGGAAAGTGTGTAGGTCTAAGTTATGGCTGAAAATGTGAGAGAAGCAAGTTCGGATGTGATCAAAAGCTGAGCACTCTAGTAGTGTGTGGTACTCAGACTCTCGAACTTGCAGTGAGCATAATGTGCACAATCGATTTGACTCTTCTCCATTGCCCCAACGCCCTATCTCGCATCGAAGGAAATGGGAGCTAAGCCGAATTGCTGCGATAGTGCGTATCGCGGACAAGGGAATAGGCTCAAGCATGTAAGTGTGAGTACGGTTTCCTCTCTCAGCGAAGAACATGGTTTTGTAGTTGGGGGCAATATAGGTGGTGTAATGTATGAAGCGTGACCCACCGGATTTCTCCCAAGCCGTAATACATTGGCGTTGTAGAAAAGCTTCATTCACTTGAGAGGACTTTGAGATGCTCCCGCCCCACACTTCAACTCCATAAAGAAGAACCGGTGTCACCAATGCATCAAAAAGATACTTCTTGAGAACCCAACACTTGATGTTTCCCGCATTACACATGTTCTCAAATGCATAATATGCTCTCTTTCCCGCTACCAAACGACGCATAGCACATTCATGCCACTTGTGATTGGATGGAACCTCAAGGCCAAGGTACTTAAAGCTCTCAACAACTTCAAGTGTCTCGTTGTTGTACACAATGCATGGCTTCTCCTTATGGTTGGTTTTCACAAGCATAACCTTTGTTTTGGATTCATTTACAATCAGCCCACTATGCAAGCAAAAGTTCTCAAGGACAACCATAAGCTTTTGTGCATCTTCTAAAGTGTGTGCTAGAAGCACTACATCATCCGCATACAACAAAAGCATGATTACCGCATTGCAAATAGTGACCTCTTCAATGCCTTCTTCTTGCATAAAGTCAAGTACCATTTGCTCCAATTGATCGATGCATAGACCAAAGAGAGTTGGTGACAATGGACATCCTTGTTTAACCCCAATAGTGCTTACAAAAATTTCTGAAATTTCTCTTCCCATGCGCAATTGACAAATCACCTTCTCATAGATTCGAGAAACCGCAAGCATAAACTCACTTGGCACTTGGAGTTCTTCCATCCTTCTCCACAAATTGTTACGTGGAATCATATCAAAGGCTTTCTTAAAGTCCACAAAACAACAATACAATCGCTTGCCTTTCAACCGACTTTCCTCCATGAGAACACGAAGAGTGACAAGATGATCAATGGTGCTATGGCATCGACGAAAACCCGCTTGTCCCTTTGCACGCTTGTCATTCTCTTCAGCCCAATCACTCAATTTCATCTCCATTATGCACCCAAACAACTTTGCCATAAGAGACCCAATCATTATAGTCCGGTAGTTGCTTACATTCTTTACATCCCCTCCTTTATGCAAAGGCTTAACCCAATTAGTACTCCAATCATAAGGCATACCATGTTGAAGTGCAAGGTTGAACATATCACACATCCACTCATGGGTAAAATCTCCCGTCCATTTGATCATCTCCGGCTTGATACCTTGAAGATCTCCCGCTTTGCGAGTGGCCAACTTTTCAAGCCCACTGCATACATCCTCAATAGTAAAAAAAGACGGCATACATAGGAGTGAACCATAAAATGGCATTTTTTCAGTATTTTCTTGCTCATATAATTGCCTACAATGTGTGTACATATCCACTAGACTCAAGTTACCAAAATTCTCAACCCGCTTGCCTCTCAAGTTTCTCCAAAATCTTCCACATGCATGTGCCTTTTCTTGGACTTGAAATTCTTGTTGCTTTACTTCCCATCTTCTTCTCTTCTTTTGAATCAATGCCTTGTATGTATGCAAATGACTTTGATAGTTGTCTTTGTCCATAGTTGCATCAAGCTTTATCAAGGACTTTCGAGCATCTTGACATTCTTTATCAAACCACCTTTTGCGTGATCTATCTTTGTTGATACCATGGAGATGCTTTATGGCAAAGCATTCTTCCGCACAAGAACAAATAGCTTTCTTGAAAGCTTCCCATTTAGTTTCCAATGGTGCATCACATTGAAGCTTTGTCATCCATAATTTTTGCTCAACCATTTCAATGTACATTGGTGCCCGTTTGAAATCCATACATAGTGATAACTTCTCTTTCCTTTGGCTGAGATTATCATGCTTAGTTGCTTCTCCACATGAAAGGTCAATACATAAGGTGCGATGGTCGGACTCCGGGGTCCATTGACCAAACATAAAACTCTTTATGCGATACATGATGGCTTCAGAGAGTAGCATATAGTCAATCACACTATACCCATTATGTCTTCTACATGTAAATCCATTGGTTCCACTCCACAAAGATACACCATTGGCAATGAGCATACCCGTGCTATTACACATGTGTAAGAGTAACTTTCCATAGTGATCCGGCTCTTTCTCATCCATTGAAGTACGATCATACAAGTGAACTTCCTCCAACTCCCTTGAAATGTATGGCATATCAAATTGTTGAGTATCATGTTGCAATGTTTTTGTACGAGCATTCATATCCCCAAATACAATAACATCACCTTCACCTTTGAAATAAGCAATGTCCTCTTCCAAATCAGAAAATGGTTGATCTCTATCCATGCAAGCATAAAAGGGAGAATCATGATGAGGAATGTAGCAACCGGCTACAAAAATGGGTGCTCTTTTTGGTGTCATAATTTTCAGCCATACATAACGTTTGTACTTGTCATCTTTCACAATTGATACAAAATCTTCCGATCCTTTCTTAACCATACATGCTAACCCTCCTTGTCCTCTTCGTTGCTTGAGATTCTTTGACCACATCAATGAATGTACATTGTAATCTTCCAAGCCGTTAATCCTTTGTGTATCATGCTCCCAAGTTTCAACAAGAAGTACAACATCGGCTTTGCTTGTTAGTTCATCAATGCCAACCCCCGCATTCCATGGGTATCCATTACAATTCCAAAAGCATATTTTCAATTGTAACTCGGTCTCATAGGTCACGCATCCCTATTTGCTTGAGAGACTTGCCTCCTCCTTGAGCACATTTTCTTCATGAGAGATCTCCTTGTTTTTATTATTCTTTTCCTCATATGCCTTGCGACGCATATTTTGTTGCTTAAGAGTGCGATCTTCACATACAAAACATTTTGTATCCCTCAAATAGATCCAAATATTATCAAGGATAATCTTTCGCTTGGTCTCATCCGGCATGGTGCATACAATTGGCCGTTCTCCCGAGCGAGGAGCTCCTTGCTTCCCCACTCTATGTGCTCCATAGACCATAACTCCGGACATGCCAAAGTGGGTTTTGAAGAAATCTTCAATAACAATGGCAAGAGAAGGAGGTGTCTCTAACTTCTCTTCGGGAATTCCACGAATAACAATGTTCTTGGAACGTCGCTCCCGTTCCTTCAACTCCTCCACATCCACATTCTCAACATTCTTTGTTTGAACCATAGCTTGCATGAGTGAGGAATTAGAAACCACATTGCTACCACATACATCAGCCCAAGACTTGTTTGTGCATACATTTTTCATGTCGCATACATCCCGGCTCATAGTGTCAAATTTTTCCTCTTTCAATACATTGTCATGCTCTACTTTGCTCATCCGCTCCTTCAAAGCATTCAAGTCCACAAGAGAGCGTTTACATTCCTTGACTTCCTCTTCAAGTTGCATCAAACGTGTTGTTTGCATCTCAAGTGTCCTCTTGAGATTCTCATTCTCAACCACAAGTACCCTTAGTGTGCCATTCTCCATTGCAAGTGCTCGTAAGTCTTCGCCTTGTTTGTTTACGGTCTCTTGCAATGATACCAAGTACGCCATGATCATGGTTTCCGATGTCGTTGGTTGGGTGGTTGTGTTGCTATCTCCACACTTAGGAGATTTTGGATCATTTTCCACAATGGTTGTGGACCTTGTTGAAGAAGAAGAACCCTTGCGAGTGCCGGAAGACATTGTATGTAAAATAGGAGATGAGAATCAATTTTGTTGAACCTGTTCACTTCGGAAATGCTGCTACAAAAACGCCTTCCATAACTCTGAAAATTTCTGTCTTTACATCAATGTGTAGAGGACGTCGTGCTCTTCGATTGAGGCTATAGATCACGCAAATCGGAGTTCGGATGAAGAAGTTATGATCAAAAGAGTGGACTGCTGTCTACTAGGTCAAAAAACGGCTGCACTGAGAGAGAGAGAGAGAGAGAGAGAGAGAGAGAGAGAGAGAGAGAGAGAGATAGATAGATAGTTCTATTATCGTCCTGGGAGGTCAAATATGACCTATGGGACCAAATGAACATGTCACGTGGTGTTAGTGGAGTTCATAAGTGACTCTCGATGCTCAAAAATGGCTGAAATGGGCGTCGCAATAGAGAGTCCACATCGTGGTTGGGAGAGGAAGGTATGTAGGGAGAGATCATGGCTGAATATATGGGGAAAAGAGGACCTAATGTGGTCAAAAGCTGAGCACTCAAGTAGTGTGTGGTACTCACTCTCTTGCACTTGACGAGGGCATAAGGTGCAAAGTCGATGACACTCCTCGCCAGTGCCCCAACGTCCTGTCTCGCAGCGTGGAGAATGGGAGCTAAGACGAATGGAGGCAATGGTGCGGATCGCACTCAATGGGATGGGCTCAAGGATGTAGGAATGGGTTCGGTTACCTCGTTCCGAGAAGAAGAGAGATTTGTAGTTTGGGGCAACGTGTGTGGTGTAATGGCTGAAGCGAGAACCTCCGGATTTCTCCCAAGCCATGATACATTGGCGTTGTAAGAAGGCCTCATTAACTTGGGAGTCGATCGACGTATCCTTGACCAAGTGACATGCATCCCATCTTCCAAACCATTTCTTGATATCAAGCATCCACCCCGAACTTAGTATTTTGCTCTTGCATGTCTTTTGAACCATTTGACTTGCTTCATATGCGATTCTAGGAAGTCGATGCAAAGGGCTACGTTGTGTCTTACGCATGTACTCCACAACCCTTTGCATACCCAAGACCTCAATGGGAAGCAATCCGGACTCAAGAAGTAAGAGCATGTAGGGTGTTTGTGTCTTGACTTGGAGAAAGTTGGTGAGAAAACGCTTTTGGACATTCTCAAACTCTTTCCAAGTAGACTTCCCGATGCTTCCACCCCACACCTCCACTCCATAAAGAAGAACCGGTGTCACCAATGTGTCAAAGAGGTACTTTTTGAGAGCCCAACACTTGATCTCTCCTGCATTGCACATGTTCTCAAATGCATAATAGGCCCTCTTTCCGGCTTCCAAACGACGCATTACACAATCCTTCCATTTATGATTGGATGGAACCTCAAGGCCAAGGTACTTGAAGTGATCTACCACTTCAAGTTTATCATTGTTATATACAATGCATGGATTTTCATAATTGAGGGTCTTTACAAGAATAACTTTGGTTTTGGATCCATTCACGATCAGCCCGCTATGTAGGCAAAAGCGTTCCAAGACACTCATAAGCTTTTGTGAATCTTCTAAGGTATGTGCGAAGAGCACTACATCATCGGCATAAAGCAAAAGCATGATCACCGCATTTCCAATCTTAACCTCTTTTATGCCTTCTTGCTGCATAAAGTCAAGAACCATGCATTCCAATTCATCAATGAGTAGCTCAAAGAGGGTTGGGGAAAGTGGGCATCCTTGTTTGACACCAATAGTGCTTGCAAAAAATTCTGAAATTCCATCTCCCATACGTAATCGACATATCACTTTTTGGTAGATGCGAAAGACTGCATGCATAAATTCTCTCGGCACTTGAAGGCTTTGCATACGTCTCCAAAGATTTCCTCGCGGTACCATGTCAAAAGCTTTCTTGAAATCCACAAAGCAACAATACAACTTTTTTCCTTTCAATCGAGACGCTTCCATAAGAACTCAAAGAGTGACAAGGTGATCAATAGTGCTATGATGCTTTCGAAAACCTGCTTGGCCAAGTGCACGTTTGCCATTATTTTCAGCCCATTCACTTATCTTCATCTCCATGATACATCCAAATAACTTTGCCATTAAAGAACCAACCATTATAGTGCGATAGTTGTTCACATTGTTAACATCTCCTCCTTTGTGCAAAGGTTTGATCCAATTTGCACTCCAATCATGAGGCGTACCATACTGAAGTGCAAGGTTAAACATATCGCATATCCAATATCGTGTTTTCTTGCTTGTCCATTTAATCATTTCTACCTTGACACCTTGAAGGTCACCTACCTTGCGAGTAGCAAGTTTCTCAAGCGCGCGGCATACATCTTCAATGGTAAAGAAAGGAGACATAAACGGAAGGGAGCTACAACACTCCATCTTATCAACATTGGGTTGCTCATAGAGATTCTTACAATGCATATACATATCCTCAAGAGTCAAGTCACCAAAGCTCTCAACGCGCTTGCCTTTTAGATTTTGCCAAAACTTGCCACATGCATGTGCTTTCTCTTGTGCTAAAAGAAGTTGTTTTTTGACTTCCCACCTTCTCCTCTTCTTTTGAACAAGTGCTTTGTATGTGTGTGAACATTACAAGTAAACTTCCTTGTCTTTGATTGCATCCAATCTTAGCAAGTGTTTTCGAGCTTGACTACATTCCATGTCAAACCATTTCTTCTTGGTGCTACCCTTCTTAGACCTTTTGCAAGACATGTGTTTCACCGAAAAGCATTCCTTCGCACAAGAGAAAATTACTTCTTTGAAAACTTTCCACTTGCATTCTAATGTTGGGCTCTCTTGATGCTCTATCACGCTGAACATTTGGTCCACCATATCAGCATATATAAGTGCTCGTTTGAAGTCTAGACGTAGGTACAAATGATTCACATCATGATTGGAGGCTACATGCTCGGGCCGTTTACCACACTTGAGGTCAATACATAACATCCTATGATCCGATTCCGGATTCCATTCACCAAGTGTAAAGCTTTGTATGCATTCTAGAGTGGCTTCCGAAAACAACATATAGTCAATCACGCTAGCACCGTTGTGCTTTCTACATGTAAAGTCATTGGTGCCTTGCCATAGAGATACACCATTTGCAATGAGCATTCCGGTACTATTGCACATATGTAGAAGTGACTTTCCATAGTGATACACTTCTTTTGCATCATTAAAACTTCGATTATACATGTATGAGTCATCCATTCTTCTTGAGACATGCGGCATGTCTACTTGTTGTGTGTCGTGTTGTAGCATATTTGTGCGAGCATTAATGTCTCCAAAAACAATGACTTCACCTTGATCCTTGTAATGAGCAATGTCTTCCTCTAGTTCAACAAAGGGCTGATCTCTATCCATATTCAAGCAAGCATAAAAGTTGGAGTCATAGTGAGGAATGTAGCAACCGGCCACAAACATGACTTGACCATTTGGTGGGCTGATTTTCAGCCATAAGTAGCGTTTATGCTTATCTTCTTTGACAATGGAAACATCTTTCAAACCCTTTTTGGTCATACATGCTACGCCTCCTTGGCCTCTTCGTTGCTTTGCATTTTTGGCCCACATCAAAGAATGCACATCGTATTTGTCAAATCCAAGAATTCGTTGTGCATCATGCTCCCATGTTTTGACAAGAAGTATCACATCGGAGTCATTGGTAATCTCATCAATGCCAATTCCCACATTCCATGGATACCCGTTACAATTCCAAAAGCTTATTCGCAAGCGTGAGTGGGTCTCATAGATCATGCATGTGTCCCTATTTGTTGGGTGGACTTGCATCCTCCTTAAGTGACTTTTCTTCTTGAGGTGATACCTTAACCTTCTTGCTTCTTTCCTCATATGCTTTGCGACGTACATTTTGTCACATAATAGTGCGATCCTCATATACATTACAACCTGTTCCTTTGAGGTAGATCCAACCATTGTCAAGGATGATCTTTCTCTTTACCTCATCAGCCATGGTACATACAATAGGTCTTTCTCCCGAGCGAGGGACTCCTTGTTTTCCAACTCGATGTGCACCATAAGCCATGATTCCTGACATGCCAAAGTGTGTAGCAAAAAACTCTTCAATAGCAACTGCAAGAGATTGGGGTGTTTCCATGCTTTCCTCCTTGATTCCACGAATGACGATGTTCTTTGAGCGTTTTTGTCATTCGTGCAATTCTTGAGTGTCCACATTCTCTACATTCTTTGCTTGGAAAACGGCTTGCGTGATAGGAGATGTAGAAACCACATTATCTTTACATATATCAGCCCATGATTTGGATGCATTTCTCATCTCACATACATCATGTTGTATTGTATCTATTGTTTCCTCTTTCAATACATGATCACTCTCAACTTTGCTCAAGCGCTCTTTCAATACATTCATGTCAACAAGAGAGCGTTTACATTCTTGAACTTCATTCTCAAGATGCATCAAGCGTGTTGTTTGCATTTCGAGAACCTTCTTGAGGTGCTCATTCTCCACAACAAGAACTCTTAAAGTACCATTCTCCATTGCAAGTGCGCGCAACTCTTCACCTTGTTTGTTGACGGTTTCTTGTAATGAGATCAAGTAAGCCATGATCATTGCTTCCGTTGTTGTAGATGATGTGGTTGGATTAGCATCCAAATTCCTTGGAGATTTTGCATCATTCTCCATGGCGAGTGTGGCTTTTCCACCCTTGCGAGTTTTGTCTGACATTGCCTTCAAGTCGACAACAAAAACGCAAAGTTTTGACAGTTTTTTCAGTTCTGAGAGAGAGAGAGAGAGAGAGAGAGAGAGAGAGAGAGAGAGAGAGAGAGAGAGAGACAGAGAGAAAGAGAGATAGAGATAGAGAGAGAGAGAGAGGGACTGGTATGATACAAGTATGATACTGAGGAGTGACCGGGTATGATCCTGAAAGAGAGAGAGAGAGAGAGAGAGAGAGAGAGAGAGAGAGAGAGAGAGGGAGAGGGACTGGTATGATAACGGTATGATACTGAGGAGTTACTGGTATGATACTGAGAAGTGACAAAGACAAAGAGAGAGCTGTGGAAGCAAGAAAACACTTCAATGGTTGTAGCCATAACCCTATCTAGGTGGGGTGTTGTGTAAGTTGTCTCTGTTGTAGAGAGAGAGAGAGAGAGAGAGAGAGAGAGAGAGAGAGAGAGAGAGATGGAATTGTATAATACCGGTATCATACTGAGGAGTGACTGGTATGATACTGAGAAGTGAATGGTATGATAGTGAGAAGTGAGAGAGAGAGAGAGAGAGGGAATGTATGATATTGGTATGATACTGAGAAAATACTGGTATGATACAGGTATCATACCGGTATGATACTGGGAATTGATTGCTATGATAGCGGTATGATACTAAGAAGTGAATGGTATGATACGAAAATGATACTGAGAAGTGACAAAGAGAGAGAGAGAGAGAGAGAGAGAGAGAGAGAGAGAGAGAGAGGGAGAGGGAGACAGTTCAGTTTACAGTTAAAGGCAGATATACACAAAATTATGCATTATGCATTTCTTAAGATGGTCGGTCGAAAATGACTACGTCAAAAATCCACTGCTGTTAATAATCGTGATTTTTGCACTTGACCTAAAGTGGGATTTGAGACCATAAGCATGTGTGCTGAAGGTTTCAAGAGCCCTCCTCCGTGGGGGCACCAAATGAGAGGTGGCTTTGCGGGATAGACAAGTGGCCTCGACACAAGGGCTAACACATGACGGCCTCATCATGAAATGAAAACACTAGGGCACCACCTAGCTTGAAATGCGGCTCGGACACAATGAAAATACTATACAGCACACCATGCACCATGTCACACAGTTGAACATGTTATGAGTTGTGGTATGAGGTGGCAGAGAACCAAATGGAGATAAATAGTGAGAGTTGTGAATGAAGGTGCGTGGACTACTATTCACACGAGAGGTGGCAAACTTGCACATGAATACATGAAAATCAGAAGAACAAAACAATCGTAAGGTGGCGACCCGCACACCTCTACATACAGAGCAAAAGAAATAGACAACTATGTGACATACTCACAAATCCAGCACAATAGAAAGAATGATATAACAAAAAGAGTAAATTATTTTTGGGGGAGAGATATAACGAATACAAAGGAAAAGAGAGGAAGGAGGAGACCACAGGTGCCTCGTTGATGGGTGGAGATGATGTCAAGGAGTAGCGTGAGGATAACATTAACTCTTGTTAATTGCCCAATCCTCCATTTCAAATTGCACCAAGGCATGGTGATTGATGATGATGGAGGTGAGATGTGTGTTGATGAATAGATTGTATGTGCATAACCTCCTTACCCTTGTGGTATGATGGTGTCTCCCAATGCCCTCTTACATGGACTAACACTTCTAGCTATATTAGAAGTATGGAGGCATGGTGCCTACGCCTCAAAATGCTCATAACCTAGAATAACTTAGAGCTTGTGCTTTGGCGAGAGCATTGTTGTGTTTTGGTGATAGAGACCCCTCCTTATATAGGAAAAGAAGGTGGAACTTTTTCTACATTTTTATTGGGACATGACGTACACCATGTGACCATGGGTCGCCCATGTTTGATGCAATGATGCTTGTGATAGAGGTCCACACAGAGAAAATAGTAGGGGAAGAGAGATGAAGGGGAAAGGAAGGTAGAGGAATGTGGTTTTTAGAAGGTATGCTATTCGTAGCTAGCTTATTTGAGAGAGGAGAGAGGGTTTTTTACAAGAGGTTGCCGAATGTGGTTTGTCATTGGAGAAGATAAATCCACCACTAATAGTGGTAGTGGCTCTAACTTTGGCCAAGACTTCATTTAATGTGGCTTTGTTTCTCCCACTCATGCCCTAGATTTCAAATCTAGAGTAAAAAATATACAATGATCTTGTGTTCACACAAAAGAGAGATTATGAAGGGCATAAGTGGAGTAAAACATGATTAGGAGGTTGATGTTGCTGTTTGAAATTGATGAACATAAGCATGGCCCACCTAATTGACGCTTCCATAACTTGATGCTTTGCTTGGACAAGCCTCCCTTGCGTCGTGTCGTTTGTAGTGGTCGTAATCAAGTGCCTCTGCGGTTGTCACAATGGTCGTCACTTCATTGCAGCCGTTGGCGTGAAGCGCGTATATACGAGAGCATGTACATGTGTGCGAATAATGGTGGCCATAATTTTACTATTTTGAGCTTATGGGCTGATTTGTGAGAGTGTTTGGTGGTCATTATGAGAGTGGGATGCGTGTTGATGAGTAGGTTGTGTGTGTGTATGTGTATGTGTATATGTGTGTGTATGGTTGAAAAAACAACAATTTTCAACTATGGAGAGCTTGGGAAAGACATTAGAGTGAGAGAGAAGAGTGTGTGTGTGTGTGTGTGTGCATGTACTCTACGTGTGCTGAAAATTGGTTGTTTTCAGCTATGTGTGTGTGTGTGTGGAGAGAGAGAGATAAAGTTTTTTTACTGGTTAAAAAGAGAGGGGGAGAGAGAGAGAGAGAGAGAGAGAGAGAGAGAGAGAAGACAAGGAGAGGGAGGTCTCCATGGATGGAAGAGGAAACGGTAGAAGAGGTGATAATGAGAAGGAGGCCCCCTTTATTTGCTTTTGTAAGAAAGTGGTGGCCATGGTTGTACAAACCATTGAGTGCCCTCTTATCTTACTAATATAGTTATCAATTATTTTGAAAGTGGATCCCTTTGAGGAGAAACTGAAGGAGGGAAAAAAAATGATTACACAGTGGCTCCGTTCATACTTGGGGACAAAGCTCCTTACCATGTAAGATTTTTTGCTTTGGTGAAAGCTTTTACTGCAGATTTTGTTTATTTTGATCATAAAGTGGTAGTTCACATGCCTTGCACTTGAGAGTTTTGGAGAAGGAGGGGTTTGCCATAGAGAGAGATGGGTTGAGTTGAAAAGGTGACCCTCACCAGCAACGATTATGAGTGGCCGTTCTAACATCTAGAAAGCCACGAGTCAAACATTTCAAACATACCTTGGGACTGCAACCATGAAAGTACTCCCACTCCTTCTTAGTCCCCTATTTGCCACACTATTGTGCACTTTTCAATTGATTTTGTGCAACAATATTAATCTCTGAATGTTGCTAGGCTCTCAAGACCCACCAAATAATGCATCGGTGGTTGTCTTCCCCATCTCCACTTGATTCGTGCCCGTTGTCGCTCTTGCTTTGCATCCTCGTACTATGAAACCCATTTTTGCATCATTGGATTGTGAAGCATGCAAGTTCGATTGATCTTAGCCTCTAGATCTTCTGTCATTTTCTTTTCAACACTGAGATTGCACATCACAATCCCATGTATGCGCTCATCATCTACAGTGCACCAAAGCGTATCTCGGGCACGATCAACTCCAGAGATCCGCTCTTCAATTCAAACAAGGGACTCTAAAAACAGCCAAACCTCTGCCATGCTACCCTCTGGACGTGCCTTCTGACGCACATATCCCTTGAGATTTTTCATGAAACGTTCTAGATCCAGTCAAAACCATGGTGCTTTAGGGAGCTTTATCGATCCATTGGGTACTATATGCGGCTAGTATTGCTCCATATGATCCACATTCCTAAGGTCAATTTTGGATCCCAAAGTATCTTTCTTGCCAATGAGATGATCCCACAGCAGATTACCCACATTGTTGAATATGTGCATTGGATTGAGCAAGTGATTGATCACGAGTCTAAGCCAAGATGACAACTCATACCATAGAAAGAATCTCTCATCCTTGGGGGAAGATTGTCAGCACACATCTCCTTTTGCTCTAACCATGCTCAACCAGACATCTTTAGTGGTTCTCTTCCCAAAAAATCGTCGCGTAACTTGTGATTCTATGTAAGATGCACTCGATGACCTTCGTAGATTTGCTTCTTGAGTGAGGGCGCCCGATGTGCATTAATTCTAGGGCCACATGTGACACATGATTTGTATCCGCTTTTCTGGAGCCTCGCATGTATACACATGACAATAATCCACATGAGAATGTATGAGTTTTTGAGAATTTTTTTAGTCCGGGATATTCATGCATGGTCCACATCAGAATGCCTCTGATCAAGGCATTGCATCGACCTGTGTGTCGGCTCATATCCACCACTTCTATGCCAATCCACAATTGTTGGAGCTCTTCCAATAGTATAACCAGATACACATCCATATTCTTCACTTTATACTGCCCCGACACAATCAAGCTTAGAAATAGGTGTCCCTTCTTGGTCATCAACCATGGAGGAATGTTGTAGTTGTGACAATGACAACTGGCCATACACTGTAAGATGTTGACCTCTGACCAAATGGATTTACGCCATCCATAGCCAGACCGAGGTGCAAATTTTCAGCTTCCCTGGAAAAATCCATCCATGTACCGTCTATATGCTTCCATGCCGTGCAATTTGCAAGGATCCGTAGGATCTATTCAATATCCTTCAGAATCACATTTCGGACACTTCTCCATGTCCATGTATTCCCCTCTGAAAATTTAATCTTCTCTTACTCTCCTCCGTCTCTTATCTCTCTCTCTCTCTCTCTCTCTCTCTCTCTCTCTCTCTCTCTCTCAATCTCCCTCACAATCAAGAAACCATAGATCACATTGTAAACTACCTTAAATTCTCTAGCCATTTTCAATCCTGGCTCACCTTGGTCTAGAGGTTCAGGGAGATCAGAACCACTGGGTTATAATCTCGTCTTTATTGGTCAATGCCTATATTTGTGGATACGAGAAATCTACACACCCATGTCTACATGAAAATACATGTAGTGGACAAAACCCCTTTTCCTTTTGTTCAGATTTAGCCATGCCCTACTGTAAACTACCTGAAGAGCTATGGTTATATGTGAAGCCACCGTTTTGTGGTGTGTGCAGTGCATGAGTGCTCTCACTTCTCTAGAGTTCTTTAAAGAAGAGCTTCTTTATTATGCTTCTTGCTCAACATGTCTTCACAGCAGGTCCTTGTTTGAGGAATTATTGTGCACATTACATGCTTGCCTCCATTCTGAGAGGTACTCTGTTGTCGAAAGCTTTCCAACCTACTGTGCTTTCGAAGGCTTTCCAACCTAATGCCGCATCCATGGAGAGAAAGAGAGAGATAGACAAAAAGAGTGCGAGAAAGATAGAGAAGGTAGAGAGAAGAGAGTAGAAGGTCATTTTTGAAATCCATGTTGGCGACGTAAATTTTTTTTTTTTCAAAGCACTCTACAGAAGCCTCTGCACTCTCGCATTGCACACCTTACCAAAAAGTGGCCCTTTCTCTTTACTTACTTGCAAGTTCACATGCGCAAATGGCTTGGCCGTGAGCTGTTTGCATGTGTGAGTTTGCAAACAACTACATACCTAAACTCATGTGAGTTACATGCAAAATACTGTGAACATAGCCATAAACCTAACTCTAAATATAAACCATAATCCTGAAGCTAAACTTAAATATAAAAACTAAATCCAAAATATAATCTTATATCTAAATGTAAACTCTAATCATTAACTATCTTTAAATATCCCTAACTATGCTTTAAACCTTAGATATAGAGTTAGATCCTAAACCTAAACCCAAAGATCTAGCATTAAATCTAAACCTAAGCTCTAACTTAGATATAAAACTAAATCCTAAACCTATGACTCTCTATCTCTTTTTCTCTCTCTTTATTTATATATGTTTCTCTATCTCTCATTCTCTCTCTTTCTTTCTCCATCTCTCTCTCAATGTATGTGTGTTTTTGTCTACATGTGTGTATCTCTCTCTCTCTCTCTCTCTCTCTCTCTCTCTCTCTCTCTCTCTCTCTCTCTCTCTCTCTCTCTTATACTAAAGATATATTAGTTGATAGATCCATTGAGCTTGAGAGAGCTAGACATCCACGGCATTGATCGAGGCTCCATTAGAGGACCAGGACTACTCTAGCACGATATGGGAGAAGCCCACTACGTCTATTTACAAAGGCGGACATTGATGAGCGGCTCTTCACCGATCGATGCACTACTTTCTCGGACAACACAGACATTAGATTAGATCCACAAGGAGTTTATTGGATTGATCTCATAAATCATTTTGGCATTTTGAGGACGTTTAATATAACATTTCATTTCATTTCTCTCTCTCTCTCTCTCTCTCTCTCTCTCTATCTATCTCCCTCTCTCCCCCTGTCTCTCTCTCTCTCTCTCTCTCTTTCTCTTTCTTTGTGTGTGTGTGTGTGAGAGAGAGAGAGAGAGAGAGAGAGAGATACAGAGAGAGAGAGGGGCAGGTATACCTTATGGCCTACCCGAACTTGGTCATTTTCCAATGACTCCGTGAGTACACTGGCCGGCCAGGCGGCACATCACAACCATTCATTCCGATCTAGGATATGAATGAACATTGAGCTCGACAATCTAACACATAAGCTCAACAGTTACCAATTCTTCCTGTTGAAGTCCCCCAATTATTCTTGGTCTAACCTTATTTCAACCAATCAATCAAAGGCAATATAACAATACTAATTTTCCCTATGTATTGCATGGGCTATTCTCCAACTTCTCAGGTTCTTTTTAACCCTAGTATAAGACTTTGATAACCTTCCTTGAATTAGCAATTTACTTGTTCCTAATTTCTTCAATCTTTACAAACAGTGTCCCTTAAGAAAACAACGTATGTCAAGAAGTATTTATGGTTTTGTTTCATCTTTGTCATATAGTTTAACCCTGTGTTGCCTATTTTACCTCGTCATCCCTTTTCACATTCAATGAAATCCATGGGCCATCTCCATGGAGGCGGTGGAGTTCGGTTCCGGTCGCCTATGGGACATCTCTATAGTAGCCATTCCCTTCTCCCCATAGAAACCCCATGAATAAAAGATAAGAAAATTGAGAATCAAATATGAATTAACTAATGGTGCATGGTTATGTAGTAACATGATATCTTAAGAAATATTGCAATTCTTAAGCATGGATTAAGTGCAATCTCATCTTAGTTTTTCAAAGATAGAGGGCATAAATGGTGGCTGAATGTGTAAGATGCCTTTGGGTTAATTTATGCTTTGCTTGTAATTTAGTGTGTGTGAGTATAATATTTTCCCAACTTCTTGTGTGAGTGAAACTCTTCCTAATGAATGTGTGTGAGTGTGCGTGCATGCAATTCTTCATGTGTGAGTGTAACTTTTTCTCATATATGAGGATGGAGATTAAACTTACCTCATAAAAGGAACTTGGAAAAGAGACAAGAAGCTTAGCGTCTTAATTCTCCTTACTTTCTTGGTCGAATTGATGGTGGGTGCTTGAAAGAGATTGAACTTCTCCTTCTCTTCACTTCCTTCGTCGGATTGATGGTGGTTGCTTGGGAGAGATTGATCTTCTCCTTGACATCAATTGAAAATTTGAATGGCCAAAAGTTAGCAAGACAAAGGTTTGGGGAAAGGGAGGTTAGAAGGATGGAAATAGATTAGAGAAAATTTCCAACATCAGGTGACTATGGAACTTCATGAGTTTGCATAAGGCTAAGTGGAGAGTGAGGATAAAATGAGCAATTTGTCTAAGTGTATCTAAGTAAGTAACACATAAAGGAACTCTATATATAGGATAGACATCCAAGGAATTATTCCTCCTCTACCTACCCATTCTCCTTTCTCATCCTTGCATTTCAACTTCCTCTTAATTTTCAAATCTTTACCTTGCATTTCAACGCGCCCACTTTTCAAACCTTTTCCTCATTCTTCTATGACCAATTCTTTCTTTTTCTTTTCCTTGTATCATCTCAAATGCTTAAAAAGAAAATATCTTTTTTCTTTTCTTAGAAATATTTAAAATATCCTTTTATTGATTTGTCTAATATAAGATGCTTTTCCCATGCAAGGAAATGAGATTCTTGCTTTGAAAGTCCGAGAGGGACCTTACACTCTCTCTCTCTCTCTCTCTCTCTCTCTCTCTCTCTCTCTCTCTCTCTCTCTCTCTCCCAACCCTCATGCATATGTGATATGTTAGACCAAATCACAAAAAGTAAGTGTTGTCGTACAATGCAATAAATGACCATATGATATGATTAGCATGTTGACCACGTGTGATATGAGGGCCGACGTTTGAAATCAACCCACCGCTCTCTATGGAACCCCCCCCCCCCCCCCCTTCTAAAACAATTTAAAAAAAATCTCAAGCACAGGGCATTCACAACTCTCACTATCTTTCTGCAGTTCTTTCTCTACCATCTCACACCAAAATTCATAACATGTTCAGTTGTGTGACATGGTGTATGGTGTGCTGTATAGTATTGTCATTGCACCCTAGCCGCATTTCAAGCTAGGTGGTGCCCCTATTGTTTGCCTTTCATGGTGAGGCCGTCATGCGTTAGCCCTTGTGTTGAGCCCACCAGGTCTATCTTGCAAATCCACCTCTCATTTGGTGCCCCCGCTAAGGAGGGCTCTTGAAACCTTCAGTTTACAATACTGAGATGTTTACTTATCTTCATGGATGAGTGGCTTCTTGAATTCTCCAACTGGACCACCGAAGAGGAGGAGCTTCAAGAAAGCTTGACGCAAGTCATCAAGACACTCTTGCCAGGGTGTTGTATTGTTAGCATAGAAGAGGTGGTAAGACCCTCTTTCCCTACTCAAACTATTTAAATTTCTCATGATCCCCACAAGCATAAAAGCAAGGCACAAGTCGCATCATGCTCACACTGTTGCCAAAAACTACACCTCCGACATGAGTGCAGCCCAAAGTGAAGGAAAGCCATCATTTTCTCCCTCTACATCCGCATGGGAGTTCTTACTTTAGTAGGCTTTCAAGTAGCACTAGGATTCTCTACACCTACACCCCCATCTTTGCAACCTATTCCACCTATGCCCACAAAAACCCTTCGCAACTTGAGGAAGCTACTATGAACGCGTGGTCCCTCCCTATCCCTTGCACCAAAAGATTCAAGGGTATCCCAACGTCAACAATCACCGCGTCTTCAAAACAAAAGGGTAAATCTTCTAAAGTCTTTTTATACCTCACTCTCATCATGCTAGAGGGATAGTCCTAGAGCTAGAAGAGAAAGACAACCTTGTCCTATGGTACTACAAATTTGACCTCAACTACCAAGAGCTCTACACTCCGACTATAACCTTCCACCACAAAGGAGGGAGCCTTTCGCATTATCATGTGATGGATCCAGCACATCAATCTTTTGCAAGGGACCATACTTATGTACCACAACGAATTCAATCAATCAAAGTAATCTTGGATCGCAAGATGTTTTATCATCAGCTCATTACAACCATGTTTGGTAGAGAACAACTGCAAGAGATAAACACCTCTTCTCTACCCTTTATTCTCCCTATGATTAACCATGAGGTATCTTTTGATGTAGTTATTTTCATCCTTGTATAATATGTTTTCCATCTACCAAGCACCCATGTATTGAATCTTTATGAAAAAATAAAAAAATAGTCAAGTTAATTATCTCACAATGGCAAGTGTAGCATTACCAACCTTTACTGGTAAGGTGGGTGAGCAGACTTTCTAGACAACTTGGAAATAGCATGTGTCATCTCTGGGAGAGATGATGATGCTTCGCGCTTGCGCATCTTCCCACTTCTAATGAAGGTGGAGGAAAGGTCATGGTACAATGCCTTGGAACAAGCAACCAAGGAACGGTGGGACTTATTAAGAGCAGCCTTTGTCAAACGTTTTGGAGAGGGCACAACATTGTTGACGGAGTTGAAGCAAGGTAGCATGCTAGAGTACGCATCATACGAGTCAAAGTTTGTAGATCTATGGGGGTGATGGGTTGCATTGCTGAGAGAGGATGAGTGGGCACCTGATTTCCTAAAGAAGGATCATTTTGTGCTGGGTTATGGCCAACTCTTAAAGAGAAGGTGAAGGGAAGGTTTCCTGCTACGTATGAGCAAGCAGTTGAATTGGCCTGCCTTAAAGACAAGAAGTTGCGTCTACAAGCCAGGAATGCCGATGAAGAGGAAGCCTGTCATAAAATCTAATATCTAACTAACCCAAATGATTTTCTCATATTAAATTGATCACTTAATATGGGAGAATAAACGGGAACAAGTGTTAAGATATAGGTGTGTGCTTATAGATCTATCTCAACACGGGGCCAATAGTAAAGGGGCCCAAAAGGGAGATGGTCTATCAAAGAGCAAGGCTAACCAATGGAGCATAAGACCTTAGGGTTAGCTTCATTGAAGACCTCCAATAAATGTATGTAAAAAGTCCTTTGACCTTAAGTAAGCTAGGGCTGAGCTTGAGGTGGGAACCCGGCCCAAGCTCGAGGTGCTTGTCGTGCTTGAGGTGTTTTTCATGCTTGAGGTGCTTGATTAAGATGCTTGAGGTGCTTGACTGGCATGCTTAGGGTGCTTGACTTGCTGCATGATTAAGGTACTTGAGGTGCCTTGAGAAGCTTGCCTGAGATGCTTGTGGGAACACCCCCTAGTTCAAGTGCTTTGTCATGCTTGATGAGTAAGGTGCTTGATCACCTAAAGTCAAAATCATTCCTACAAGAGGGGGGGCAAGCCCTTTTCCTAGGAGCTAGAGAGAGAACACCCACTCACACACACAAGGGAAGCCCCAACTTAAAGAGGCAGCAAGGACACATGTCAGGCCCCTACCCATGTTACCTTCATGTGTTGCTTGAAGCCTATTGGCTAAGCTTCAAAGGGGTCCAATGATAAATTACTTGAATTATCTAATTGATTTTTCATTTATCAAGTCCTCTCTCTCAAAGGGGAAAGGGGGACACTTGTCCCAAGGCTACCCATGTTGCTTGTAATGGCTCCTGCTTGTGATTGGCTAGGCCTGGAGGGGTCCAATGAGCTTCAAGCATGAGCTACAAGGGGGGGTCGACCCAAGCTAGCTAGGGCCTTGCTTGAGGGCTATACTCACCCACACACACTCACAATCACTCTCATTGTGTGCTATGCCAAGTTAACTAATTGCTATGATTATGTTTCTATCTTCAATTATGTCTACCCGCTATGCTCACAAAATCATTTCTTGAAAGTACTCTCATTAAATTCCGCTATTCTCAAATTGAATAGGAAAATTCCATTACATTGGTATCAGAGCATTTGGTTTCTCTTTTCTTGCTTAAGAAGAGAGGTCCTTAAGTAGCCTATAAATGGTTGATGTTGTTAATTATAATAGAGTAAGTGGAACTGCGATCTAATACCGGTTTTGTTAAGCCCACTATGTGGGGGATGGTGCACACCTCGGGAGCTTTGGACTTAATAATGGAGTCTTTTTAGACTTGCCTACGGCTTTACCATTATTGAGCCATAAGAAGTCCGAAAGGAGCTAGCCCTTGGCAACTCTGCTATGTTAGACCTACTCCTCTACTCTCTATAATTAACCACTTTGAGCCGTGGGTGTAGATACTTAAGAGCCAATTTTCAAAGGCTAAGAGGAGTGGCAGCTAAGGTTTTGAATTGCCAAAGCATACACTAAGTACATACATAAAATTTTGTTAACATGGCTGACAATAATCAAGAGAGTAGAATGAACATTGATAGCTTTGATTTTGCACATGAAGGTGCTAATGATGATGCTCCCATGTTTGTGAATTATCTTGTGACTAGGTTGCAACAAGCTATGGGCAACCCTACCTTGCAAGCCGAAGTTACTCAACAACTTCGTGCCTATGGAATTTCCCTTCCTCTCCAAGAGGAGAGAGAGCTTAGGAGGCCTCTTGAAGAGACCCCCAAAAGAAGACTCTCTCCCATTCGAGAGGAGGAATCCAAAGAGAAAGAAAGCAATGAAAGTCTAAGTTCTTCTGAAGATGTGGCTCCACGAAGAAGGCGGTCTAGACGATCTCCTACTCCTCCCAAGAGGAAAAGAGCAACCCATAGTCCTTCTCCTCATCACTCTCAAAGGCAAGAGAGGAAACAAAGGAAGAAAAGGGCTAGGAAGAGGTCACCCTCTTCTCCTTCTTCTTCACCTTCCTTCTCTTCCGATGAAAGTTATGGCTATTCTCCTAGAGAATACAATTCTCCTAGAGAATACAAGAGGGGAGGGCATCGCAAATCATTTCCTGCATGGCGAAGGTCACAAAAGCTAAAGTTCAAGGAGGGAGGAAAGAGTATCTCTTTTCTCACCTACGATGGCACCTTTGGTGCTACCGACAAAGTGTTGGCCTTCATCCAGCAATTTGATGCGGCCTTTGGGGACGAGGGCTTCACAGAGTCCTCCAAGCTACGCCATGTAGCTATGCACTTCCAAAAATCAGCTCGTCAATGGTGGGCTAGCCTTCGTGGCAATGGAGAAGCCCCAAAGACATGGAAAACTCTACGAGTTTCCATCATGAAGCAATTTCTTCCAAGCGATACTAAAGATAAAGTTCTTACCGAATGGCGCGGCTTGAAGCTCCTCTCTCATGAGTCTATCAACAAATATGTAGATAAGTTTTGGGATTTACATCTCAAAGCTACTGTCTTTCAAAAGATAGACTTTGCCGAGCAAAGACAGCAATTCTGTGCGGGATTACCTGAAGAGATGGCCGAATATATCAATTCTCAACGGCCCGGTACTATTACCGAAGTAATCCACCACACCATGGTTGCTTCACGCATCAATTTCCATCAAGGGGCTAGACGTAATGTCAAGCCCATGGAAAAAAAAGATAAAAATGATGCAAAGGGGAAATCCAATGCTCAAAATAATTCCCAAGGCACTTCCAACAACAACAACAACAACAATCGGTCCAAGGAGAAGGGAGTTTACAAAGGTAAAAACAAACTCTCTCCTGAAGAGCTTGAAGCTTTTCGCAAGGACCATAAGTGTTTCAAGTGTGGGGAGCAAGGACATGGCTATCGTTCTTGCCCCAAGAAGAATACTCGCAATGAGACTCCTAGGGCTTCCACCATCGAAGCTCCAAAAGAGGATGCTCATTGCAAAGGATCATCACTCTCCTATGCTTGGGGAAAGGTAAGAGAGCATGATGCCTTCATCTTGTTTGACCCTGGCTCTACTCTCAACTTCATATCAATAGAGTTGGCCACCAAGTTGGGCATTCAAGCTTTTGAGATGGGAGATATAGTAACAGCTGATGCAGCTTTCAAGGGACAACAAGCCTCCGTTACTCCCTTGATTGGGAAGTTGAGGGTTCATGTCCAAAGCTATGTCGACAAAGAAGACTTCTTCATCTCTCCCCTCCAACATCAGGATGTTATCCTAGGGGCACCATGGTTTGATCGCATGGCTCCCAACATGAAGTTCCCTGAAAGGAGAATTTACTTCACCTACAGGGGAAAGAACATGTATGTAGATGCTAGTGAGCGTGGTCGCACTATTCCACTTGTAAATCCTCTTTCTTTTGATAAATCAATGAAGAGCTCAGTTTCTACGTACATGATTTATGTCAAAGAGTCTCTAAAAGATACTAATATTTCATCAAATGTAAATAATGGGAATCAAGAAGAGTTAGACTTGTCTACTTTTCTAAAAGGATTCCAAGATGTGTTCATCGATGATATCCCTATGGACCTACCTCCAAAATGAGGGGATGATGACCATCGTATTGAGCTCCTTCCAGGAAGCTCACCGCCTAACAAACCTCCTTATCAAGTCTCACAAGCTCAACAAGAGGAGATCATGAGGCAAGTACAAGAGCTGGTAGACAAAGGGATGGTGAGGCCTAGTTCCTCTCCCTTTTGTTCTCCAGTCCTTTTAGTGCAAAAGAAAGATGGTACATACCGTATGTGTGTGGACTATCGAGCACTAAACCATATCACTATCAAAAACAGATTTCCCGTACCTCGGGTAGAAGATCTGTTTGATAAGCTACAAGGCTCTACCTACTTCAGTAGGATTGACCTTAAGAGTGGCTATCATCAAATAAGGATAGTGGATGAGGATATCTTAAAGACCGCGTTTCGCACAACATTTGGTCTTTATGAATATCTAGTCATGCCTTTTGGCTTGACTAATGCACCAACTACGTTCAATCGTTTGATGGAGAAAATTTTTAGACCATATCGAAAATTCACTGGAGTGTTCTTCGATGATATCATCATCTACTCCAAGTCTTTGGAGGAACATAAACAACATCTCCAAGTGATTTTTCAAGCCTTGAGGGAGAACAAACTTTTTCTCAACCAAAAGAAAAGTGAATTTTTCCTTCAAGAGATTCAATATCTAGGCCATATTATCTCTCACGATGGTATTCGTATGGATCCATCAAAGTTAGAGGTAATAAAATCATGGCCTAACCCAAGGAATCTACATGAGCTAAGAAGCTTTATTGGTATGTGTGCATACTATAGACGCTTCATAGCAAAATTCTCTCAAGTAGCAGGACCACTACACGACTTAACCAAGAAGAACGTTAAGTTTGTATGGACTGCTAAGGAGCAAAATGCTTTTGAAAAACTCAAAGAGAAGCTTACTTCCCAACCAGTCCTCGTGCTTCCGGATCTCTCAAAGCCATTTGAGGTCCAATGTGATGCTTGTGGTGATTGCCTTGGAGCGGTTTTGCTTCAAGAAGGGCATGCCATAGCATATGAGAGCCGAAGGCTCAATGGTGATGAATGAGTCTTGGGCATTTATGAGAAAGAGCTTTTAGCTATTCTACATGCCCTAGACACATGGAAGCACTACCTATTGGGGACTCCATTTATCCTACGAACCGACCACCAAAGTCTCAAGTATTTCATGACGCAAACCAAGCTTTCCGACAAACAAATGAGGTGGGCAAATTTTCTTTCGCAATTTAATTTCCATATTGCTCACATAGCTGGTAAGCACAATCAAGTTGCCGATGCACTTTCACGACGACCAAAAGTTAATGCGGTGTCTATAGCTACTCACAATGATCTATCCTCTATGATAGATGAGTATGCTACTGACCCTGACTTTAGAGACATAATGTCAGCCCTTGCTTTGGGGAAGAAAGAGGAACCATTCACCTTGCAGGATGGTTATCTTCTCCACGGCAATAGGCTATGTGTTACCCATTCCCTTCGTGAAAAGGTTATGTATGAATCCCATGCTCCCCCATATGCAGGGCATAGAGGTATTCAACCTACTCTCCGAGGAGTAGAGATGTATTTCTATTGGCCTACCATGAAAGTGGACATACAAGAGTATGTTTCAAAATGTGTAGTATGCCAAAAGACCAAGTATGATAGAGGGAAGCAACCTGGATTACTCCAGCCATTGCCTATTCCAAATTCACCATGGGAGAGTATATCCATGGACTTCATCTTTGGATTACCCAAGTCTATCCATGGGAATACAGGAATATGGACAATAGTCGACAGGTTTAGCAAGCAAGCACATTTTATTCCTGTCAAAAAGACTATTAAGGCACATCAAATGGCAACTCTCTTCATATCTCAGATTTTCAAACACCATGGATTACCCACATCCATCGTGTCAGATAGAGATCCTAGAATGACCAGTAATTTCTGGAAAGGTCTCTTTGAAAATCTAGGAACAAGATTGAATTTCTCTTCGGCCTATCACCCACAAACGGATGGCCAAAGTGAGATAGCCAATCTTACGATACTCGATCTACTCAAGACTTATGTTACCGAAGTAGATCAACGCTCACAATGGGAAAAGTATTTACCGCTAGTAGAGTATGCCTACAATAATACTGTACATACTTCTACGGGCAAAGCACCTTTCGAGATCATAGAAGGAAGACCTAAAAGTCCCTTGCTACTGAAAGTACATGGGAAGATCTTCGCCGCCGATGAGTATAGCCGTGACCTACAAGAATCTTTTCAAAAGATTAGGGAGGCTATAGCCATCTCTCAACAAAGGCAAAAAGCTGCTGCTGATAAGCACAGAAGAGCCTTAATGTTCAAAGAAAATGATTGGGTCTTACTCAAGTTTCCTAAGGCTCGATTAAGGCAAACGACGGGCAAAAATCCTACGGGCCATCAAAAGTATTATGCTAAACTAGAAAAAAGATACTATGGTCCTTTCCAAATCTTGAAGCCTATCAATGAGACGGCTTATCAACTCAAGTTGCCCAACCATTGGCTTATACACAATGCCTTTCATGTAAGCTTACTTAAGCCCTACAAAGGAGAGCCACCAATTGAACCAATTATTGAAGACCCTCCCGAAGTTGAAGACCAAGAAGAGGTGCTACAACCCGAAGCTATCCTTCGGCATGAAGACAAGGTACTACGACATGGTAAGATTATCCGACGGTATCTTATTAAGTTCCAAAATTATCCTTTTGAAGATGCTAAATGGATGCAAGGAGTACAACTTAAGGATAGTATGAACCTTGTCAATGCTTACAATGCTACATTAGAGTAAGCAAATGTACAAATTTCTTTTAAATAACTCATGTTTTTGTCTTATATGACTAGTCCTCTTTTTAATTGTGCACAAATTTAACTAGTATGCATACTTAGAATCATGTTTGTGATGACGACGTCTCTCAAACACCAAGTAGAATTTGTCACTCTACTATGGGAGAATGAAATGGACTAAAAGAGCAGACATGCTTGCGGCAGCTATGTCTCCCAAGCACCAAATGGATTAGTCATCCATCTTGGAACGATGTCGTAGGGTAAGAAGGGATCCTTTACCCGCTAAGTACGATTGACTAATGACTAAGACTTTATCTATTCTACCTCATAGTCGAGGACGACTATGATTTCAAGAGAGAGGTAATGTCATAAAATCTAATATCTAACTAACCCAAATGATTTTCTCATATTAAATTGATCACTTAATATGGGAGAATAAACGGGAACAAGTGTTAAGATATAGGTGTGTGCTTATAGATCTATCTCAACACGGGGCCAATAGTAAAGGGGCCCAAAAGGGAGATGGTCTATCAAAGAGCAAGGCTAACCAATGGAGCATAAGACCTTAGGGTTAGCTTCATTGAAGACCTCCAATAAATGTATGTAAAAAGTCCTTTGACCTTAAGTAAGCTAGGGCTGAGCTTGAGGTGGGAACCCGGCCCAAGCTCGAGGTGCTTGTCGTGCTTGAGGTTTTTTTCATGCTTGAGGTGCTTGATTAAGATGCTTGAGGTGCTTGACTGGCTCCATGCTTGAGGTGCTTGACTTGCTGCATGATTAAGGTACTTGAGGTGCCTTGAGAAGCTTGCCTGAGATGCTTGTGGGAACACCCCCTAGTTCAAGTGCTTTGTCATGCTTGATGAGTAAGGTGCTTGATCACCTAAAGTCAAAATCATTCCTACAAGAGGGGGGGCAAGCCCTTTTCCTAGGAGCTAGAGAGAGAACACCCACTCACACACACAAGGGAAGCCCCAACTTGAAGAGGCAGCAAGGACACATGTCAGGCCCCTACCCATGTTACCTTCATGTGTTGCTTGAAGCCTATTGGCTAAGCTTCAAAGGGGTCCAATGATAAATTAATTGAATTATCTAATTGATTTTTCATTTATCAAGTCCTCTCTCTCAAAGGGGAAAGGGGGACACTTGTCCCAAGGCTACCCATGTTGCTTGTAATGGCTCCTGCTTGTGATTGGCTAGGCCTGGAGGGGTCCAATGAGCTTCAAGCATGAGCTACAAGGGGGGGTTGACCCAAGTTAGCTAGGGCCTTGATTGAGGGCTATACTCACCCACACACACTCACAATCACTCTCATTGTGTGCTATGCCAAGTTAACTAATTGCTATGATTATGTTGCTATCTTCAATTATGTCTACCCGCTATGCTCACAAAATCATTTCTTGAAAGTACTCTCATTAAATTCCGCTATTCTCAAATTGAATAGGCAAATTCCATTACAAAGCCATTAGGACCCGACCACCTCTAGCACCACCTAAAACAGCCACCCAGAGGATTCAACCACAAGAACTAATAGAGGATCAACAAGACCTGCTCAACCGAATCACCAGCCAGCTTGAGAATCTCTCAGTCCATTTGGTGCAACAAGGGCATGCACACATTCGCCACCAAGTTCAAGGGAGAGGACAACAAAGACAGAACCAAGAATACCACTGCTACAATTGTGGAGAAGATAGCCATGGTATGTATTACTGCCCACTCCCAAGGAGGCAGAATTTTAATAGAGGAGCAAGGCAAAACCAAGTTTTCGCCACCAAGGGCAAGACCACCACCATCCAGAGCACCACAACAAGCACCACCAGTGCAAATTCTACAACCACTGGTTCAACCACACCCTCCACCACAACAACCTCTCATTCCACCCTTACCTCCACAACCAACCAACAACCAGGCAGTGAGTGTTATCATCCTTGAAGGTAAAAGAAAGGAGAAAGTGAAGGAGGATATCAAGGGAGTGGCAAAAGGTAAGACCAAGGTTAAAGGAGTAGATGCCATGGGGATAAAGCGCGCTAGGCATGGTGAATCTTCCCAAAAGGAATAAAAGATGAGATCCAAGGGGGAATCTAGCAAAAAGCCATCCAAGTCATGATGTAAAATTTACATTGTAGATTTCTCTTTGTGTGAATGTTCTAAACCGTATGATTTGGCTCAAGATGTCTCTATGCAGGGTCCAAAGATCACTTGGCCTCAACTAGTTCACCTTGCACCTAGGGTGACGAGGCAATGGACAAAGATGGTTAGTACAAGACGACCAAAGCCAAAGATAGCTGGGGCTCTCTCTGGAGGAATCTAGATGGCATACTACCAATAATGGATGCTCACATCAAAGGGAAACACATCTCCAATATCTACATCGATGGTGGTGCACAAATATGCATCATGAGTGAAAAAATGATGCACCGTTTAGTCTTAGAAGTGAGTAGGCCAGCACCATGCCGAGCCAAAATGGAAAATAATATAAAAGTTCAATGTGTTGGCATTGTGAATGCAATTAGGGTAAAAGCGTTCAACACCGAGGTGGATGTGGACATCTTTGTCATGCCACATAAAGGGAAGGGCTATCCTATCATTCAAATTGTACAATTACATCATGTCCCTCGAGGAGAAAATCAAGAAGCAGATGCTCTAGCTAGAGAGAAGCTACAAGATGTTCCAGTGGTGGGTGCTATCAAGTTGAAGCTGCCTCTCTTCCAAGGTAGCGATGCTATGCCTGACGTCATGAGTTTCTTGGACATAGGAGAGTGTCCTAGAGATCTCACCAAGGGCCAAAAGCAGTGGCTTGTGCGCAAGGCAACAAAATACCATCTTATCAATGATGACCTCTACTGCAAGGGTAAGGATCAAATTCTTAGGCGTGTATCTCTCCCTAGAGAGATCATTGAAATCATTTCAATTTTCCATGATGGTGTTTAGGGAGGACACTTGCACTTGAAATCACTAGTAGAAAGATTCTACAAGCCGGGTTTGTATGGCCTAGCCTACAAAGGGATGTGCACCATTGGTGTAAAACATGCAAGGAATGTCAAAAAGTAGGGGATAGGAGGCTCACCTATGAGCCACAGACTCCTATAATCTCTTATGGACCATTCGAGAAATGGGGAATTGATGCTATTGGGCATTTGCCAAGGTCCCAATCAGGTAAATTGTATATCATCATGGGTGTAGATTACATGACCAGGTGGGCTAAAGTAGTAGCTACCAATCGGATTACAGCTAAGGAAGTAGCAAAGTTTGTATTCAAAAATATTTGCTGCCGTTTTGGAACTCCACTTCAAATAATTTCCGATAGAGGACCAGGTTTTAGAGGAGACCTAGTAGGAGAGTTGATGGAAAAGCTGGGCATTTCACGATGCCTCTCAACTCTCTACTACCCACAATGCAACGGTTTGGTAGAAAAGATAAATGGTATGATCTGCAAGATCATCACTAAACATGTAAACAATCACAAAAGTGATTGGGATAAGCACCTTATGGCTGCACTATGGGCTTATCGCACTTCTTTTCCCACATCCCTTGGATTCCCACCATATCACTTGGTGTATGGTAAGGAGGCCATTTTACCCATCGAAGTTCGATTGGCTAGTCTCAGAGTGCTAGCTAGGCACATGGAACGCCCTAATGCTCATCTCCACAACCACATTCTGGATCTAAAGAGGCTCCAACTAGACAGAGAAGAGGCTATCCATTGCTACGCAACTCAAGGAGAGCAACGACGCCTCACCTTCAACAAAGGGCTCAAGGAGAATGGCCTCAAGAAAGGCATGTCGGTCCTAAGGTATGATAACAAGTTTGACACTAGGAAGGATAAGAAGTTTTTACCCAGATGGTAGGGGCCATTCGTCATTAGGAACCGCTACAACAATGGCAGTTATTGACTCATGGATGCAAATGGTAGGCTCCACAAAACACGTGTCAATGGATGGAGGCTAAAGAAGTACTTTTTAAGGTTTGATCAAGCACCTATGATGGATATTCCTGAGGAGGGAGACTCCTCCACTTCAAATGAAGAGGGATCAAGCACAGAGCTAGAGGCATGAATGTATCTAGCTTAAAGGGTAGGGCTAATGAGGGCCGACGTTTGAAATCAACCCACCTCTCTCTTTGGAACCCCCCCCCCGCCCCTTCTAAAAAACTTTAAAAAAAATCTCAAGCAGAGGGCACGTGAACGACCACTTGAGAATCAAGATAAAAAAATCTCCAGTAAAAGCTTTCACCGAAGTAGAAAATCTTGCATGGTAAGCAGCCTTCTCCTCAAGTACCGGAGGAGCCACTGGTAATCATATTTCTCCCTCTTTTATTTTCTCCTCAGAGGGCTCCACTTTCAAAATAATTGATAACTATATTAGTAAATAAGAGGGCACTCAATGGTTTGTGCAACCATGGCCACCACCTTCTTACAAAAGCAAATAAAGAGGACCTCTTTCCACCTTGTCCTCTTCCATCCATGGAGCCCTCCCTCTCCTTGTCTTCTCTCTCCCTCTCACTCTCTCTCTTGGCTGAAATATTCACTTTTTTGTCCCCTTTCTCTCCCCCTCTCTTTCTCTCTCTCTTTCACCAACAAAAAAACTTTATCTCCCTCCACACACACACACACACACACACACACACAAAGCTGAAAACAACCAATTTGCAGCACACATAGAGTACATGCACACACACACACACACACACTCTTCTCTCTCACTCTCATGTCTTTCCCAAGCTCTCCATAGCTGAAAATTGCTGTTTTTCAGCCATACACACACACACACACACACACACATATACACAACTTATCATCAACACACACCCCACTCTCATAATCACCACCAAACATTCTTACAAATCGGACCATAAGCCCAAAATAGTCAAGTTACATCCACCATCAATTTGCACACATGCACATGCTCTCGTATATACGCGCTTCGCGCCAACGGCTTCAATGAAGTGACGACCATTGTGACAACCGCAAAGGCATTCGACTACGACCACTACAAATGACAGGACGTAAGGGAGGCTTGTCCGAGCGAAGCATCAAGTTACGAAAGTCAACCTTGTAATCATCTTTTACTCCACCTACGCACTCATAATCACTCTTTTGTGTGTTAACACAAAATGATTGTATATTTTTACTCTAGATTTGAAATCTAGGGCATGAGTGAGATAAGCAAAGCCAATATTAATGAAGTCTTGGCCAAAGATAGAGCCACTACCACTATAAGTGGCGGATTTATCTTCTCCAATGACAAACCACCTTCGGCAACCTCTTGTAAAAAACCCTTTCTCCTCTCTCAAATAAAGTAGCTACGACTAGCATACCTTGTAAAAACCCCATTCCTCTACTCTGCTTTCCCCTCCATCTCTCTCTTCCCCTACTATTTTCTCTCTATGGACCTCTATCACAAGCATCATTACATCACACATGGCCGACCCACGGTCACATGGTGTGGGTCACGTCCCAATAAAATATAGAAAATTCCACCCTCTTTTCCTATATAAGGAGGGGTCTCTATTACCAAAAGAACAACGCTCTCACCACAACACAAGCTCTATGTTATTAGAAGTTATGAGCAATCTGAGGCGTAAGCACCATGCCTCCACACTTCTAATATAGCTAGAAGTGTTAGTCCATGCAAAAGATCATTGGGAGACACTATCACACCATAATGGTAAGGAGGTTATGCACACAGAAACTACTCATCAACACATATTCCACCTCCATCATCATCAACTGCTACGCCGTGGTGCAATTTGAAGTGGAGGATTTGGCATTCAACAAGAGTGAAGGTTACCCTCACACCACTCCTTGACATCATCTCCACCATCGACGAGGCACCCATGGTCTCTCCCTTCCTCTCTTGTCCCTCTCTATCCATTATCTCTCCACACAAATACTCTACTCTTTTTGTTATGTCATTCTTTCTATTGTGCTGGATTTGTGATTATGTCACATAATTGTTTATTTCTTTTGTGTTGTATGTAAAGGTGTGCAGGTTCACCACCTTAGGGTTGTTTTTTTTTAATTTTCATGTATTGTGTGCGGGTTTGCCACCTCTTGTGTGAATAGTAGTCTCACAACTCTCACTATCTATCTCCACTTCTTTCTCTACCACCTCATACCATAATTCATAACATGTTCAGTTGCATGACATGGTGTATGGTGTGCTGTATAGTATTGTCATTGCACCCTAGCCGCATTTCAAGCTAGTTGGTGCCCCTATTGTTTGCCTTTCATGGTAAGGACGTCATGCATTGACCCTTGTGTTGAGGCCACCAGGTCTATCTTGCAAATCCGCCTCTCAACCATGTGTGAAACTTTAATTTGCTATAATAGCGTGCATGGCACCAATGGTCTGATCATTTATTGTGTTGAGAGAGAGAGAGAGAGAAGCGCACACACATGTAGAGAGATAAAGAGAGAGAAAAACACACATGCATGCACGCGCGCGCGCACACACACACACACACGTAGAGAGAGAGAGAGAGAAAAAAAACACTTGTTTGAGGTTAGAAAAATCTTGTTCCTCTATTTTTCTGAGAAGTCAACAAGAGATACATTCAAATAGTCCACCATATCCAACACTAAGTGTATACATCGATGTTGAGCCCAACAAAAGTTTCTCCTCCTATACATTTTTTTCAAATACTCTCTTCATTTTCCTGTGAATGTCATGTCGAGGATTCCTGGCACAAGAAATTTTCTTCTACACATGCCATTGGCAGTTTGCTCATATTTCTGCCAACAACACGCATAGAGGCCAGATTATTTGGTGCATATTCCCACGGGCACTATTTGCAGAAAAATTGTGTGTGTTTTTGTGTTCTACATTACATCAAAAAAAGAGTTTCTGTGTGTGTGTGATTCCACGTTTGCTAATTGTAGATTCTCACAAACATAACACAATTTTTAGCATATTCATCAATCAAGAAGATTGAGAAACTATGTGTGTGTGTGTGTGTGTGTGTGTGTGTATTTGTCTATGTGTGCATTTGTGTGCGTGCGTGTGTGAATTTTAACCAGGATGGTATTGATAGTAATACATAGTTTTTAACTACACGTAGATTAAATATTATTATGTATTCATTTGTGATCTAAGAGAGTTTTTGTTATAATTTCCAGGCATCAAAGCTCACAGAAGGAAGAGACCAAACGTAGATCCAAAGTGTTTGTTTGGGCACCAGCATGCAACTTTCTCTTCACAGTAGTTGTTAGCAGGTTCAAAGAAGAGAAATATTGACTTAAGTGAGACTTTAGAGATTCTTGAAATGGAAGTAGAGGATCTTGTGTTGAACTCAGCTGTGGATGCTGCAGAGGTAGAGTCAGAACCTTCTACAAGCCAGGAGGACACTGCAACACCCAAGGTTCATGTGCTCAACTCACTAAAGAGGAAGGTGGATTTTATATCAAGCACTAACTCTGGGCTACCTGAAAAGTGCAACACAAAAGAGAAGAAGGGAAAAGAGACATTTATTGTGAAAGAGCCTGTAGTCATCAATGAAAGGCTTTTTGACTTTGTAATACATGAGCTAGTGATAAATCTCATAAGTATGTGGCATCTTTAATACCACCTTTCATCTTGATGATGTTCTAGCTTAGCATGTCGATATCCTAAAGCCTGAAAGAGAGAGGTTTGAGCTGGAGGTGCAAAAGGGCAAGGTCATTCTTGATGACGTGGTGGTTGTTCACTTCAGGGATTGTGATTACAAAGGAGGTTCATACAGAAAGTACAATTAGTTGCCATTGTCATACAGATCCTTGTGGTTCCCTATGCACAAAAAGGAGTGCAAGCTTACCCAAAATTCCTTTCGCTTTCTTTTCTATCTGAATATACTATTTTCTAGTCTTATGAAACATGTCATAAAATCTAATATCTAGCTTACCCAAATGATTTTCTCATGTTAAACTGATAGGAAGGTAAAAGGGGAACAAGAGCTGGAAGATAAATATGTGTTGCTAGACCTAACTCAGCACAGGGCCAAAAGGAGATAGTTACATATTGACAGGGGCTCAAAAGGAGATGGTCTAATGAAGAACAATGTGCTAATAGGGTGGATGCATGAATAGGTGGCCCGGTTTTAACCGGTTGAAAGTTGCTTTTCGAGGCCTAAAATTTAGGGGGTATTAAAATGGTGTTATTGGCAAGAATTGTTTGAATTAAATAATCGTGTGGAGGATACAAAATCTTAAAAATCATGTGGAGGATTCAAAAACACGTGTGGAGCCCACGTCAGAACGAATGCTCGGTCGAATTTTTTCATGATTGTGACTTCTCTGTATCTCTGTGCCTTTCTCCTTCTGCGCCTTTCTCAGCTCACTCTACAGCCCCCTGTGCACGTTGCTTATCCTTCGCTATGGATAGAAACCTAAGAAAGAGCCCAAGGAATGCATCCTGACAGGTCTCCCCCACAAAGACCCGACATTCTCCCACGAAGGTATGTCACCTCTCTTTGTCTCTCTCTGTGTTGTGTACAGCGGGCCTGTATGTGTAGTAGAGTACTGAGGTGTGGATACATTGAGTAATGAATATGGATTTATTCCTTTCAGAGATAGAAGTTACAGCCTCCTCCCAAAATCAACCGCTTTGTTCACCCCAAGGATGTGGAGGTGCCATTAAAGGCACTCTGCACGACAAAGGAGGATTTTCACAGGGAATATGGGTTAAGTCTTGAGGGGAAAATGTTAGGAAGTTGACAGATGCAGATGTGCCCATATCCGACTGGATGAAAGTTTTCACGTGTCTTCCAGTGAAGGAGAAAAAAGTGCCGATAAAAACAGCAAGGCCGGATCACTACAAGGCACTCTACCAGCTCTACAAGCAGGTGTACCAATCCAAACCACCAAACTATCTGCTAGGAGTCAAGTTTGCATGCGGATATGTTTATTTCGTATGCATAGGTCCGGTAAAGTGGGCTGAGTTTGCATCTGAGGTGGTGAAGAATGTGAACAATGAAGGTCACTTAGATAGGAAAAGAGAACAATGAAATTTAGAGACTTACCAAGTATCCAGAGGAACCCCAAGTGATTCTGCCATCTTCTTAGTAAATACCCCATCCGGAAGTACACCAGACGGAAGTGGGATTTTTGCGACTACTCATTCTGCGTTTAGTGTTGAAGTATCCACTTCCTTGCAAGAACTTCTTGTTGAGGTTAGAAAATCTCATGACAATGTATCAGCCGAGTGTCAAAAGGCTAAGGATTCAGTGGTCAAATCTGTTGTTGCTGATGTGCACTGTTGTGAGGGTGCCCTTGACACGATTTGAATGCACTTCCTTGACGATGCCAATGTACCAACAGGCTTGCTTGACAGCCTCCAAGAAAAATTTGACCAAGCAAAAGCCACCCTACAGCAGGCACAAGTATGCTTTTAACTCCATTTGATTGTAGTATTTAGGATATAATCCTACTAGTATGATAACATCTTACATCTTACCGGTAGGATTTAGGATATAATCCTACTAGTATAATAACATCCTACCGGTATGGTTACATCCGACCGGTATGGTTAGATCCAACCGGTATGATAAAATCCAGCCGGTTTGATGTTAAGCTTTCGATATAATGTTATTCTACTGGTATGATGTTACCGGATGTTATCCTACCGGTATGATGTTATACTATCCAGTATAATAACATTATACCGGTGGGATAACATCATACTGGCAGGATGTAATCATACCGGTATGATAGCATCATTATACCGATTTTCAAGCATTCATACCAATTTTATACATGTTTGACATTGTCTGATAACAGAGGTCTCTTGCCTACAGGAAGAATTATCCAAATGCTTGGAGCGTGAGGAAACCTTTGGTCTCTATGTCACGTTTGTGACAGACATGATTAGTCAGCCAATGCTACCTGAAACCATAGTCTTGCGTGCACGAGTTTCAGCTCCTGGACATAGTGTTGTTCTCATTGATGTGTGCAATGCTTGTGGTGTAAAAATTCATGATCACAATTGATCAAGCCATGTTTTTCTACTGCCTTGTTCAAATGCATACCATGCATTCTGCTATGCTCACTTGGCTGAGAAAGGAAAGTGCATGCTTAAGGATTGCCCCGGAGTTATTTCTGCAGAAGACCAATCCCTTCTAAAGAAGAATCCAGTTGAACCATGCCCAAAAACAGGTGAGAAAATTGTTTCAATGGGTAATCAGGTGGTTGATTTTTGTCTTCTCTGATGTTTTTTTAGAGTCAAGCTACTTCAGAACTACTGCCGGTAAAGACACAGGGAACGATACAGTGACGCCTGCATACAAGACACCTGTGGAGGTATTGCTTGATGAAAATGTCCCTGGTAATGGTGAGACACCTGTTTCGGAAACAACAGAAGAAGAACAAAACTTTGAGGTAAAGGAGCAGAGTACGACTGGTACTGAAGGGAAAACCCAGAATGAGGAAGATGATGTATTGCTAGACACTGGTGTGCGGGTGACAAGATCAAAGACCCCGAGAAAACGAGGCCAACATGGCAAGAGTAAGTTTTTTCATTGATTATGGCTCTAATAAGTGATCTTTTGCTGCAGAGATTTCTAAAGCTGATGTTCGTGTAGATGTCAGGCTGGAGGGAAGTCCGAGGAGACCCTTGCTCAGCATATAAGAAACGAAAAAAGAAAAAAAATCGAGAAGACTCGAGATGAGAAGCTTGAAATGGAGCAAAAAAGCAAGGAAGAGGAAGAGACCCAGGGGCAGCTAGAAGAGGAGATGGACATAGAAGACACTAAGGAGATGTAGAATACCGGCAAAAAATCTGACCCTAAACCCAGAGCCTACAAAAGATTATAGTTTGCCCCCCCTATGTTTCTTTTTATGTAACCACTTCTGAAATTAATATAACTTTCTTTCCCATTCGACATCTCTTTCATCTTGTGCCTAATTTTTGAACATTGTGTATTTTTATTGTATGATTTCTATCTCTAGATATGTCCTAATTGCATATTTAAATTTGAGTCTTGTGTAATTTTGCATCTGCAAATATGTTTTCAGTTGAAGAATGGCGCCTTGCAGATAGGTTCAGGGCTAACAAGCAGAATGGCAGGGCTGACATTCGTGCAATATGGAATTGTGTGTTGTCTCCTGCAGTGCTCGTGTTTCCTCTATGGTTTAGACTAATTAAAAGAATCCCACTGATATGGCCAAGGCCACCACCTCCGTTGAGCATCCAGCGTAGCGTTCTCATTTTGGACATGAACGGATTACTGCTCAAGAAATTTGATGGAAAATATGGTGAAGAATTGCCCTACTGGCCAGAAATGCGGTATGTTGTTGAAGGGGATACACAGTTTTGGGTAAGGCCTGATGCAGAAGTGTTTCTGAATTTTTGTTTCAGATGGTTCGAAGTGTGGATATGGAGCTGCTGCGAGTTTGAGAAGCTCAAACGCACGCTAGCGACAGTGTTCCCTGACCACCACAAAAGATTCAATAGAGTGGTAAGTCAGGCGTAGTGCACAAGGGCCCATTTTAAATTGGGCGCGATAGATAAACCGGTGTTCCACAAGAATCTCGAAAATTTTCCTGACCTACCAACTGCCACACTTATCTTTTATGATTTCGGATATAAGATAATGTTTAATCCATTGGGGTCATTTCTTGTTTTTCCCAAGCTAGAAAAGTAGTCTAAAGAAGTGCGCGCCTGTTTTCTGTCAACCACTGTCATAAACTGGCTGGCACACTGGTTGTACTCTAAGAACGAAATTGAGCATACAAAGAGGATTGTAATTTGTGCAGACGGACAACCTGACGACACCTATGTGCGTAGTTTTTATTGGAAATGGCGGATTGACTTTTTCAAGAAGAAAGGAACATATTTTTTTAATAAAAATAAAGCTTCATAAAGTCTGTGAAATGGGTGACTTTTGTCGATGTATTTTTTTGTCGATGGATGTAAATGGAGAATTACTCAACCTTCTTGTCAATCAATGTAACATAATTCATGTATAATACATTTACAAGCAAGTTGCACGGAAATACGTTGTTTTCTATATTTGAAGTATCTTGCAAATAAAAGGAGAGAGAGAGAGAGAGAGAGAGAGAGAGAGAGAGAGAGAGAGAGAGAGAGAGAGAGAGAGAGAGAGAGAGAGAGAGTCGGATACTGAGAAGTGACTTGTATGATACCGGTATGATTCTTTGAAGTGAATGGTATTGTAACATTTAATGGCCTAATAACTTGTGTGTAGCAGAAATGAGCATGAACATAGTGGGAATTTCATTAGAATAGATTCCTAATGAGAATTACAAGAGTGCTTGGGTGGAGAGAGCAACAAAAAGCATAACACCTAGTTAGATAGCATCGACAATACTTTCAAAAGAGAGAGAAATAGCTAATGACAACAGTTGAGGACCGGATTTGCATGGAGCCGGTCCCCCCTCCAAAAGGCTTTGTATTATGGTTTCTCCCATCAAGAGAGACATTGTACAATACAATTCTTTGTGTTCCTTCAAGACTAGCTAGTGCAATGAAGATGAAAGCTTCATGAACTAAGCAAAACACTTAGCAAACACAACTTGAATTATCCCCGTTCTCAGACCCAAGACCTCACACACCTTCGAAGATGGTGAGAGCTAGCAGGGTATGAGAGTAGATTGAGAGGAAGAAGGAGTATCTTACGAGAAAGAAGTACATCTCCTCACATAATCACTCATATTAGCATAGCTTAGCTTAGTAATTAGCTTGGTAGAGGAGATGAGCATGCATTGAAGCTTGGCTCTTGGTTGGATTTGCATCCACATGCCAAGAGTGTGTTGATGTAGGCTTCTATCTCACAAGCTTGGAGTAGGTGATGAGCTCTCCATTAAAGCTTGGGAAGAGATAGTCTTCTCTTTCTTCACACATGAGATTGTGTGTGTGATAATGCCTTGCAAAAATCAGCCCCCTCTCTCTCTCTTGGGCGAGCCCTCTTGCTATTTGCTCTTGTTGAGCCCTCATTGGCTCTCCCCAAGTCAAGCCAATGACTATTAAGTAGCATAAGTGATAGGCTTCTGACATGTGTCCCCCTTTCCCCTTTTGTGAGAGCTTTAGGTAATTAAATATTTAAACTAACCTCTCATTGGACCCCTTTGCCTCTTGGCCAATGGGAATCAGGAAAGCCATTGGGCTCCTGAATGCTCATTGGAGCCCTTGTGAGACTGCCCAATAGTCTTCTAGGAGACTTAATTCTCATTGGTTTCTTTTATTAAATGTTTTTTAAATTAATTAAACTAGATTTACTCTAGCTTAATTCTCATTGGTCCACTTCAAGAGTCATCCAATAGAAACTGGGCACACCTTGTGGGCATTTGGCCTAGGGAGCTGACATGTGTCCCTCATTCCCTTTGTGTAAAGGGAGCCTGTGTGTGTGTGTGTCTTTCTCTCTCATCCCCTAGAAGAAGGGTTCGCCCCCTCCCAGGTAGGGATATGTGTTGACTTTGGATAGCACCCAAAGCATCCAATTCCCCCTAAGCTTTAACCCTTTGGACACAACCTTTGAATTTTGGAACCTTAGCATTTTGGAAGTCTTAATGGGCTGAACCTTAGGGTCTTTTTAGCCCATTGTTGCACATGGCTTTTTTGCAGATGGCCCCCCCTTTGGATCCCTACTGTGGCCGGTCTGCTAGCTTAACCAATATTCTAGCCTTTTCTTCCCTGGCACTTCCCCACATTAAATGATCAGTTTAATATGAGAAAATCATTTAGGAGAATTAGATATTGATTATTATGACATTACCTCTCTATGGAAATCATAGTCGTCCTCGACTATGGTGTAGAGAAGATAAAGCATATTCATGAGTCCTTTTCTTAGCGGGTAGAGGATCCCTATGTTACCCTACGACATCATTCCACAATGGATGACTAGTCCATTTGGCGCTTGAGAGCCTTAGGCTGCCGCAAGCATGTCTGCACATTAGTCCTATCAGTCTTCCATAATAGAGTGACAAGCTCTATTTGGTGTTTGGGAGACGTCGTCTCCGCAAACTTGATCTAAGCATGCATACTACTTCATTTTTGTGCACAATAAAGAAAAAGAAAGTCTTATAAGATAAAAAATTTGTTCATTTTTAAAATTTTGTACATTTGCTTACTCATTGGGAAGCATTGTAAGCATTGGCAAGGTTTAGGTTATCCTTTAATTGTATGCCTTGCATCCATCTAGCATCTTCAAAAGGATAATTCTTAAACTTAATAAGATATCGCCGGATAGTCTTACCGCCTCTTAGCACCTTGTCTTCATGTCAGAGAATGGACTCGGGCTGTAGCACCTCCTCTTGGTCCTCGATCTCCGGCGGGTCTTCAATAGTTGGTTCTTGAGGTGGCTCTCCTTTGTAAGGCTTTAATAGGCTCACATGGAAAGCATTGTGTATGAGCCAATGATTGGGAAACTTGAGTTGATAGGCCATCTCATTGATTGGCCTAAGAATCTGAAAGGGACCATAGTACCTTTTTTCTAGTTTAGCATAGTACTTTTGGTGGCCCGTAGGATTCTTGCCCGTCGTGTGCCTTAATCGAGCCTTGGGAAACTTTAACAAGACCCAATCGTTTTCTTTAAAGGCTTGGGCTCTTCTGGGCTTGTCAGTAACAGCCTTTTGCCTGCACTGTGAGATAGAGATAACATCCTTAATCTTTTGGAAAGATTCTTGTAGGTCTCGGCTATACTCATCTGCAGCGAAGATCTTCCCATGTACCTTAAGTAGCAAGGGACTTTTTGATCTTCCCTCAACTACCTCGAAAGGTGCTTTTCACGTGGAAGTATGTACAGTTTTATTGTAAGCATACTCCACTAAGGGTAAGTACTTCACCCATTGGGATCTTTGATCTACTTCCGTTACATAGGCTTTTAGTACATCGAGAATGGTTAGGTAAGCTATTTCACTTTGGCCATCTGTTTGTGGATGATAGGCAGAAGAGAAGTTTAGCCTTGTCCCTAAATTCTCAAAGAGACCCTTCCAGAAATTACTGGTCATTCTAGGATCTCTATCCGACACTATGGACATTGGCAAGCCATGGTACTTGAAAATTTGTGAAATGAAGAGGGTTGCCATTTGATGGGCTTTGATAGTCTTTTTGACAGGTATAAAATGAGCTTGTTTACTGAACCTGTCTACTATCGTCCATATTCCCGTATTCCCATGGATAGAATTAGGCAATCCAAAGATAAAATCCATGGATATGCTCTCCCATGGTGAATTAGGGATTGGCAAGGGTTGAAGCAATCCAGGTTGCTTCCCTCTATCAAATTTTGTCTTTTGGCATACCACACATTTAGAAACATACTCTTGTATGTTCACTTTCATGGTAGGCCAATAGAAATATGTTTCAATTCCCTTTAAGGTAGACTGAATCCCTCTATGCCCTGCATAAGGGGGAGCATGAGATTCATACATTACTTTCTCACGTAGTGAGTTAGTAACGCATAGTCTATTGCCATAGAGAAGATAACCATCTTGTAAGGTAAATGGTTCTTCTTTCTTCCCTAATGCAAGGGCTGAAATCACATCTCTAAAATTAGGATCAATAGCGTACTCATCTATCATTGAAGATAGATCATTGTGAGTAGCTATGGAAACCGCATTCACTCTCAGCCGTCTTGAGAGTGCATCAGCTATTTGATTATGCTTGCCAGCAATGTGAGCAATATAAAAATGAAATTGTGAAAGGAAATTTTCCCACCTCATTTGTTTGTCGGAGAGCTTGGTCTGCGTCATGAAGTACTTAAGACTTTGGTGATCCGTTCGCAGAATGAAAGGAGTCCCCAATAAATAGTGCTTCCATGAGTCTAAGGCATGTAGAACTGCAAGGAGTTCCTTTTCATATATGCCTAGATCTTGCTCAACAGGGTCGAGCCTTCGACTCTCATAGCCTATGGCACGCCCATCTTGGAGTAAAACAGCTCCAAGGCAATCACCACAAGCATCACATTGGACCTCAAATGGTTTTGAGAGATCCGGTAGTGTAAGCACAGGTTGAGAGATAAGCTTTTTGAAAGCATTGTTCTCCTTAGCAGACCATGTATACCTAATGCTTTTCTTTGTTAGGTCATGTAATGGTCACGCAATTTGTGAGAACTTTTCTATGAAGCGTCTTTAGTATGCACACATACCTATAAAGCTTCTTAGTTCATGAAGATTCCTTGGTTTAGGCCATCCATTTATTACCTCTAACTTAGATGGATCCATTTGGATGCCATCTTGAGAGATAATATGACCTAAATACTGAATCTCTTGCAAGAAAAATTCACTTTTCTTTCGATTAATATAAAGTTTATTCTCTCTTAAAACTTGAAATATTACCTAGAGGTGTTGCTTGTGTTCCTCCAATGAATTAGAGTAGATGATAATATCATCAAAGAACACTCTAGTGAAGGTTCGATGAGGCCTGAACAGCTTCTCCATCAAGCGGTTGAATGTGGCTGGTGCATTGGTCAAGCCAAAAGGCATGACAGTGTATTTGTAAAGACCAAATGTGGTGCGAAATGCGGTCTTTACAATGTCTTGATCAACTATCCTTATTTGATGATAGCCACTTTTTAGGTCAATCCTATTGAAGTAGGTCGATCCTTGTAGCTTATCAAATAGGTCTTCTACCTGTGGAACGGGAAACCTATTCTTGATAGTGATCCTATTTAGTGCTCTATAGTCGACACACATACGATATGTGCCGTTTTTCTTTTGCACTAATAGCACATGTGAGCAAAATGGAGATGAGCTTGGCCTAACCATACCCTTATCAACTAACTCATGCACTTGCCGCATAATCTCCTCTTGTTGAGCTTGAGAAACTCTATAAGGAGGTTTGTTAGGCGGTGAACTTCCTGGAAGAAGTTCGATTGCATGGTCATCATTACCTCGTTTAGGAGGTAGCTCACCAGGGATGTCGTCAATAAAAACATCTTGAAACCCCTTGAGAAAATTGGATAACTCTAATTCCTTTTGGTTTCTTTTATTTTCTTTTGCTAAAGCATTAGGTTCATTTTGAGAGTCTTGAACAAAAATCATGTACACGGAAATAGAGCTCTTTATTGACTTGTTGAAAGCTGGTGTATGTACAATGAGGATAGTGTTACCCATTTCCTTAGCATCTATATACATGTCTTTTTCCCTAAACTTAAAGGAGATTCTCCTTTCAAGAAATTTAACATTGGTAGCCAGGCGGTCAAACCATGGTGCCCCTAGGATACATCCTCATGCTTGAGAGGAGAGATAAAGAAGTCCTCTTTGTCCACATAGCCTTGGACATGAAGCCTCAATTTCCCAATTAAGGGAGTGACTGAAGCTTCTTGCCCCTTGAAGGCACTGTCTGCGGGTAGGACATCTCCCATCTCGTAGGATTGTATGCCTAGCTTGGTGGCTAACTCCATAGATATAAAATTGTGAGTAGAACCAGGGTCAAAGAGAATAAAAGCATCATGTTCTCTTACCTTTCCCCAAGCATGGCATAGAGGAGATCCTTTGTGGTGAGTTTGGTGAGTCTCCTCCTCTTGGATTTCAACCAAGGAATCTCTAGGAGGATCTTGGCGGTTGTTCTTTTGGGGACAAGCACGGTACGCATGCCCTTGTTCGCCGCACTTGAAACACCGGTTATCCCTACGATAATGCTCAAGCTCTCCAGGAGAGAGTTTATTCTTACCTTTGTAAACTCCCTTCTCTTTAGCTTTGTTGGAGTTGCCCTTAGGAGACTTTTGGACATTGTCCTTCCCCTTAGGCTCATTGGAACCCTTGTTTTCCGGGGGCTCATTATTTCTTTTAGCCCCTGTTTGGAAATTGATTTGAGAGGCCACCATAGTATGGTGTATTACCATTGATATGGTACATGGCCTTTGGGAGTTGACATACTCTGCCATTTCTTTGGTTAAGCCCGCACAAAATTGTTGCTTTTGCTCTCCAAAATCCAACTTTTTGAAGACAGTGGCTTTGAGTTGTAGGTCCCAAAACTTGTCTACATATTTGTGGATGGATTCATTGGGGGAGAGCTTTAAGCTTCTCCATTCGGTGAGTACTTTTTCTTTTGCATCGGTGGCCAAAAATTGCTTCATAATGGAAGCTCTTAAATCTTTCCATATTCGTGGAGCTTCACCGTTGGCTCATAGGCTAGACCACCATTGTCTGGCGGACTTTTGAAAGTGCATAGCTACATGGTGTAGCTTAGAGGACTCCGTGAAGCCCTCATCTCCAAACGCCGCATCGAATTGCTGGATAAAGGCCAAGACTTTGTCCGTAGCACCAAAGGTGCCATCATAAGTAAGGAAAGAGATGCTCTTCCCTCCCTCTTTGAATTTCTTCAGCTTGGATGACCTCTTCCATGCGGCATAGGATTTCCTATGGCCTCTTCTTTTTACAAAGGTTGCACCATCACTTTCTTCAGAAGGTGAAGAATTTGAAGAAGGTGGAGAAGAGGGTGACCTCTTTCTTGCCTTTTTCTTGTCTTGATCTTTGTCGTCTTCACCATAACCTTCATAAGAGGAAGAGGATGAAGAATATGGAGAAGAGGGAGTCCTCTTTCTCGCCTTTTTCTTCTCTTGCTTTTTATCATCCCTCTTTGAGATGTGGTGAGGAGAAGAATACGATGGTCTTCTCCGCTTTGGTGGTGATGGACAGAATTTAGCCCGCCATCTTCGTGGAGCCATCTCCGCCGAGGTGGCGGGAGACTCGCTTCTTTCCCATTCCTTCGGTGGAGGCTCTTGCGTTCTCCTTTGGGAAGGAGATGCATCATCAAGAAGTAAATTCTTGAGCCCTTCATATGGATTCTCTTCTTCTTCCCGAATTGGAGAGAGACCTCTTTTGGTAGTTTCACAAGGAGGTGATGAGCTTGGAGAATCCCGTGAGCACGGAGCTGCCGTTGCACTTCACTTTGGAGAGATGGATTGCCCATGGCTTGTTGAAGCCTAGAAACAAGATAGTTAACAAGCATTGAAGCATCATTAGTAGCTTGCTCATGAGCAAAATCAAAGTTATCAACATTAATTTTACTCTCTTTACTATTGTCAGCCATTCTAACAACTTTTAGGTGTAAACTTTTTAGGTGTACTTTGGCACTTCAAGCCCTAGTTGCTACTCCTCTTTACCCCTTTAGAAAAAGAACTCAAGCTACTGTACTCGCGGCTCGAATACCATTAATTGCAAGGAATAGAAGAGAGGGTCTTTTGACACCAAAACAGCACACCTCCTGTCAAGCTTCTAATAGCTCAATAGTGGTTAAGCCGTAGGCAACGGCAAGCCCCGTAGGACTCCACTATTAAGACCATAGCTCTCGACAGTGATGCCCCATTAACTGCACAAAGGCAGGCGCACTGCAAGGTTGAAAATTCCCTATTCTACTTACTCACAGGCAATTAATAATACCAACCATTTGTAGCTAGATTGAGGACCTCCCTTCTTCAGCAAGAAAAGAGAAACCTTGTGCTCTGATACCAATGTAACATTTAATGGCCTAATAAATTGTGTGTAGCGGAAATGAGCATGAACATAGTGGGCATTTCGTTAGAATAGATTCCTAATGAGAATTACAAGAGTGCTTGGGTGGAGAGAGCAACAAAAAGCATAACACCTAGTTAGATAGCATCGACAATACTTTCAAAAGAGAGAGAAATTAAGCTAATGACAACATTTGAGAACCGGATTTGCATGGAGCCGGTCCCCCCTCCAAAAGGCTTTGTATTATGGTTTCTCCCATCAAGAGAGCATTGTGCAATACAATTCTTTGTGTTCCTTCAAGACTAGCTAGTGCAATGAAGATAAAAGCTTCATGCACTAAGAAAAACACTTAGCAAACATAACTTGAATTATCCCCGTTCTCAGATTCAAGACCTCACACACCTTCAAAGATGGTGAGAGCTACCAGGGTATGAGAGTAGATTGAGAGGAAGAAGGAGTATCTTACGAGAAAGATGTAAATCTCCTCACATAATCACTCATATTAGCATAGCTTAGCTTAGTAATTAGCTCTCCATTAAAGCTTGGGAAGAGATAGTCTTCTCTTTCTTCACACATGAGATTGTGTGTGAGTGTGTGTGTGATAATGCCTTGCACAAATCAGCCCCCTCTCTCTCTTGGGCGAACCCTCCTGCTATTTGCTCTTGCTAATCCCTCATTAGCTCTCCCCAAGTCAAGCCAATGACTATTAAGCAGCATAAGTGATAGCCTTCTGACATGTGTCCCCCTTTCCCCTTTTGTGAGAGCTTTAGGTAATTAAATAATTAAACTAAACTCTCATTGGACCCCTTTGCCTCCTGGCCAATAGGAATCAGGCAAGCCATTGGGCTCCTGAATGCTCATTGGACCCCTTGTGAGACTGCCCAATAGTCTTCTAGGAGACTTAATTCTCATTGGTTTCTTTTATTAAATGTTTTTTAAATTAATTAAACTAGATTTACTCTAGCTTAATTCTCATTGGTCCACTTCAAGGGTCATCCAATAGAAACTGGGCACACCTTGTGGGCATCTGGCCTAGGGAGCTGACATGTGTCCCTCATTCCCTTTGTGTAAAGGGAGCCTGTGTGTGTGTGTGTGTCTTTCTCTCTCATCCCCTAGAAGAATGGCTCGCCCCCTCCCATGTAGGGATATGTGTTGACTTTGGAGAGCACACAAAGCATCCAATTCCCCCTGAGCTTTAACCCTTTGGACACAACCTTTGAATTTTGGAAGTCCTAATGGGCTGAACCTTAGGGTCTTTTTAGCCCATTGTTGCACATGGATCTTTTGCAGATGGCCCCCCATTTGGATCCCTATTTTCCCTCCTTTGGATCCCTATTGTGGCCGGTCTGCTAGCTTAACCAATATTCTAGCCTTTTCTTCCCTGGAACTTCCCCACATTAAATGATCAGTTTAATATGAGAAAATCATTTAGGAGAATTAGATATTGATTATTATGACAGGTATGATACCGGTATGATACTAAGAAGTGACCGGTATGATATTGAGAAGTCACACACACACACACACAGTCTTAAACTGAGAAGTGACTAGTATGATACCGGTATGATACTGTGAAGTGACTAATATGATACCGGTATGATACTGACGAGTGACCCGTATGATACTGAGAAGTGTGTGTGTGTGAGAGAGAGAGAGAGAGATAGAGAGAGAGAGAGAGGGACTAGTATGATACCGGTATGATATTAAGGAGTGACAGGTATGATCCTGAAAGAGAGAGAGAGAGAGAGAGAGAGAGAGAGAGAGAGAGAGAGGAGAGAGAGAGAGAGAGGGAGAGGGACTGGTATGATAACGGTATGATACTAAGGAGTTACTGGTATGATACTGAGAAGTGACAAAGACAAAGAGAGAGCTGTGGCAGCAAGAAAACACTTCAATGGTTGTAGCCATGACCCTATCTAGGTGGGGTGTTGTGTAAGTTGTCTCTATTGCACACACACACAGAGAGAGAGAGAGAGAGGGACTTGTATAATACCGGTATCATACTGAGGAGTGACTGGTATGATACCAGTATGATACTGAGAAGTGAATGGTATGATAGTGAGAAGTGATAGAGAGAGAGAGAGAGAGAGAGGGAATGTATGATATTGGTATGATACTGAGAAAATACTGGTATGATACCGGTATCATACCAGTATGATACTGGGAATTGACTGCTATGATAGCGGTATGATACTGATAAGTGAATGGTATGATACCGAAATGATACTGAGAAGTGACAAAGAGAGAGAGAGAGAGAGAGAGAGAGAGAGAGAGAGAGAGAGAGAGAGAGAGAGAGAGAGAGAGAGAGAGAGAGAGAGAGAGAGAGAGAGAGGAGAGAGAGAGAGAGAGGGGGGGGGGGGGGGGGGGAGGGAGACAGTTCAGTTTATAGTTAAAGGCAGATATACACAAAATTATGCATTATGCATTTCTTAAGATGGTTACAGCTCAAAAGGCATACTATTGTAGATAGACTTACTGACATCAAGTGATATTGTATATAGTTTTGAGTCGTTGGGATGGGGTATCATGGGGATTTTGATTGCCCGAACAAGATGTGAATATATGAACACCTCTGGCTTTTTGTCCAAAAGCTCGTGGGTCTGCTCATTTATCATACGATAGTAAAACCCTTTGATAGCATAGGATCCTCGCCCAATGATATTGTTGCAGTGCATTTCACTATATAGAAATCCACTTTTTCTTCATTGTCATTCGGTGCGGGAACAACAAAATTATCACCAACAATAAGATCTTGACTGAGGGTGTCATAGTGTCCTTCATACGCTGCATCCTCATTTATTTCGTTGTCATCATCTTCCCCTTCTTCCGTAGGCTCCAAAATAAGGTATGTCCAGAAAGGAACGTGTGACTTGCTCACACATCTCCTCCAATTTTCCTCTAAGATGAACTATAGAAACAAGACAGTGAACGTGTTCTCAAAGCAGTTGTATCATGCTCTGAATATGCAGAAACAGAGTGCATTGAGCGGGTATTTTTTACAGCCTTCACATCCCAATTTTTTCCCCTTTCTACATCTCCCAATTCAATCACCCAAAAAAAAATGCTTACATAACGGGCCTAGGATGCATAGGTGGATGTAGCACCATCTGACAAGGTCCATCTCAATAATGCCACAACATCTGCATCACAATCTATCTTTGGGCAGTTTGGCTGCAATTGGTATTGAGTTAAAGGCCTTTTTATCACTTCTCCCGCATCGTCGTGTTTTCCCTTACCATGGCCGAATCCAAAAAAGTTCCAAGACATTTTCCATCCCGTAAAAACACTGTATCTACAATTTATTCAATGGATAGAAGAAGATTAATATACTCTTGGCACGATAAAATTACCAAAAAAACACGTATTATAATATTACTGATGTTAGACAAGCATTTTATTACAACTTTAATGCCAATATTATAGGTCTCTATATTAAAACCACCTTCAGATAATGTTTGTTAGAACATGGTATACATGGCAAGGAAATAGAATGGTCTTCTTGCTTTGAATTGTGAAGCTGCTCCATCATACCATACCCAATGACGCCTTATGTTTAGACCAAATTGCTTTAGCCATTCCGCATGTTTCAGAAAACAGTGTTGAACAAAATGTGTGTCATGTTGCTTGTCATCTGAAATGAAGAAGTGAATTGTCTTGTGGATGTCAACTACATAATATAAAAATTAGAAATTATTGAAGGCTTAATACAAAAGAAATAATACTGATCTAGGGTGATGTCGTTACCTGCAATTCGGAAATATGTTATGTGCACAAAAATAGTTACTTGATTTGAATACCAGTGCATGGACTGAATCTCATTTTGTTCTTTGAAACTATAATTTTCAGCAAAGTCCACAGCTGACAGTACAACATCTTCTGGAAAGATTTGTACACATTCCTTATATTGTTCTGCTTGCCATCTATACACAAAATTATGCATTATGTATTTCTTAAGATGGTCTTTGAACATGACTGAGAGATCCTAGCATGATATTTCCTTCTACGAACAAGACTTTCCTTTTCTTCGTCAGACCGTCACACGCAGTTCCTACTTCTAGGTCCTCAAAAATCTTCACCACAATCTTTTTAGCAATAAATGCAGCCTCTGCAGCACAAAAGTCTAACTTATCCGGGCCACACCTTTTACATTGACCACTCAAGCAGGCAAGGGCATGGAAGGTGGACATATCTGATTTTGGACACAGTATAGAGTCCAATAAGGCTGTTACACTCTTGATAGGGTTTTTTGGTGCCTTGCACCCACCATTGTCTTTGCATAAGTTGCATTGACATTGGCAAGCTTTTCCATGCAGACCAAATACAAAACTTCGCATGTGATTTATGGCATCCTTTAGGAAGGACATTTGAACATGTGAAATGCAGTAGCAAGTATATCGGTCTCTCAATTTCCGCACAAAATATGGCTTCATGTACTCAAATGCCCGCTGCCTTATTACAATTTCAGGGTATTGTTCTTTGAAGTTGAGAAAGAGCTCCAACTACAATGAAAGACATATATGGTTAAAGAACATTGAAGAAAACTGCAGGTTTTTATTATCTTTGAGGAAAAACGTTGCATTACTATAAACCAGTATTTTTATTTCAAACCACTATGTTTTTTCACTTAATTGGTTAAACAAACCAGTATATATGAACACATGTCCTTGGTACATATCAATGGTATATAAGTGTCAACCAGTTCAAACTTACTGCTGATGTAAACCAGTCTTTTCATTTAAAACCGGTATGTTATTTACCTAACCAGTAAATGTGAGCACTTAACCACAATGTATACCAGTGAGAAATAAGTGTTAAAAAAAATGAACACATGTCCTTGGTACGTACCAGTGGTATATAAGTGTCAACCAGTTCAAATGTTCTTACTATTGATGTAAACCAGTCTTTTCATGTAAAACCGCTATGTTATTTACCTAACCAGTACATGTGAGCACTTAAACACGATGTATACCAGTGAGAAATAAGTGTTAAAAAAAATGAACACATGTCCTTGGTATGTACTAGTGGTATATAAGTGTCAACCAGTTCAAATGTTCTTACTGCTGCTGATGTAAACCAGTCTTTTCATTTAAAACCGGTATGTTATTTACCTAACCAGTACATGTGAGCACTTAATCACGATGTATACTAGTGAGAAATAAGTGTTAAAAAAAATTTACTGGTATGTAAACCAGTATTTTCCTTTCAAACAGATATGTTTTTTACCTATCTGACATGACAAACAGTACATGTGAACACTTAACCACGATGTATACCAGTGAGAAATAAGTGTTAAAAAAATTTTACTGGTTATGTAAACTAGTTTTTTACCTAACATATCATACGCGTGTGAAAGTATGCGTCTGCAAACATATGTTTCAGCAAACATACTCGTATGATAAAAACTATGTTTCCATTTATATTCTCCTTCACGTCCAATATTTATCTACTCTTAGTCTAGGACCAAATACAGATTCCCCTTATTTCCATTTATGACTTCCTTCATATCCGATTTCATATCTACTCTTATCAACCCAATTATAGTGAATATAGGTCATGAATGCAAATATTAGAAAACAAAAATGGATATAGTGAAGCAATTTATTACCTGAGATTGTTCAAGAAGATGCACAAGATGTTTGACATATGAATTTCTTTCAATACGCTTTCTACATGCATCCTTCTTATTGGTGAAACACGAGTGTTAGACATCCAAAAAGAGAAGATCAACTCTTTCTCATTAGGTGTTATGAAACCACGATCCATGGGTTGTCGAGCACACAAAGAGATTGGCAAATTGCCATCACCTGCTGCCCTCAACCGATTCTTTGCAGCTATGAGGTTCCTCTTCTGCAAATTTAGCAACTTAGATGCAGCTGAAACATTCACTTTTGAGGTAGATGTACACTCAACATTCATAAGCATTGTGGTGATGAACCTTTTAAGAAAGAGCTCATGTCCGCTCTTGGGTAATTTGATTGCATCTATTGTGTTGCGGATGGCTTCAACGAAGGTTGTTTGTGCCCTGGGCATTTCAAGGTCTCCAAGAGAAGGATGATTGAAAAACTTGCACAAAATATTTGAGCATGATGCAACATCGAGGGCCTTTGTACGCCGATTGAAGAGCATAACAAGGTCATTGCAAAGTCTTTGACGCTTTGCATCATCAACACCATTTTGATCATTATCTTCCTCACGTGCTACCTGCTCAAGCTTGTTCTTAGCACGTTGCTTCCTCTTTCTCCTAGCATGATATTCCTTGACCGCATCAACAGCATACCTAGCACACAGTTCCCAGTGAGGCTGAGAGCAGTCACACATAGTGTGAGATTCTTGCTCCATGCTAGAGAGGGAGAGATTGAGCGAGGTGATAGGCCCACAGAGAGCAAGAGCAGTATATGACAGCAATAGATGTGTGATAGGCCTACAAAGTAAAACAGCAATCTATGCTCCTACACAGAGAGTTAGAGAGAGACAGGAAAACGAGAGAGCGGGAAGACAAAGAGCTGGCTGACGTGCATAGTTAAGAGGTACAGAGCCGTCTTCTATATTTAACAAAGAGCTGTGTAAATTCTATATTTAATTAAAAAGTTGTTCAAAATAATATATCGAATTGAACTAATAGAGATGGTTTTATGTACCGGTTATAAAACCTCTGTCAGGGACAAGGTTTTTGGTCCACCTATTCATGCATCCACCCAATAATGGAGCCTAAAATACCTTAGGATTAGCTTCATTAAAGACCTCCAAAGTTTAGTGTTAAAAGTCCTTAGACCTTAAGAAAGCTAGGCCTGTGCTTAAGGTGTTCTAGTCAAAGGTGAGCCCTAAAGGTAGGGGCATGAGAGAGAACACTCACACACACACACAGTCAAGGCAAGCCCAAAAGGCATTACGGACACATGTTAGGGCCCTAGAAATATTGCCCTCATAATAGGGTGAAAGCATGAATAGGTGGAAAGCTACATATGTGATATAGTTAAATAGCATAGCATGACATTGGGGGTGTGGTCACTGGTACCATATTTCAGACGTCCAAATTTATATTCTAAAAAATGTTATACTTAAAAATTCAGTCTTCACACACCCACTTTCTTTCATGAGTAGTGGGCAGTTTCAAACACCCCCCCCCCCCCCCCCCCCCCCCCCCCCCCCCCCTCTCTCTCTCTCTCGCACGCGTGCGTCCTCAAGGTCTATTGTGCTTAGAGCGTCTACTATGCAAGGTTGGTTGCTTCATGGACGATTGCAATAACCGCCCTCTTCTCTTCAAAGTATGTCTCTCCCACTGAACATGTACACTCTCTACTACTTGAGCACGCGTGCCCCACCTGGGATCATTTAGCTATATCAAGCTACATTTGGAGCTGCATGAGTGACACACCTTGATCATTTGCAACAAGAGGCAAGCAAAACCTAATGTTGTTGTTGGCTGCATGAGAGGACATAAACTCCCGAGGTAATTTGTTAGTCCATAAGCTACATGCAACCTTGGGCAAATCCCATAACACATCACCTTGAATTCCCTGCTTACAAGAGCAGGCCCATGAAGTTCTTGTTTCTTTTTAGCAGGGATGATAATCAAGGGCACACCACTTCTCATGAGTTCATTGGATGATGTGCAGGTATATCACTTGAGATTGCATCATGGCACCTTCCTCAAAGCATCCGATTCAAGCAAGCAGCAACCTAGTTAGGAACATCGAACCACCTATGCATACGAAGTTTTGTCATCTTGCCGAGGAATTTCATATGGAGCACGGATTTCCATTGGAGGGACTTGATCCACATAGTTTGACAGGAAACAATGACATCTCTGAGGAGGACTGTGAAGCTGTCTTTATATGCCCAAAGCCTGTTTCGGGTAGCCAGAAGAAAGTGAAAGCATACCATGCTCGGACAGAGTTCTTACAAAAGCTTGTGTGGAGACATTGGGATGTCTACCAGGAGGGTCCCTTCATGTATGAAGTAGGGACTCAATTTGCAAAGGCCTTTGCATTGGAAAACTGTTGTGAATCTGGAAAACATCAAATTTCTTGGGCTATCTTTGCAGAGAGAGCAATGAGAGCCTCAGAAGAAAGACACAACTTGCAAAACAAGATCAAGAGGTGGGAAGAACAGATGAGTGGTAGAGGGAGAGGTTCCAAAACCACTGCTGCCTCTACCAGATTATCATTGAGTACAAAAGGTACATCTGTACCATTGTCAAGCGTGCCTACAGGAGGATGCCTGGTACAATTGGCAGAGGAGGATAGTAGGGCACTTGCAAAAATGAAGAATATTGTAGTGTGCTATATAGCACAATATCTATTCTTGCTATGTGCTACATAGCACCATCTCTAATTGTGCTATGTGCTACATAGCACAATATTTGTGCTATATGCTATGTCTCATATAGCCCACTACATATCATATACCCAACAATCTTGTGTTGTATAGTATATAGAGAAAATGTTTGGGCTATATCTGGTATTTTAGAAAGTCTCTTTGCTATGATCTATAGTGCATACTCTATGTAGCACTTATAGAACATTATACTTGGATTGTGCTATGTGCTATATAGCACAGTGCATATCATATACCACATCAAGCTTTTGTTCGAGTAAGTGCTTGTCTTATATGTGGTATTGCAAATAAGGGATAAGATTCACGTTGCATATTCTTTTCAGCAATCTGCTTTTTTTGGGTTATTGAGACTTTAATTAGATGTGTTGTCTTCTTTGTTTCAAAGACACTACTTGCAAAAGTAGAGACCAACTTAGCACAGGAATCAGAGCACTTTAAATTTTGTGTTACCCTGGAGAGGACTTCACATAATGTGGGGCCCAGTTTGATGAAGCCTTTTCCTCCTGTGGATTTTGAGCAGAGCATTAGCGAGGTGGCACTTAATGGGTTCTACCATTTTGTAGGATGTGGATTCCCGTTTGATGCTAGAAGCTTGGATGTATTTTCCCTGCCTTGCACCCATGTGTACCATATGCTATGCTTCACGCATGTATGTAGGGACTATGGCTATTTTGTTGCACTAGATTGCAACATGTTTGTTCCCCCTAGAGCTAAGCATATGATTGGTCTGAAGGTGAAGAGTGAGATGAAAGAATAAAGTGTAGGTAGTCACTGTGTCCATTATTTACTAGTACTATTGCAGGCCCACTTTCCATTGGGAGTTTAAACTCTTGCATTTAATGAAATCATTTGTAGGTAAAAACATTGCAGCAGAGACCTATATACAAGAATCACTGAGGACAAAAACAGAGAGAGTCTCTACATAGGCCACTGGTAGGTACCAAAATCAGTATTTATGTGTGTATTTTGGGATACTCCAAGTGAGACTTTGTAAATAGCTTGCTTTGTAGAACAATAATTGCATGCTTGCTCCAACAAGACGATGCATTCCACAAGGAAGAATGGCTTGATTACCCCAGGGATGCAGCCAACCCTTGAAGCGGAGTCTACCCTAGAGATGCAGCCAGCCCTTGAAACAGAGTCTGCCGTAGGGGACGTAGTATGTGGAGTAGTTGAAGACATCTTGATGGCAAAGTCTTCTGCAGTCAAATCACCTAGGCAACAACTAACTCCAAGAAGGATGTTGTGTTCTCCGTTGATTGCCAAAGCATCACCAAGTGTGGACACTAGAGATGAAGCATCAGATGAGGCAGTTTCAGATGCGGTGAAAGCCACACCCCCTCTAGCGGGGAAGAAGCAAACACCAAAGCGCAAGAAATTGACTCCCAAGAACTGAGGTGGAAGTCCCACAATGGATATACCTCTTGATTCATTTAGGAAGAGGAAGAAACCAAATGCAAAGCAATGAGTGTGTTTTTGTTGTAACTTCATGCAATTAGAAGATGTCTTTAGAAGGCATGTGCAATCCATTGCACCCCTATTGTATCCATGCTCATTGATGAATCAAGCGTTGGAATTTGTTAGTGACATGTCTCTTAATTCTTTGCATCGAGTAGTTGAAAACTATTTGATTTATTTTCTGTACATGTTTAGTAATATGTTTCTACTTTCTCTTGTCGTAGATAATCAAGAAGCTGAAATAAGAGGAACTTGCATGAAACGCACTCGCTCTTCAGGGTTTCTAGATGAGGGGTCTGTAGGTTCACTGGATCAGTCTTGTCGTGTGAAGAATCTAAGAAGGGGTGCTACAGCTTCCAGGGGGGTTACAAGCCAAAAAAAGTGTCTTTTGATACAGTTGAGGGGTCTGTAGGTTCACTGGCTCAGTCTTATCCTGTGAATAATCCAACAGGGGGTGCTACAGCTTCCAGGGGGGTTACAGTAAAAAAAAAAGAGTCTTTTGATACAGTTGATCCCTGTACACCTACTAGTGCTGCTGAATTTGTTCAAAATGTGCCTAATGCAGTTGATGTGCAGGTTGTGCATGATGATGTGCATACAGATGTTGACCGTGCTAAACTTGAAAAGGGTACATTACCCACCCCCACCACAGTTGAATCTGGCACAGATGCCATTGATGATGCTATGGTAGTTGATGCCTGCACATATGCTATTGCTGATGCTATGCTAGTTGATGCCTGCACAAATGACATTGTGGATGCTATGGAAGTTGATTCTCGCACAGATTCTATTGCTGATGGCAATGTTAATGATGGTGGAACAGAAAGTATTTTTCATGCTGTCATAGATTCCCTTCTTGATGCAGTTGTGGCTATGGGTACAGATGCCACTGTTGAATCTGGCATAGATGCCATTGATGATGCTACCACAGTTGATGCTTGCACAGATGCCATTGTTGATGCTACGATAGTTGATGCCTGCACAAATGACATTGTGGATGCTATGGAAGTTGATGCTAGCATAGATGCTACTGCTGATGGCAATGTTAATGATGGTGGATTAGAAAGTATTTTTCATGCTATCATAGATGCCTTTCTTGATGCAGTTGTGGCTATGGATACAGATGCCACTGTTGAGGATACCAGAGGCATGGGTGAGGAGGTCCTAATTGAGAGAGAATCTGGAACACGTGAGGTAGTGGGTGCAAGTGATGTCATAGCCCAAGACGAGGTGGTCTGTCCAAGTGATGCAACTGATGACATTGTTGATGCAAAGGAGGCAAAGGGTACAGATGACATTGTTGATGCAAAGGAGGCAAAGGGTACAGATGACATTGTTGATGCAAAGGAGGCAAAGGGTACAGATGCCGTTGTTGAAGATATGGGAGGCTTGGGTGAGGAGGACCTCACTAAGAGAGTACCTGGAATAGGCTCATCAATGGGTAACGGTGATGTCACGGCTTCTGCCGACACAACTGAGGCAGGTGATAGAGCAGTTCAATCGGGAGAGGCAATGGGATAAGTTTTTGTGGCTGCTACAAACATGAAAGAGGCAAATACACATAATACAACTGAGGCATGTATAGATCGAAACAATGAGTCAGGGAAAGGCACGGAGGTGCCCACTGATAGAGCAGCTCAATTGAGAGAGGCAATGGGAGAACATTTCATGGCTGCTGTGGACACGAAAGAGGCAGTTACACATGATACAACTAAGTCTTGTACAGATCCTACTGTTGGGAATACCAAAGGTAAAAGTCCAGAGGTCCCTATGGGTCAACGCGGCTGCTATAGATACAAATGAGACAGGTACAAAGAATGTTGATAAAGAGGCCAAAAATGGACATGAATATGAGAGGCAAGAGAGGCCAGAGTGTCTTGTGGTAATGCTAGTACAGATTGTTGCACTGCCTCCTGCGTCTTGTGAAGACAAGAAGAGAAGGGACAATTTATGCATCATACTGGATGTGAATGGGCTTCTCATAAGGAGGTATAAGGTCTCCTTCTACAAAGGAATAGCGAGAAGTAGTACTCCTGATTGGGCAAGATCAAGGTATCAGGTAGTCCTCACTAGGCCAAATGCTACAGGAAAGATGAAATTTTAATATGTGTTCAGGCCCAATTCATCAATCTTTTTGCATGCACTGCTGCAAAGAGCACAAGTTGCACTATGGAGCTGCATGACCCAGGATAATCTACCACTTTCTTTGAGTGCATGATTTCCTAGGCTGAACAAACAACTTTTCCTCAATATTATCGGTCAAGAGGGGTGTAGAGAGGCGAGCTTCAAGCTAAATGAAGTTCCTAGTATCCCTCCATATAGAGATAACACAAAGCCCATATTTTTCAAGTGTTTGAAAGACTTTTGGAAGCACTATCCTAAGTTCAACTCTGATAATACGCTGGTGGTGGATGACACACTCTACACGTGTCTGCTCAACCCTCTCGGGACTTGGGTCTGTCCTGCTTCATTTGAACCAGCAGAGATTTGTCAATCCCCAATTTACCTAGTTAGCACATTGTTCCCTTGGTTAGTCAAGTGGACAGTCTCACCCAGCCCTAATGCTTATGCAAAGATGAGCCAGTTTGAAAATACTTCTGACATAGTGTCTGCTCGTGTCATCAGCCACTATAGAAGTCAACGAGAAGTATCTAGGGAAGGTTGATTGTGATTATGGAATCATGTATACAGCATTTTGCGCACTAAATGTACTTGCGATTACTATACAAAAAACTGACATGTTCAAAGTTCTCTAAACTTAATGATTGAATGATGTAATTTTATTTTGGTGACATTAGGCAAAATTTGGACTCACAAAGGGGCCCTTTAAGGAGTTTGGCTTTACCTCTCTCTACCAAAACGGGCGCATAAATTTTTCCAAACAAACTCCAAAGCTGGCGGAGGTTTGACAGTTAGAATGTCCTCTTCAAGCTCTACCTACTGATATATAGCACGCCATGAGATTCCTCATATTTTAGAAGATTCTTTTTTTAATTCACCTATGATGTGACAACTCTGTCGGAATCTAAGTGAATCAAAAAAGGAATCTTCTAAAATATGAGGAATCTCATGGCGTGCTATATATGAGTAGATAGAGCTTGAAGAGGACATTCTAACTGTCAAACCTCTGCCAACTTTGGAGATTGTTTGCAAAAATTTATCCATGCGCCCATTTTGGTAGAGAGAGGTAAAGTCAAACTCCTTAAAGAGCCCCTTTGTGAGTCCAAATTTTGCCTAATGTATGATGTTGTCATACTGTGATAAAGTCGTGCTACATGGCACACATAATAGCATAGACAGGACCATCGGGCTATTATTACACATAGTTATTCTATATAGCACTCATACTGCATGAAATACTATGAAATAATAGCATAGATAGGGAGATTGACCTCTTATTATACACACTTACGCTATATGGCACACATAGTGCTCTCAATATGTAATATAGATCCTTCACATACCACACATCATATCATAGACAGGAACATTGTGCTATGTGATACACACACTTTTACTGTATAGCACACATGTTGCTATCTTACTACAATACAGTCCTTTTACATGGCAAACTTATAGCATAGACAGGGACATTGGGCTATTATTACACACTTGTGCAATATAGCACACATAATAGCCTAGGTAGAGACAATGGACTATCTTGACACATTCCTTGGCTACATATCACATATAGTAGCATGTACACAACTCCATAACACCCAATGGGTAGCTATTCATAAGAGTGAGATGTTTAACTTGAGAGTTATTCATTGTAAGAATAAGACATGTTTACCTGAGATTCATCAAGAAAGTGAATGGGATGCTCCTGATAATGTTTTCTTCCAATCGTTTCCGACAAATATCTTGGCTAACTTTTTTCAAGGTGCAACATGTTCACAATAGTAACCTCATTATCTGAAATGTGTGTGATTCTATGCTATGTGCTCTTTGTGGTTGTGTGCTATGTGATACATAGCACAATGGACATGTGTAAGGAGGGACTGAATGGTGAAGGCTATATAGAACATTATATAAGCCTGTTAAATAGGTATCATGCTGCTTCATAGGGCATGGCATTGTAAATGGTTTCATGTAGTTTCGGAGATAAATAATATGTCTTTGAGGTAGCATCTACCAACGGCAAGTCAAACTTGATTGCCCGAACAAGGTGAGAGTATAGGTTAGTAACTCCCGTATCATCAAGTAGAGTGTAGTGATTTGGGTCCCCCTCTTGCTGTTGATAATAACACCCTGTGACAACATACTTTGTACATCTCAAAAGAAAGAACTCTACACCTTCTGCATTTCCAGCGTCTGCATTGACTGCAAAGTTATCACCTTCAATGAGATACTCACTCAGCATATCCTGGGATCCCTCAAACATTGCAGCTTCATCTTATGGTACCTCAATCTCTTTTGGTACCTCAAAGAGTAGTTTCAATGCCTTATGTGTCCACTTGCATGCATATGATTTGCTGGAACAAGTCCTCCAATGGCCCTTCGTGCAAGCATCACAAAAACAAGAAAGTTGCGTGGTCCTTAATTGAGTAGGATCATGACGACAAAAGCCTGAAATGCAATGGAAAGATCGAGATCATGGTACTCTCTCACAACCCCATAGATTAGACATGTCCACTTCTGTCTCTTTTACTAGCCAAAACTTCCTGTTTATAGTAGGACCTGCTTTAGTGGATTGTGCATAAGAGCTACATGCAGCATTGGACATTATTCTTGTCAAAAATGCGACCACGTTGTCAGGAGTTTTTTGGAGCAAGGGATTGCGCATATGTACATATACATGCATGGTGCATCAAATAAAGGATTGCCCATTTTCCTTAGCCAGGTGGTTATGTGGGGCCCACATGTGTACAAGTAGGACAACATGTACATAGTGCATCGATTTTCACTATTATCAGTACCAATGTGTTTTTTCTACAATAAGGAGGAGTTGGTAGCGCGTAAAAATTCTCGAGGAAGCTATCCGCGGGCCGACGACATGAGGTCAGCAAGAGCGTCAGATGGCATCTAGTGGCGTAAGGAGGGCGAACAAGGTCAATATTTGCACGCGGATGAGGACGGACACAACGTGGGTGTTTTCTTGTGAGAGTTATGCAGAAATGTCATCATTAGGAACACTTTTTGGGGCCACTTCACGTGGTGGCGAGATGCATTATTGGAAAAAAGCTGAGTGCCAGGTGTGCGAATGATGCAAAAAGGTGACAACTATGCACTGCGAGGTCAGTTTTTTGCCTGTTCGGGGTCCGTTTGAGGTCATCTAAAAGGCCAAGGGTGCCCAAATAATAAAGCTAAGTGTGGGAACTAAAAAAACTGAGAGAAGACCAGGAAAAACGTGGAGAAGAGAGGAGGAACAGCCGCAGGTGTGTTTTTACCCATTTTGGAGCCTGTTTTGGCCCTAAACTGCTCATCCGAGGTCGGATTTGAGCACTTTGACATTGCAGACTGGGGTTTTGGGCCGTTCCGAACACGATGGCGCTGTCCATTTTTCCAAATTCCTCACTCTTTTCCTACTGTTTTTCTGTGTAAGTTTCTCCTATGAGCGAAGTTTCTGCTCTAGTTTGTGATTGTATCTGGTATCTTTTACCCATATTGTGTGAGCTGTTTGCCCCATTGGTGTTGGCCCAAGCTCATTTTTATCTAAACATAAAAAATTCTCCTCTTTTGAGCTGAGTTTTTTGGGTGTGTGTGTGTGTGTGTGTGTGTGTCTGTGTGGAGTGGGCAAGTGGATAGTCTCTTTCCTCTCACTCTAGAGGTGTGTTCCCTGTCTCGGCCAGGTGTGTTGTGTAAGCCGAGTGGTGCCCCATAGTGTGTGTGTGTATCTTCCCAAGAGTGTGTGTCGGGTCGTTATAGAGGCGTTGTGTGTGTTTTCATCCCGCTCACATTCTTTTGGCGCCCCCACGGAGGATCTTCTTCGAGTACCTTCTGCTTCGAGCTTCGGGATTACAGGTTGCAGGTTGCAGATTACAGGTTACAAGTTACAGGGACAGGTACAGGTACAGGTGATTTACACAGGTACAGGTAGCTGGAGTACAGTGATATACTAGCAGTGATGTCACTTGCAGTTGTTGTGGGTATGCATCACTTGGCGCCTGTTTGAGCGCATTGTCTGTTGGATTGTACGTTACTTGTGGAAACTGCCATTGTACACATTTGTGGAGCCATACTTGGTTGTATTTGGCAGTCCCAGCCATTTCTGAGACTTGGTCTGGAAGATAGTCATTTCTGAGACTTGACTATACGCGATTTGCATTAGCCTTTGTGTGAGGGTCGATAGCGTGAGATTTTTATTGAGCTGGGGGATTCTCAAATGTAGAGATCCTTTCGGTGATACAGGTAGCTGGAGCACCCTTTTTGTGACCTCGCCATAGGCTATGTACTAGTGAGTCCTACTTGATGCTCGGGTTCTATTGTTGACAGTTTATGCATACATAGACAGTCTATATTTTGGGTTCCTACTGCTCTACTTCTGGGGAAACTCTGTCGAAATTTTCCCAAGTTATGATGGCTGGTTTTTTGGTATTTTGAGCCATTTATGCTGTTATGCTGCTGAAATTTTGGCAAAATCAGAGGTTGAGTCAGGTGTGCCTTCTTGGGAGCTTCATGGTTGGCTTTAATGGATGATCAAAATGGCCCTCAGTTCACTCCTTTTCATTTAACTCAAAGAATTCAGATTAATGTTCATGTGTCCAGGAAGATCTTTTTCCAGCAGCGCATAGTCTTTATGTTTGGGCCAAGAAGATTGAGAGAGATCCTGGAATGTCCTTTGCCTGTTGTCATTCCGATGATTAACTATGAAAACTCATTTGATGTGCATGTGTTTGTCCTTATCTAAAGTTGAGCTCCATTGAAGTTTCTGGGGATTGGGTAGTGAAAAGTTCTGGGTTCTTGCACGTGTGTTTGAAGGGGTTCTCAAAGCATCATAATTTGGGTAGCCATGGCTTTCTCTTATCCGAAGTTTCATGGAAGAAGTGATGAAGATGTGGAAGAATTTTTAGAAAAGATGGAGGTTGCTTCCATTAGCAACCAGATTCATGACCCTACGCAAATGTTACGCCTTCTCCAAATTTGTTTGAAGAGTGATGCACGAGTTTGGTCTAAAGCATTTGAAGAGGAGTTGCATGTGGCTGATCCACCTGTAAGGTTGAGTTGGAACAATCTACGACATGGGTTGGAAGTGGATTTTGTGAAGATAGAAGATCCTGACAAAGTGTGGCAAGAAGTACAAGCTTTGGTGCAAAAGGAAGGTGAGCCAGTAGATGCATACATACGTAAGTTTTCATTGGCATGGGAGCGAATGTGCAAGGCCTTAGCACCACAGGTACCCCCGCCTAACATGATGAAGAAGGACAGGTTCTTGGCTGGGTCTTTGGGAGAATACACGTTGGAGAGTGGAGCTAAAGAAGCCTAGGACATATGAAGATGCACTAGAGGTAGCAAGGAACAAAGAGTGGAAGCTGAGGAAAATGAGCCAGTTAGGGGTGGAGTCTTTGCCAATGAGGTCTGAATTGCAGCCTATAGAATCTTTACAAGGTCGCATGTCAGGGGTTCATCACGAACCAGTGGTTCCTATTACTACTCAAGTTATACCAGCAGTGGTCACTACAGCAGTGCAAGATGATGGGCTAAGGCAAGACATGAGGCAAATGGTAGATTTGATGAAGAATCTCAGCCTAAACATGCTAGGTCAAGTGGGAAATAATCGAGGTCGAGGGAGGTTTGCAAATCAGCCAGGAGGTGAAGAAAGGCCTAGGAATGGTGTTGGACAAAGCAATGGTAGGTTTTGGAGGCAGACGCCCACATGTTATAATTGTGGAGAGTTGGGTCACATCAGCCCGCAATGTGATAAGCCACCAAGGATGGGGGGAGACATGTATCCATTGCCAAGACAGGTGCTAACTAGGTCAAATGATTATGGCATCGAAATTAAGGGAGACAAGGAACCAGTGGACTGACCCAGGAGGAAAAGGGAAAGACAAAAGTGCTAAGTGTAGTCACCTTGGAGAAGGCATCAAATCTAGAAGATACATTAGTGATGCCTATTGGAAAGAGGACGACAGAGGAAAAGGAAGGAAGAAGTGTCCCAGGTCCTAGCAAGAAGAAGGGAAAGAGCCATGAAGGCGAGGATGTCAAGGCCAAGAGGAAAAGGAGAACTCGTCGAAAGTTTCATGTTTCAGATTTTCCACTAGGGGATGGGCAATTAAGCTATGACTTGAGGGAGGATCTGACGAGCAGGAAGGCAGATGTTACTTTTAGGCAGCTTATAGAGATGGTGCCTAAGCTAAAGCGACAGTGGAAGAGGATGGTTAACCCAATGGAGAAAGAGCCAGAGAGAGGTTCAGTAAAGGTGTTGGCAATGGATGAGCTACCAGACATTTGTCCAATAGTAGATGTGTGGCATAAAAGGAAAAATTTGGGACAAGGTTATGTGGATGGCGGAGCCCAAATATGCGTCATAACACACTCATGCGTTGAGAAGATGGGTCTCACAGTGGCTGGGGTGTCAGGGTTTCAGATTAGATTGGCAAATCATCAAAAAGTAAAATGCTTGGGTGTTGTAAAGAGCTTAGAAGTGGAGGCATATGATGCAAAGGCAGTGGTTGATTTTCATGTGATGCCAGCAAGGTTGGGAGCATATCCTATTATACTGGGAAGACCATGGTTACGTGCAGTGGGAGATGTTCAAGATTGGCGACATGGTACGATTAGCCTCTATGGAAAGACAGGTACCAAGAAGCTTTATAATATGGACACAAGGAAACGATTAGAGGAGCTTTATGAAGATGAGGATGAGTCTAGTGATGAAGACTCTTCCACGGTGACAGATGAGGACAGTGATAGCACTACCAGCAGTGATGAGGATGCTGATGTTGCATTTCTTTTGATGGACAAAGAAATCCAGGAGTTTGGTTTAGTTGCATTTGCGAATGAGGTTGAAGATGAAAGTGAAGGGTCTTATGAAGTGATTGAAGGGCTGATGCAAACCAAGGTTGAGTTGTCAAAGAAGCAGGAATTAATGACACAAATGATCAGTGGAGACCTCTCAGCTATGGAGAAGGATATATATTTGCACATGCTGGCTAGTTTTCCTGATTTGTTCATTACTTCATATGAAGAGATCAGAGGGTTCAAGGGCGAAGAGATGCATATAGAGATGAAAGAAGGTGCTAAGCCAGTGCGGCAAAGGCTAAGAAGGATGGGTCAAGAGCAAATGGAAGCCTTGCGAGAAGAGGTGGACAAGTTATTGAAGGCAGGGTTCATAGTCCCTGTGGAGACCACAGAATGGGTGAGTCCAGTTGTAGTCAGTTCAAAGAAGGATGGGAAGTGGAGAATTTGTGTAGATTTTAAACCCTTAAACGCAGCCACTAAGAAGAACCCATATCCTCTTCCATTCATTGATCAGATCTTGGATTCAGTGGCAGGTTATGAGAGGTACAGTGTGTGTGTGATGGTTTTTCAGGCTATTTTCAATTGAAGATTGCTCTTAAAGACCGCACAAAGACAACTTTTATTACGCCATGGGGCTGCTATTTCTACACAGTATTGCCATTTGGGTTGTCAAATGGACCTTCCTTCTATCAAGAGAGAGCGAATTGGGTGTTGGAACCATTCATTGGTAGTTGTGTTAAAGCTTTTATGGATGACTTCTGTGTTTATAGCAGTAGGGCTGAACACCATGAGAAGCTGCAGATGGTATTGGCTCGATATGATGAATGTGGAGGACAACTAAATCCAAAGAAATGTCATCTAGCACAGCCAAGGGTGAAGTTATTGGGCCGCATGGTGTCAGAAAATGGCATTGAGGCTGATCCAGACAAGGTTAAGTCTATTATTCTTCTTCCATCACCTACGAGTACGAAGCAATTGGCAACCTTTATACACAAAGTGAAGTACATGGCAAGGTTTATTCCATTGTCTTCTCAGATTCTTTATCCATTACAACAAGTGGCAAAGCATGATCCATTGCAATGGGATGACAAGTGTGAAGAAGTGTTTCAAGAGGTGAAAGAGGTGTTAGGGGGTTTGTGAGCCATGCAGGCTCCTGATTGGGAGAAAGTGTTTTATGTAAATCCATCAGTAGGGGAGGATGCCATTGGAGCCATGCTATTGCAAAAGGGGAAGGACAGCCATTATATGAGGCCAGTGTATTGTGCAAGCCGAGTGAAGTTGGTAGCGGAGAGAAAGTTCTCGGAAGTAGAGCTAGTGATGGCCAGTGTAATATTTGCTTGTCGACGATTTCGTCATTACTTGCTACCACGGCCTTTTGTTTTCTTGACGAGTTATGCCTTTTTGCCACAGTTAATTAATGGTACTAACATGTCAAATGTGGTGAAGAAATGGGTAATTGAGTTGCAAGAGTTTGAGTTCTCTTTTCTAGTGGAACATAGTACAAGGGCTACCCTAGCTGATTTGTTGACCTACAAGGAGAATCCCCTTATTGTTAAGGAAGAGGTGGTGAGAAAGGTAGTTGAAGAAGTGCCACAGATCAGCAATGCACATGTGTTGTTCTTTGATGGTTCATACAGAAAGAGCCATGATGCAGCTTCAGGGGGTATAGCACTTTATGATCCAGAGGGGAAGCTAGTATGCAAGAGAGGGTTCAAATTGGATGCTCATAGTAACAATGAGGCTGAATATGCTACTCTGGAAGCCGGATTACACATTTTTTTGAAGCATGGGGTTCGAAGGTTGAGCATAAAAGGTGATGCCTTGTTAGTGGTGAAGCAAGTGCTGGGTGTGTGGAAGAGCAAGAACACCTCATTGAAGGAAATGTGTTTCAGAATTAAAGGCCTGTTAAAAAAGTTTGAAGCATGGAGCATCAAACACATTGAACGTGCTCTAAATGGAGAGGCACATGAAGCAGCTCAAAGCATGATTGGGGAGCTATTTGTGTTGAGGACCACTTTACCTCTTTATCATGGCCGGGAAAGTTTGGCTCAAGAAGAGGAGTTTTTGCTAACAGGAATCATTCCAAAGGAGATTCAGAAGTCTAAGAAGTATGGCTTTGTGCGTAGAGCATACAGGTACAAATTGATTGGTGATTTCTTATACATGAAAGGGACTGATCTCTTGTTGAGACGTGTACCTTGGCGGGAGGAGCTTTACAGAGTGTTGGAAGAGAATCATGAAGGCGCATGTGGTGGCCATTTTGCTCTAAAGATCACCTTGCATAAGATTTTGCAAGAGGGGTATGTATGGCCTAGTTTGCACAAGGATGTTCACCATTGGTGTAGGTCTTGCAATAGGTCTCAAGCATTTGGGAAGAGAGTGTTGAAGCCAGAGCTATGAAAAACCATTATGGCGTTTGATGTGTTTGAAAAGTGGGGGATTGATGCAATAGGCCCGTTACCTATCACAAGCAGGGGCAAAAGCTATATTTTGACGGGAGTGGACTATCTTTCTAGATGGGCAGAGGCTATAGCAGTAAAACAGATCACTGCAAAGGATGTGGTAAAATTTGTGTATGATGAAATATGTTGCAAGTTTGGGGTGCCATTAGAGCTACTCTCAGATAAGGGGCCAGGATTTAGAGCTAAACCAGCATACCACTCCTTATTACCCACAGTGTAATGGCTTAAATGAAAGATTCAATGGTGAGTTGGTACAAATTCTTTCTAAAGTGACAGAGCACCAAGGAAAGAATTGGGATTTGGAATTGCCTAGTGCATTATGGGCTTACCGTACTTCGGTGAAAACAGGTACAGGGTTTACTCCATTTCATTTGGTGTATGGAAAGGAAGCACTATTGCCTGTGGAGGTAGAGTTGCCTGCGGTCAAGATGTTAGAGAAGTTGCTTGGGCCGCCTAGTGATGCATTCAAAGAGAGGCTCTTGCAGTTACAAGAGGTCCAGTTGGATAGGATGAGCGCATTGGAGCATTATGGGCAGATGCAGGATAAGGCTTTGGCAAAGATAAATGAAAAGGTCAAAAGTAAGGGTATCAAGAAACATGACTTGGTTTTGCACTACAACAGTAAGCTGGACAACACCTTCCAAAAGAAGTTTCAAATTAAGTGGGAAGGGCCTTTCAAGGTAGTGGAGTGTTTTCCAAATGGCACATATCAGCTGCCTAACCTGGATGGTGTTCTACACAAGTCAAGGGTAAATGGATTGCGTCTTAAATTGTATCAGGCTAGATTGATGATGGTGGAGCAAGATGAGTTGTCTGTGGAGCAAGCAATGTTGGTGAAGGATGAGGAGACATGTGATGCGGCGAGTCTCATATCTCTCTTTGCTGCTGCTAATCATGAATGATCTAGCAGGCTAGGGGATGGGCAAATTATGTCAGGAGTTTTTTGGAGCAAGGGATTGCGCATATGTACATATACATGCATGGTGCATCAAATAAAGGATTGCCCATTTTCCTTAGCCAGGTGGTTATGTGGGGCCCACATGTGTACAGGTAGGACAACATGTACATAGTGCATCGATTTTCACTATTATCAGTACCAATGTGTTTTTTCTACAATAAGGAGGAGTTGGTAGCGCGTAAAACTTCTCGAGGAATCTATCCGCGGGCCGACGACATGAGGTCAGCAAGTGCGTCAGATGGCATCTAGTGGCGTCAGGAGGGCGAACAAGGTCAATATTTGCACGCGGATGAGGATGGACACAACGTGGGTGTTTTCTTGTGAGAGTTATGCAGAAAGGTCATCATTAGGGCCACTTTACGTGGTGGCGAGATGAATTATTGGAAAAAAGCTGAGTGCCAGGTGTGCGAATGATGCAAAAAGGTGACAACTATGCACTGCGAGGTCAGTTTTTGGCCTGTTCGGGGTCCGTTTGAGGTCATCTAAAAGGCCAAGGGTGCCCAAATAATAAAGCTAAGTGTGGGAACTAAAAAAACTGAGAGAAGACCAGAAAAAACGTGGAGAAGAGAGGAGGAACAGCCGCAGGTGTGTTTTTGCCCATTTTGGAGCCTGTTTTGGCCCTAAACTGCTCATCCGAGGTCGGATTTGAGCACTTTGACATTGTAGACTGGGGTTTTGGGCCGTTCCGGATGCGATGGCACTGTCCATTTTGCCAAATTCCTCACTCTTTTTCTGCTGTTTTTCTGTGTAAGTTTCTCCTATGAGCGAAGTTTCTGCTCTAGTTTGTGATTGTATCTGGTATCTTTTACCCATATTGTGTGAGCTGTTTGCCCCATTGGTGTTGGCCCAAGCTCATTTGTGTCTAAACATCAGAAATTATCCTCTTTTGAGCTGAGTTTTTTGGGGGTGTGTGTGTGTGTGTGTGTGTGTGTGTGTGTGTGTGTCTGTGTGGAGTGGGCAAGTGGATAGTCTCTTTCCTCTCACTCCAGAGGTGTGTTCCCTGTTTCGGCCAGGTGTGTTGTGTAAGCCGAGTGGTGCCCCATAGTGTGTGTGTGTGTGTATCTTCCCAAGAGTGTGTGTTGGGTCGTTATAGAGGCGTTGTGTGTGTTTTCATCCCGCTCACAATGTCTACAGCTTGCCTAAGAAAAACTCCATTACTCTTGAGTTGTTCATGTGTAAGGGCTCTCTTTATCACAATGCAAGTGCCATCATGCTCCCCCTTGCCATGGCCAGAGCCAAAAAAATTCCATGTCATCTCTGTACCTATTAGTTGGTAATATCTAGCAAAAAAGTAAAATGGCCTTGCAGCCTTGAATTGTGAGGCTGCACCATTTGACCTCACCCAGTGCTTCTTGAAATTCAGCCCCTGGTCTTTAAGCCACTGATCATTGTAGACAGCTGGATAGCTCACTATGTGGAAACGACTTCTTAGAAGATGGCCAACGAATTACTTAGTAATTACTATGGTAATTACTACAGTAAACCCGAAGTGTATTATTTATAGGGCCCATTACATTGTAATCGGGTTGGCAATTAGTATCATTTGGTTTAGCGCCTTGGCTATACTTGTACTTGAGAATCATTGGCAGTATTGTCGGGGGCTGTACGTTCTCTCTATAATCATATTTGCTGTAATCTTGATCTATAATCCCAATCATGGCATATATTTCAGTTATACTTACTTCTTGTCCAGTCTTCTGAATCTGCATCTGAATCTGAATCTCAACCTTATTTCCAGTACATAAGTCTGATTCTTATTTCAGTATCCACATTCCAGTCTAGTCTCTAATTCTTTTCCAGTCTACTGTCTGAAATCTTCCCACACTAGTAGCTAAAATCTTCTAACACTGGAATTAGATGTCTCAAGAGATCAACTCCAATTCCATTTTGGCGATCACGGTGGCTCGAGCTGAAGCTCGCTGACTGAAAGACTCTTCTCCCAGTTGAAGTTTTCAGCAATGGCACCAAAATGCAATCGTGGCCGAAAATCTACCATTCGTGTGGACCCCATTCCTCAGGAGTCAGGAAGAGAGTCTAACCCCAAGCAAGAGAAGATGACTGACACTGAGACTCAGGAGGAGCATAGTCTGGCTAATGAGGTGCAGGACTCACAGCACTCCAGTCATTCTCGATGCCGACGGGCAGAACGGGAAGCACGAAAGGCAAAGAGTTCCAAGAGTTATCAGTCTTGCCAGAGAGATGAGGATACCAAGGGCAGTAAGGGAAGTCACCGTACTTCTAGCAGACAAACGAGAGAAGACACTGACACTGAGACAGAGACAGAGATTGATTGGGATGCTGACACTGACAATTGCAAGAAGGCTCCCAAGCGTCATTCTGAATCCAAGAAGAGAAGTGGCAGGATCAGTAGTAATTGAAATGATTGCATAGCTTCCCTGAAGATTTTCTTTCCAATAGTCAAGGGGGGGAAAAAGGATGATCCAGATGTTCACATACAAGCTTTCGAACAGTATGCTGAACTAAAAAACATTGATGAAGATGATTGGGGGGAATATTTTCCACAAACCTTGAAGGAGGCAGCGAGGAAATGGTATTACCATTACCCTGCATGCCAGCTCAGATCATATAACAAATTTCTTAAGGCCTTCAGGTTGGAATATTCCAACAATAAAGGGGATGAAGATATTCTCTGTGAATTAGATAAGATCAAACAGAGGAATTTGTCAATCCGCAGCTATGTGGAAAAGATAAAAGAGCTAACCATGCAGTTGCAAGAACCGCCATCTGAGAAGAGATTGAGGGCATGGTTCCTGAATGGATTCAGAAGCAAGAAGCTTAGGGAGCAGGAGGTACCAGCTACTACAAAAAAAAATCAATGATCTGGTCCAAAGGGCATTAAAACTGGAACATCAGGCTAAGAAGGAAAAGAGCCACAAGAAGCAAAGGACCAGTAGCAGTATCTCTGCTACTACTAAAACTTCTGATTCCAGTGAAATGTCTAGTAGCTCCGAGAGCAGCTCCAATGAACGAGCAAAGGAGAAATCAAAGAAGGGATCATGGACCAAGAAAATTGAAGAGATGGCTAGGTAGATTGCAGAAATTAGCCACACAAGACAGCCAGTCCAAAAGATGGAGACTTGGTGTTCAAGATGAAAATCCAAGGACCATATCTCCACTGAATGTCCACAATGTACCTACTGCAAGGACTTTGGTCACCTATGGAATAATTGTGGCATCAGAATTCACCATTGTCAGTGGTTGCCTACACTGACCAGTGAAGGTAGAACCAATCAAGGTAGCTCAAGAGTACTGGTCAGGGACGTGGCAGATACCAACCACGAATGGGCAGAGGCGGAGAAAGAGGCAACTTCCAAAACAGGAGCATGAATTACTATACATCTGGGAAGTATGGTCATTTTGCAGCCCAATGTCCAGATGCACCTGTAACGACTACTACTGAGTCTAAGGCACCAGAGCCAGTCCCAGTCAGGGTAGTTACCAGGAGCAAGGGAGTAGTCATTGAAGAAATCCCAGACATTTCAAAAGTACCATTCAATTCTAACAGCAACAAGTGGGCTCAACAAAGAGAAGTTTGGAAGGCCAAAGGTAAAGAGAAGGTGGTAGATGAGTGGGAAGATCAGAGGGAACTACCAGCTAAAATCACGAAGGATTTAGCTAAGAAGCTGCCAGAGCAGCCAGAAAGTTTCGAAGAAAGAGTCACTCAAAGGATACCAGCCCAATCGACTGATAAAGATCAGTCAGTACCGGCCATGACAGAGACCATGCTGGTTGTGGTACATGGACTAGCTGATGAAATGGGAATGGATGGAAAGAGTGGAAGCACTGCAAAAGAAGAATGGTAGTGTGAAGATACCAGTTCTTCAAGCTCTGACAATCAGTCTGACTAAGAAAGAGAAGAAATTCAGGTGAAAATTTGTGATAGAATCCAGAAGTTGACTGTAGAGCTGGAGGGTATAAGAAAAAATTTGCCTAAGGTGGCCAATTTTATCAAACAGCGCAAGAAGGCTGAGGCGGAGGCCAGAACAGTGGACCTGACGGCTGTTCGGGATGATGAAGTTCCACTTATTCAGGTAGACTACAAGGTCACGAAGCAGTGGAACCTCTCTCAAGCGTTATCCTGGACGGAGGGGCAGGAGTCAACATAATGGGAGCCCATCTTCAGCAAAGAATGAATATCACTAATATGAAACCAACACCATTCAAAGTAAGAATGGGAGATCATAGAGTCGTACAGGCGATGGGTATGATTGAAAACATGCAGATAAGAGTTGGGAGGGAGAAATTCAAAACCAGTTTCCTAGTCCTGGATGTGCAGGGAGCATATGGAATGCTACTAGGGCGCCCATGGTTGAGAACAGCACATGTTGTTCATGACTATGCAAACCAAACTTTGACCATAGAAGGGGCCGTTGGCAGAATCCAAATCTAGACCAACAATACCAGGAGCTGGAAAAAGGAACTGACGCCGAAGAAGTTGTGTCATAAGTATAGAGCCAAGAAGATCGAGTGAATGCTAGCGGCTATGAACATATTCCCTTTGGCAGAAATCGACGTGAATGTAGTCTTGTTGAACAAAGAGCGGGATGACAAGCAGAAGAGACAATTCCCTTATCAGTTTACCAAAGTCAATACAGGGGAAAGAACAGTTCAGCTAACTGGAAGGATGGTGGAACCAGCTGATACTGGTATAGTAGAGGAACCAGTATGTTCTGAAGAGTACCCACTGGATCAGAATAATGATTCAAAAATGAATGGTTCATCTTGGGATTACGCTGAAGAATCAACCAAACTAAAAGGAGGCGGACCAAACTGGTTGCTTTCAGATGACCAAGAAGTAGAAGAGTGGAACCTACGATCAGAGGAAAATCCTAGAATGATCAAGGTTAACAAGCACCTCAACCCGGCAATGAAGGAAAAGGCACGAAAAATGTTCTAGAACTATAAAGATGTGTTTGATTGGGAACATATAGATCTGAAGGGAGTAGATCTTGAAGTCTGTCAGCACCGAATACCACTGAAATTGGATGCTAGGCCAGTAAGATTGCAAAGATACCGGATGAACCCCAACTATGCAAAGAAGGTCAAGGAGGAGATTGATAATCTTCTCAAGGCTGGGTTCATTACGGAAGTGGCAAGAAGTGATTGGCTATTTCCCATAGTCGTTGTCCCCAAGAAGAATGAAAAATTGAGAGTTTGTGTCGAGACTATAGGAAACTAATGCCCAGACTATTAAGGATCCATTTCCCTTACCTTTTACTGATATGTTGCTTGATGAGATCGTAGGATATGAGATGTATAGCTTCATAGATGGGTATAGCGGCTATAAACAATTATAGGTCGCTCTTGAAGATAGAGCCAAGTCCACTTTCATCACTGAGTGGGGAGCTTTCATGTATCTGGTGATGCCTTTTGGCCTGTGCAGTGCACCAGCTACTTTTGAGTGGTGTATGATGGAGATGTTTAATGAATTTCTTCATCGGTTACTTGCCATTTTCATGGATGACTTCACTGTCTATTCAGATGAAGAACAACACCTTCTATTCCTAAAAATGGTTTTCAAACATTGTCAGGAGAAGCGGATTTGTTTGAATCCATTCAAATATGTGTTTCTAGTCTGGAAGGGATAGCTACTGGGACATCTAGTTTTCCGCAATGGAGTAGAGATGGCCAATGACAAAATCCAGTGTGTTCAGCAAGCTAAAGCACCCAGAACTGCTTCGGAGTTGAGTTCTTTCTTGGGGTATGTGAATTTCTATAGAAGATTTGTACAAAAGTTTTCTTCTCAAGCAGTACCACTATATGAGCTTACAAAGAAGACCAGTAAGTTCAACTGGACTGCTGAGTGTGAGGAGAGTTTCAAGAATTTGAAAAAAGCCATTACCAATAAACCAGTCCTTAGGCAGCCAAATTGGGATATTATTTTCCATGTACATGTAGATGCTTCGGGATTGGCAATGGGGGTAATATTAGCTCAGCCATATGGCAGAACAGACTATCCAGTTTATTTTGCTAGTCGGAGATTTAGTCAGGCTGAACAAGGCTATACGACTACTGAGAGAGAAGCCCTCGGAATGGTTTTTAGTGCCACGAAGTTCAGGCATTACCTATTGGGAAAGTTATTCCATTTTTATGTGGACCATCAAGCTCTTCTGTTTCTGATTAACAAAGTCATTATTCAAGGCAGGCTGATAAGATGGATGATGTTCCTTATGGAATTTGAATTTATAATTTTCCATAAGCCTCGCCGAAACCATTGTGGAGTTGATTTTCTTTCAAGAAGTATGGAAGGATATTCAGAATCACCCTTGAGAGATGAACCATTGGATGCTGATTTATTTCAGTTAGAGGCAGAAGAGTCAGTGGATCCCGAATGGTATGATATTTATCAATTCCTTTCCCAAGGTGCCTTTCCAGAGGATTGGAAGCAGAATTAGAAGAAAGCTCTGATCATAAAAAGCCTGAAATTTACTATCATAGGAGGGTTACTTTATCGACTGGGTGTTGATGGTACACTTCGACGATGTGTCCCTATGGAAGGAAGAATGCAAGTAATTTCAGAAGCGCATAATGGTGAGTCGGGTGGACACTTTTCCAACAAAGTAACCTACAAGAAGATTCTACAAGATGGTCTGTGGTGGCAAACACTGATTGCTGATGTCAGAAGTTTTTGTAAAACTTGTGACATATGCCAAAGAATGGGTCGACCAATAGCTGCAGATATGACTCCCTTGATGCCAATACAACCACTAAGAGTAATCATGAAATGGGGACTGGATTTTATGGAACCTTTTAAGAAGGTGACTCCCAGGAAGAACAAGTACATAGTAATGGCTACTTGTCATGTTACCAAGTGGGTTGAAGCTAAGGCTCTTCCTGACAATACAGCCAAGTCAACTGTAACGTTTCTATTTGAGAATATTGTCTGCCGATATGGATGTCCAGTAGAATTTGTGACTGATCAAGGAACACATTTTATCAATGACACTATGGAAATCCTATTGGATATGCTTTCAGTCAAGCATCCGAAATATACTCCTTACTATCCCAAATGCAATGGCAGGCTGAAAGTAGCAGCAAGACAATAAAGACTATTCTCACAAAAGTGGTGCAAAAGAAACCAGATCAGTGGGATTTGAAACTTCACACCCTCTATGGGCTTATAGGACAGCTTATAAGGTAACCACTAGAATGACACCATTCAGAATGGTGTATGGTACTAAAGTTGTGGTTTCTATAGAATTTGGGATCCCCAGTCTGAGAATGGCTGTGAAGTATGGATTAGACTTCAACCATAATCTTAAGAAAAGGCTAGAGGAACTGATGCAATTAGATGAACTCAGGCAAAGGGCTATGTTGGAACAAGAAATTGTTCAACAACGAAGGAAGCACTAGCATGATCGCCGAATTAAAGTTTGAGAATTCCAGAAAGGAGACTTAGTGCTTCTATATCAGTCTACACTGGGTCCAAAGAAGCCGAACTTGAAAATTGCCTGGGCAGGACCTTTTGAGGTAGATTGGGTCTTCTCCAATGGCACAGTCAGACTGAAAGATTTATCTGGATTGATGTTGCCAGGAGTATATAATGAAGCAAAGATCAAGCTTTATTATTCAGAGACCAGAGAAACTGAGCCAGAACAAGGTACTAAGGAGCTGGAGGTTGCTGATCAAGAGATACCGGAATCAGACATTTTTGGACTTTTTCATGTGCAACCAGTTCCAACTTCAGAACCAGCACCAGAAGGACTAGATCAGGCTGACCCTAGAATTAGTACCAGTATGGTCAAGCCAGACTAGAAATTAGTCCAATACCAGTATGGATACACTTTCCAATTTTTAAGCACCCAATGGTCAAATGGCACGCCAGTGGTAACCATTTCAAGGATGGGTCGCAGTCTTGTCCAATGCATGTCTGCCACGACAGCAACGATGCACAAAAGTCTAGGAGCGGTGAGTGGTGGAGATTTTATGGCGCGAACACGTATAACAGTAAGGAAAGTTAGCATTTTTCCTCATAAATCCTATGCACGATGCTTTCCTCCTGTTCACCATTCGACATTGCCAAGCTCCGAGGTTTCTTCGCTGCAGCCGCAAACATCGACCTCTGACGAGACAGTTAACTGTCAGCTAGCTTTGCCAGCGACACCAGGAAACGGCTTTGACAGGACAAGTAATTCATCTTCTCCTTTGCCTGTTTCATTGTCATCGACCTCACAGTGTATGGGTAGAAGGAAATGCTCAGAGAAGATGCACGAGTCTCTTGAGGAAACCCAGGCCATAGTTGCTGAGGCAAAGGCAAGCCTTCCCATTATCCCGTATAGTAAAATCCAGAGTTATGTATTTAGTGATCAAGTGATGACTCTACTACAACTCTGGGATCTTCGAGTTGTGTTGCAAGCTACAAGGATTGCTTTTGATGCAGACATCATCAAGCAAGTTCTTGATTCCTTCAACGCTGAAAATGGCCGTGCCATGGAAAGTAGTAGGAAGGTGTCAGTGACAGCAGAGGCCATAGCATTTTCATTCTGAATGCCCAATGAGCCCAAACCTTCTGTGGCAACTGCGCAGCAGATAAGTATAGCTCTGAAGAATGTGAAACGGCTAGACAAAAGCGCAAGACAAGTTCTCAAGGAGTTCCAGTAGCAGGACTGGAAGCCTCCACTGCTTACAGGTTTGTAGCCAAAGTAGTAAGCCTTAAGAACAACCCAACGTATGTATCCGAAAAATTGTTTGCTATGCTGTTGGCCAAGATATTGGATCCACAGGTTCCTATCAACCTTTGTGAAATTCTCTCGCACAATGTACTCCTGCAAACTGCCAAGCTAAAATCTCAAAATGTTTTCAAAAAGCCTGGTATGTTTGGCAATTCCTGTATTGGGCTACTGCAGCAGATGCTAATGAGCAGGTAAAGAAGGCTTGGAGTGAGAAGCCAATTTCTGAGACGAAGAACATTGAGCTGTCTTGAGACGATGAAGAAACGGATAGTCAAACTATTTCAACAGACTTGAAAAGGAAAGCAACTGCAAAACAGGCTGGCAGTTCAAAGAAGCCAAAAATTACACTGACAAAAAGCAGTGAGTTTTTGAAGCAGATAGAAAGCTAGGTCAAGACAGTAACCACTGAAAAAGTTGTAGTGAGCCAAACTGAGCAGCAATCTGCTCAGAAGATTGTGCCTGACCAGTCAGTTGTAAAAAATACAGTTGCTAATGGGTCTGGGAAAGATCATGCCAAGCGAGCCACTGTTGAGAAGATAGCAGACCAGTCAGGGGACAAAGGCAAGAGTCAATTGGACAAAGGGAAAGGTCCAACGTTCTAGACTTTTCCTGGTGGAGTTCCTACAGATACTGGAAACCTTCTGCAGCTGGTAAAACAGGATAAGTTGCAGCAAATGCAGACTCAGCAATTGTAAGGGCATCTTCTGCTCAGCAAAGCCGATTATGCAACTCTACCCTACGTGGCTCCAGTGGCAATATATGAGCCTACTGATTTTGATCCAACCACAGTCAAAGACAGATGTTCAGTCCTTATACAGTCTTCTTGGAATACCATTGTCAGTTGTATGGGACAACTGATGGAGGCTGCTGGATCAGAAGAGGAAGTCAAAAAGCTCAAAGTTGACTTGACAGAAGCACAACATCAGATTGAAAAGCTCCAGAAAGCCCAGGAAGAGTAGAACATACAACACAGGGTACTGAAGCTCATTCAAAAAGGACTAATGAGTTGCTAAACAAAAAGTTAGCTAAGGATGAATCTTAAATAATGATCATCAAAAATCAACAAAATGAAGCACTGAGAGATGCCCAGCGGGCTGAAACAATGCTCAGGATGAAGCGTTCGGAATTTAGAAAATTGCTACTGCACCATACAGCTCTGAAGGCTTCTCTGATTGAAAGATACATTTATAACAGCTTGTCTGAAATTTTGAATCCATCAGGCAATGCTGTTTTCTATTTAGAGAATTTAAAGTCCTTGATGGAAAGCATGCAAAGCGATTTGCAAGACAAGGTGAGTGAGTATAATAATGCTCTGATGAACCAAGCTATACTGGATTATATTGAGCAGCAGACTTCTCCGGATGAGGAAGAAGAAGACGAGGAAGATGAAGCTGATCAGGAGGAGGATGACCAAGAAGCTGGGCATACAAAGGATGATGATGATGCCCCACCACCATCTCCACCTCCAGGACCTGGTACTGGTGGGATAGGGCCAAATGAAGAAGGCCAGTCACAACCAGACCATCCAGGCCAGAATGAGGGCCAACAGGAAGGACAGGACAAAGAGCACCAGTCGGGTAACCAGCAGACTGAAGAGTAGCAACCCAGTCACACTGGGAATCAGCCAACTGATCAGTCCCATCTCAACAGAGATGCTAAAGGGAAAATGAAAGTGCAAGATGAGGGACCATTTGTTGATCATCAGCATTCACTGCAGCTCATTACCCTGAATAGGCAATTGAGACATCAACATGCCTCCATAACCAGACATTATCTGGAGGATGAAGATCTCTTGTCTGACTTGGAAAGATTTCAAAGGTTATATGTGGGAGCCAGGGAAATGGTAGAACACTGGAAATCAGTAGCTTTCCATGATAAAGAAGCTTGCCGACTACCTGCACATCCCAGTACAGTCCAGCTACTAGAACGAGTTCCTGAATGGATACTCAATGCTGATGATAGAGTGGCAAACCCGCACTGGCAAAGGCAGTCTACTGCAGATTGTCGCTCCCTAGCCGTGGAATTAGAACTTATGTTGGGTAACAAACCAACTTACCGTTGTATGAAGGATGTTAGGGTACAACTCAAGGAAGTTTTGGTGCAAATGCAAACTGCCATAGGTGTTTTTGATCAGAGTGTCAAAGCCATTATGGAGGACCAGACGGCCACTAGCAGAGGACCTCAGACGTGAATGTCAGTCGGAGCACAGGAAACTACTCTCCAAACACTGTTCCAGCTAGTGAGAATCAACAGAAAGATGATGCAATAGGAGAACCAGGCTGTTCTCAATTTCTTAGAATTTGTGTCTGACTCTCCAGTTCTCTTGTATGTTGTTCTAGTAAGAGAAACCGAGCTGCCAAGATTCTTTCCAACGCTGTATCCTCAACATCAAGAACCAATTGATCATCTCACATACTTCAAAATTACTGATGAGCTTTAGGATTGGTATGAGCGATCAACTGTGGAATGGAAGACTTGGCAGACGTTGTTCAATGATGCTCTCCAAATCAATGAAATTTAGGCACTAAAAGAGGAGATGCATAGGATTCAGCTGTGTATGGGCCAGTGGAAGATTCAAGTCAGAGGACTGAGTCACCAGGATTACTAATCAATTGCTACATCTTACAATCGAATCTTCCAAATTTCCTGAAAATGACATTGTAGCAATGCCGGGTCTAGCACCACAGTACAGGGAGATGGCTGAGATTGTTTTAGAAGCTCGAGTCAAAACTAATCAGCCTCTTCCAGAAGGATGGATCCATACTGCTTCGCATTTTCATAAGCTGGCCAGAACCAGACTGAGCAAGGGCAGGCGTACACTATATGATCTTGACACCAAAACCTATCATTCTCTCACTCCTTATGAAGTAGATATGACCACCGACTAGCGGGATCAGCTTGAGCAGGAGGCCATTTACCGACTAATTCAGAAGGAGAATTCCGGTACTGGGACGTCTCAGGAACCGTCTAGGTCAAAGGGCAAACGAAAGACGGTCCAATGGAAGGATACTGGGTAGTTCCATCTCAAAATTCAGTGGTGACTTTTCTCCTCAGCAGGCAGGTGGAGATGACAACTCTACCTTGGCCTGATGACAGCTCCACCATGGCCTGGTGAGAGCTCCCCCTTGGCCTTTTCAGCTGCCTCTCGCAATCCTTGGCCTTTTCAGATGCCTACTCGCAGTCTTTGTATGGCCATTCTATCAGTGGTCAAGCCAGAATCCCAACATCAGAACCAGACGATGGATTTTTCAGTCTCACATCAGAATTAGACAGGGGAATTTTTTAGAAATTTTTGACTCTTGCCAAAATTCAAGAAAGAAGGAAAGGATGTAGATGGATGGATAGTTCACTATGTGGGAACGACTTCTTAGAAGATGGGCAGCGAATTACTTAGTAATTACTATGGTAATTACTACAGTAAACCCGAAGTGTATAAATAGGTCCCATTACATTGTAATCGGGTTGGCAATTACTATCATTTGGGTTAGCGCCTTGGCTATACTTGTACTTGAGAATCATTGGCAGTATTGTCGGCTGTACTTTCTCTCTATAATCATATTCGCAGTAATCTTGATCTGTAATCCCAATCATGGCATATATTTCAGTTATACTTACTTCTTGTCCAGTCTTCTGAATCTGAACCTTATTTCCAGTACATAAGTCTGATTCTTATTTCAGTATCCACATTCTAGTCTAGTCTCTGATTCCTGTCCAGTCTGCTGTCTGAAATCTTCCCACACTAGTAGCTGAAATCTTCAAACACTGGAATTAGCTGTCTCAAGAGATCAGCTCCAATTCCAATCACAAAGAAGAAAACAATGCTGGACAAATAGCATATCATGTTGCCTATCATCGGAGATGTAGAAATGCATATGCTTGATAATACTGTCATCTTTGTTGTCACGCATGTACGTTATGTGAACAAGGATGGTGCATTGATCTGTATGCCAATGCATGGATTGTACTTCATTTTGCTCTTTGAACGAGTTATTTTCAGCAAAGTCTACTACAAATATAATGGTATCTGAAGGAAACACCTTCAAACATTCTCTGTATTGATGTGCCTGCAATCTGTAAGTGAAATTGTGCTCGATTAAGATTTTGATGTCATCTTTTATCCTCCCTGTCAGCTCACTTAAAGCCACCTGTTTGAGTGACAACATCTTTCTCTTACTTAGACCATGCTTAGTTTGAACTTTAATGTCCTCAAAGACTTGCAGTGGAACTGTCTTTGTCATCTCTGCACGTTCTGGTGGACAAAGGCTGAGCTTTTCCACACCACAGTTTTTGCATTGGCCCATCAAGTAGGTGTGTTTATGGACATATCCCCCTCAGCCTTTGTACATACGCATGATTCCCACAACTTCGTGATCCCTGAAAACAAGTGCTCAACAACAAGACATTCTGCATTCACCCCATCTGATTTGCAAACATTGCATTTACATGTACATGACCTCCCATGAAAACCAAAAGCAGATGAGCGCATAACATTAAACGCATCTTTGAGATACACCAGCCGTATATGATAAACAAAACAACAAGTATTTCAATCTTTCAACTTTCGCACGAACCAAGGCTTTAGCTTCTCAAAGGACCTTTGCCCAATTATCACATGTTGGTGGCTATCTTTAAACTTCAAGAATTACTCTGTCTGCTTGAAAAAAAAATGCATTAGAATTACATTTTGCTATATATCACACATAATAGAATAGCTACATATGCATTGGTATGAATACATATAGCTATGCTACATAGCACAAGTAATAGCATATATAGATAACTCAACTTTCATTACATGCTCAATTTTGCTATAACACATAATAGCATAGATTGGGATTTTTAGTTGTTATTACACACACATCACACACGTCTGCTATATAGCACACATATTGCTCTCATATTATAACACAGTTCTTCCACATAACACACAAAAGAGCATAGACAGGGAAATTGTGCTATTATTACACATATCACACTCTGCATAGCACACATAATAGCATAGACATGGATACCGTGCTACTATTACACTAACATATGCCATGTAGCACACATAGTGCTCTCATTATATTATATAATCTGATAGCACACATAATACCAATATTGTGCTATTATACACACATGTCTACTATATAGCAGACATGATGTTGTCATACTCTGATAGAGTCTTGCTACATGGCACACATAATAGCATAGACAAGACCATCGGGCTATTATTACACATAGTTATGCTATATAGCACTCATACTGCAAGAAATACTATGACATAATAGCATAGATAGGGACATTGGCCTCTAATTACACACACTAATGCTATATGGCACACATAGTGCTCTCAATATGTAATATAGCTCTTTCATGTACCACACATCATATCATAGACAAGAACATTGTGCTATTCTTATACACACTTTTACTGTATAGCACACACGTTGCTATCTTACTACAATAGAGTCCTTTTACATGGCACACTTATAGCATAGACAAGGACATGGGGTTACACTTGTGCAATATAGCACACATAATAGCCTAGGTAGAGACAATGGACTATCTTGACAAATTACTTGGCTACATATCACATATAGTAGCATGTACACAACTCCATAACACCCAATGGCTAGCTATTCATAAGAGTGAGATGTTTCACTTGAGAGTTATTCATTGTAAGAATGAGACATGTTTACCTGAGATTCATCAAGTAAGTGTATGAGATGCTCTTGATAATGTTTTCTGCCCAATCGTTTTCGACAAATATCTTTCTTGTTTGGAGACACCCTATTGTGCTCTATCCAAAATGTAATAATTGTCTGCTTCAATTCCTCTGATAAGGACCCAGCATTTCTAGACTTCCTTTTGCATAAGTCGAACCTGAGCGTACTTGACATAGGATCGTTGTCAAGTCTACCCAAATCTGAATATAAATTCCTCGGATGAACATTTTAATAGCTTTGCCACTTTATGTAGAGTAACACCTCTACCTTGGCTCCCATTATCATGCAGTAATCCATTCACCAGCATGTTGAATGTGCTTCGTTTTAAAAACATCTCGTCAGTTGATTTTGGAATCTTTAATTCCTGTAAGGAGACCTTGAGTGCAGAAATAAGGCCATTTGCAGGAAGATACAAATCTTCACACAATGGCAAGATTTTATCATCGTTGAAAACACCTTGAAGAATTGCATTCTTCTCTTCTTTCCCGCAACAATGCAACTGTCTCACAATGTGCTGAACAATATTCTGAATATTATGTTGCTTCTTGTCTTCCTTTGTGTGTACATCGACGTCCTCCCTATGACAATCTTCCGCTCCAATGTTGACGCTTGGCTGTACTTGCTTTCTTGCACGACATCACTTTCTGTACTCACGTTTAGCCTGTGCTTCATACTTCCTCACTGCAATAATTTCATCCTCATTTAGACAAGCCTTTATCTTAGAGTGCACCTGCGTATGAACTATATCTATTCCATGTGCCTCATCATAGAATCCTTTGTCCACCATCCTGGAACAGTCTGCAGTAGTTTGAAATGAATGAAGTCGTAAAAAACTTCCTGATTGTAATATTGAACTGAAATACATTTGTGTTGCATTGTTGAGTTCAAGAAGCTCCATTGCTGCTTGTGAGAAGGTATGAGCTAGAACCAAAGCAAGAGGAAACGAGTCTCCATCATCCATATTCTGAACAGGAGAGTAGGAGAGAGAGAGAGAGAGAGAGAGATGGAGATGGGCATTGGAGGCCATCTGTGTGTGTGTGTGTGTGTGTGTGTGAGAGAGAGAGAGAGAGAGAGAGAGAGAGAGATGGGGAGAGGTCCACGCGTGCTAACCGCTTCATGTTTTTCAATCCGAGCAGTGGAGTCGTTAAGTCAGTTATCTTACCTATATTCTTTTACAAATATTCTTTTAAAAATTATCGACTTAAAATCCCAGCTATGGTGCCTTCCATAGCATCATACTTGGTGTCCATGGACACCAAGTATTTAGACACCATTCTATGCTTTTACCCAATATGTTTGAATCTATTGGATGACCTATAGGAAGGTCCAATGAGAATTTAGATTCAATTAAATAATTACGACTTTCCTCTTAAAAGGAAAAAAGGAGGACACTTGTCCAAATGCTACAATTAATAAATTAAAGTCTTTCTATTAAAAGGGGGAAAGGAGGACATTTGTCCAAATGCTACAATGGAGAAATTAAAGTATTTCTCTTAAAAGGGAAAAATGAGGACTTTTGTCCAAATGCCATAATTGAGAAATTAAAGTCTTTCTCTTAAAGGGGGAAAGTAGGACATTTTTCCAAATGATACAATTAAAGTAACTAAGGTCTTTCTCTTAAAAGGGAAAAGGACTACGCTTGTCCAAAGGCTACAATTAAAAATAAATAAGAACTTTCTATCAAAAGAGGAAAGAACTTATATACTCCAAAAGCCCCCCCCCCCCCCCCCCAATTGTATGTTGTGCACACAAGTCATCTCCTTCTCCAAGTTTGAGAAGTAGAGAGCCTACACCAACACCTCCTAGCTATGGAATGCAAATCCAGCCAAGAGCCATGATTCAAAGAAATGCTTACCATCGTCTCCACCTCTATTACTATGCTATGCTATGCACTAAGAGTAATGATATGTGAGAAAACTATTTCTTTCTTATAAGAATATTTCTTCTTCTTCTTTCCTTCCCTTATTCAACCTGCTAGCTCTCTCCACCTTTGAAGGTGTGTGAGGTCTTGGGACTTAGGCCGGGGATAAGTCATGTTTTTGCAAACGTTACAGGTATAATTTTGATGCATGAAGCTTACCATCTTCATTGCATCAATTAGGTCTCAAGGAACACAAAGATTGTATTGTAACAAGTCTCTCTTCATGGGGGAATCTATAAAACAAAAGCCTTTTGGAGGGGGGACTGGCTCCAAGTATATCCGGTCCTCAATTGTTGTCAATTTCTGTAATTCTCTCTCTTTTACAAGTATTGTTCATCCCAAGCTAACTAGGTATAATGGTTATGTTGCTATCTCTAATCAAGTACTCTTTGTGAGGTCCCTATTCCTTCCGAGAGGAGTGGAGTACCTTTGATAGGTCTCCAATTATTTTCATTGCCTTAGCTACTACATAGCCATGGGCATGTCAGGCCAAGGGCAGGGCCAAGGGCCAGGACGGACATGCGGTCAAGGGGCGCTATATTTAGGGGCTAGGAGTCTATATATGGCACGGTTGGGTGGAGAGTTGCATGGTCCAGTCCCCCGCAGTCTTACACTGGTATCAGAGCTCAGGGGAGAGGAGGAGGCAGCAGGGAGCTATGGAGGAGGGAAGCATGGCGTTCTCTCTAGAAGCATGGCGTTCTCTCTCTCTCTCTCTCTCTCTCTCTCTCTCTCTCTCTCTCTCTCTCTCTCTCTCTCTCTCTCTCTCTCTCTCTCTCTCTCTCTCTCTCTCTCTCTCTCTCTCTCTCTCTCTCTCTCTCTCCCTCTCCAGTCGTGGACAAGCCGGCAGTGCATGGCCGTGGGAAGGGCTGCTCCACAGGCGGGGAAGGTTGGGCCGAGACGCAAGCGGTGTGTGCAAGGCCTCTTGAGGCGGGAGGAGATGGCTCATCGACAGGCTCCAAATCGCTCGTGGTCAGCCTAGTTGGGAGCGCGAGGCGGAGCCGAAGCAAACTCAACTCAGCTGAGGGTGCATCCCAGCAACGCGCGGAGCCCGACCTCCCTTTCTCTCTCGCGGCGGCTCTGTGGAGAACTCCATCGCTCAGCGAGTTCGCTGGTTTCACATCAAGATGCCCTAAGGCCAAAGGCTTTGGGCAATTAAATTGAATTAGGGGATGCTGCCCACGGGCCAAGGTCCCCCCCTCGTGGCATGGGCATATGACCTCTCGACAGGCTGGTGCGTTTTTGAACAAAGATGACATGCGTGGGCTAGCTTGCATGCAGCAAGAAACAGATTGCAAAATTTTCTCAGGACCGCATACACGAACCCTGCAAGACATAATGCCACTCACTGAGATCGGATCAAGGTCGCGGTGAGTACGTCACAAGGTAAGCAGTAGATTTTCTTCGAACTCCCACAAGATTTATGCAAGGCATGGAAGTTGTCGTCGAGACATGCACAAGGGTTACGAGCCAACATACATGCCAGATGTTGACAACAAAGGATTTACGCTGTTCAACCTGGATTTCTACGAGTTGGTAAGCAAGTTGACTTTAATATATTCAATGATAACTTCTTTGAATCTCGCAGATTAATCTGCATTATACGCACCACAAGCAAAGCATGGAGCAATTTGAGCATGTTCGGGTCTACACTTATAGATATCAAATTCCCAGTTTTGGTTTGGAAATTTTTGATCCTCGGCCATGTTTGCTCCTCCGGGTCAGGCAAGGCTTATGCCATATTGGTACAGGCAAGGCCTGTGGCATTTAAGATGCAAATATTTGGCAAGGCCAGCCACTGATTACACTTTCACAAAGTTGTAAACCAAGTTTGCTAGGACATGGCTCCTAAGCTAGTTGTTGTTTATTGTTGAAATTAGGCAACAACAGGATCTTCCCATTCTCAATAAGCGTGCTTAGATGAGTTTTCTAAGCAATCCTGAGAGCAGAACTCCATTTACAAATTATCGGGACTACCATAGTCCAACCAAGCAGGTACAAGGTACATACTTTGCATGAGTTTTTTCTTTTGTTTTTTCACTACATAATACAATTCGACATGGTCGAGTAAGCTGTGAATGCCATTGTCAACTAGCAAGCGTAACTGGTGGCTCCCCGCATGAGAACTACATAAGAACTCATGTGCAGCAAGGCTTCCTTCTCATATTGGCTTGAGTATGACATGGTTATGATGTTTCTAATAGCAAGGTTGTGTATTGCTTAGGACACTCGAATCAAGCATGGCTTGAATCCCAACCACTTGGCTCCGAAGGACGGCTTCTCAACGGTTGACTTTGATGCAAAAGCATAGAAAATTCGCGATGGTTTAGAATCTCAAGGAGATTGGCACATCCTACTGCTAGACTTGATGCGGGGGGGCATGTTGCTTGGCATGGCCGACTTCGTGTCACTGTTTCTCGAAGCGGACAGGGGATGTTTGCCACACAAGACTGGTTATTTTCAGTTGAAATCACTCGACAAGGTCGATGCTTTTTGTCATGATATCTGTGTCTCAACAGCCGACTTTGTCGTCTAGTATCACAACATTCTTTATGCGAAGCAAGGCTTCAAGCCAGGTATATTGCATGGAAAATTCCCACGTTCAGCTTATGCTATGAGCATACAAACTTGGGAAGGATTTGGCAAAATGCTTCCAGCTTATTTCATTACGTGACAGACGAGCGTATATCATACAAGGGATGTATATTTACATCCAACAACTCCTATCCGTGCAGCAGATATGGCTACGAGCCATTTTAAGCAAGTTTTTGTTCCACGGACTGTTGAGTCAACTGGTGACCGCAACGACCAAGTTAGCCAATTTTATGTTCTTATTATTTTCCCATGTTTACACTTTACTTGGCAATTACTGTCATTGTGCAAAGCAAAGTGCTTTGGCAATTTTACATGAAGCACGGCTTCTCCCTTGTGCCAAGGAACTGCCCAATGACTTGTCATCAAGGGCCGTGGCACACAAGTTTGCAAAAGCTGGCAAAATAGAGAATATCACCTCACAAAATTCCGACCAGTTTAGATTGTGCAAGGCACTTATGGTTTTGGTTCTCATGCTTGAGACCGTTATAGTAGCCAAGGGCTTAAGTTTTTGCATGCAAGGCATGCTATGCAGGTGGCATGGATTCCACCACTTTATGCATTATGCTTCCGCTATCACCCTCGCAACTCTGTCAAGGACAGACTAAGTGATGGATTGTTGAACCTGCTAGTTGGTTGCTATCAACACCCAACAACACTAAAAGGAACCTAAATCTAGGACTTATTTCACGGTCAATGTGTTGATGCTAAGTCATTTACATACAATCACGACCCTGCAAGGCAGGTAGATCAAGATGTGGTTGTGTTTTTTTGTTACCTCTCTCAATGAGAGAGCCATAGCAGAAACTTGTTGCATGCTTATGGGATACGTTGCACGTTAGGCATAAGATGCACACACGCATGGCAATCAACTATACACGTCATAGTCGTTCAAGGAAATTTCCGCAGCCCAGCATGCTCTTCTTCTCTCTCGTTCTCTCTCTTTAAGGGAATAATGAAAATCTTCTAAGAAGCTTTTGATACGTGTTTTTCTAGAGAGTCAGTCTGAGTCAAGGTGCTCTAACTCTCAGCTAGCACATGGATAAGCTGCCACTCAAATTAGTCTTCATTGGTTTGTCCATTGAACACTAATTTGCACAAGGGCTGTGAGCCATGCAAGCTAAGAGCCAGCGTCAGGCCAAGGGTAAGACCCAACTATTGGCGTTCTTTGGGTGACTGTTTTCAAGAGTGAATAGATCTACCCAGGGAAGTATACATCGACGTTAATGGAAAAGCAAGGGTCTTGTCATTCAGGATGTTTACAGTGTCATTTTTGCACTACCTGTTCTCAGTGCGACACTCAAGTTGAGTTTTTGAAAATCTTCAATAGCTGATCTCTACAAGGAAGTATAGATGCAGCAATCAATTGAGACAGTATGGTTGTCCACAGGAGCTACGCAGTTCACTTGTGTGGATTTCCTGCTCTCTCTATAGAACTACGGAGTGTCTATGGACATAGTGTTTTGGGGTACGACCCGGCGGGTGACTGCTACATCATCCCATAAGCATTGAGGATCACAGTTGATCTGCCTTGACGATCACAGTTTGATCTCTCCCAGTTAGAATTTCAAGGAAAGAATTCCGCAATCTACCACGCGGTAGCAGACAAACTCAGCTTTTTAAGTTGATTCCAATCAGTATGTACACGGTTAACTATGTTGGTTACCGTTAACTGCTACTTGAGCAATTTCTACAAAGGGTCTTACCAAGGGGTTTGACTACGTAGATTTTAACCAAAGGGGTTGGATTGCGAAGGCAAAACCCACTGTTCCCAGTGCAATATTGTTTGTTTGTTCAGGTAGGAGATGTGCTCCTCTCCAGCTTGATCCTTTCCAAGCCCTCTGTTTGCCTGCGTATCAGCGGAGCATTCTTGACTTCATCGTCTTCTTTCTCGTCATCCGCTTTTGTTTCTTGGGTTTGATGCTGATCTTTCTTTTGTTGGCGGAGCTTTTCCCTCAATGCATGAGCCTCTTCCATTGTGCTCATGGCATGAGTGATGGGGATAGCTTCTGCAAAATGTGCAGCCTTTTTCTTTAATCAAGTATATCCCAGGGTGTATGGGCTATCCTACTCTTCCTCCAAATATTGGTACTCAGAAGGAGTATCTCTTGTGTGGGACCCCTCTTCCTGGCTACTCCGAGTATTTGACTCGGTTTTCTCACTGTCAGAATCCCTTAGAGGTGCACTTTGCCCTGTCTATTTGACTCCAGGACATAGCCTTGTAGAAGTTCTTGCCCCGACGGGTCTCTCAGCTCTTTTGGACCTGTGGATTAGATCTATCTGCGCTTCGGTAGGTGGTAGATTGTCGATCATGCCCAATGCTTGATAGGCTATTCGTATGAGCATTGGTCCTCCGTTCATGTAAGCTTTACTTCTTTGACCGCCCTCAGGTTTGCTTCCATAATGGTGTCAAGAAGATAGTTGCCAAAGTCGCAACTCACTACCCTGCCTTCAGCCAAGCCCATCACCATCACCACTGCCATATGCAACAAGGGTTCAATATATCTAGGTGGCTTCTGCACCTTCAAATGTTGTGATATAAGACGTAATGGCAATTCTATTTCTGAGTATATCAGATCTTGATATGTCAGCTTGTGGCCCCGTTGCTTCAAAAAGGCTTTATCGATGTCTATTGCCTTCGTCTTTTGCAATAGATTGTGCGTCCCCTGCGGCGGGTGGCAGGTGGAGGGCTTCATTGATGATTTCAATTGTAATTTTTAACTTAACAACTGCCCCATCCTTGTCTGCCAGAGTTGCTTCCCCATTGTATTGAATTGAATTTATGAGCTCGTGAGCTCGTCTAAAATCTGTTCCCCAAGGAGGTAGTATTAAGAAGTTGTCGAGCTGTAGACACCTGACCCCTGCTTGCACTTCTGGTTTCTGGTGCAAAGTCCACATTTCCTGTGGGAAGATGGTGGTCTTTACAATTTCTCCGTCTGTTGCTTGGAACCTTCCGATGAAAATGTTTGCCGAAATTGCTTCAAGTATTTGTTCGGTGAGGTGAGCTTTCTCATTTGATGAGATATCAGTTATCTCATAGGGTGCCACATTCCACTCCCTCTGTGCTTTCCTCTGAGGCATCGTGTTTCCAATTGCAAGTGAAATCAGGTTTTAGCCATTGATCAAAATTGTCAAAAACTGTAAACTTGACCATAAAATGAAAAAGTGAGCTTAACTTTGTCAAAACTACTCCAAATTTGACCAGATTTCACTAGTGCACGTAGGATTACTATAGGCACAAAACTGTAATGTAACAGATGGATTTTGGTAAAAAGGAACATGGATCGCGATCCATGTTGGGAAGCATTTGAAAATTCTAACTTTGGGAAGTTGCCCCTGGGCATAAGGGGATGCTACTGAGCAATTTTGTCTGGATTTAGAGCTGAAGGTACATGGATTGGGATCATGTTGGGCAATATTTTGGAAATCTGATGATACCATCTGGTAGGGTTCATCTTGATTATGACTTGGTCCAAAAAGTTTGGGATTTGGATCAATGGTTTGACACTTGGGGCTGAATTTTGGAAATCATGTACAGATTTACAGATTTTGGCTTTTTGAAGTGGATTTTGGGATTCAAATGGCTTGAAACTTCATGGCTTGGCTTTCTTGATCATACTGAATCAGATGGCATGGGTTTTACTTATTTTGGCCAAAAAGGTACATGGATCTCGATGCATGTTGGGAAGCATTTGAATACAGTTCTTGTGCACATTGGTTCCTATAGGTTTTCCTAGTACACTAGTGAAAGTTTTTCAACTTTGGACATGTTTTTCCATAGTTTGTCCCATTTTTTAGTTTATGGCCATATTTTTTCTGTTTTGCCCAAATCTGTTTTTGGCAACCACTTTTGGAGTCATGTTTTGCCTGAAATCTCTCCTTGCTTTGATTTCTGATGATTGAGGTCTATAGTTCATAGCTTTGCTTGGTTCCTTGGCAATTTCCCCCAGACATTGAATGTTTTTTAGAAGGCAACTGAATCCTACAAGCTTCACCATTTTGCAAGTAAACTTTTGCTTGGTTTTGATCCCATCACCATTCTTAGGTTAGATTTGCTTATTGATAGGCTTCGAGGAGAGTTTGAAGTTTCCCAAATTACTTTAGCAGTAATTTTGACAAAAGACCATTTACAAACTGAAAGTAGCAATCCAGGTGGGTTTGATGATCTATAGAGAACTTTTTGTGATCATTTTGCAACACCTGTACTATTTGTACATTATCCAACTAGTGAGCCACTTTTATCCTGACTTTGGCAAAAAGATACATGGATCGTGAAACTGGATCGTGATCCATGTTTCAACACCTTTTTCTACTATTTTTAGCTCGGCTGATTCTGTCAGTTAGTTGGGTTCTATCAATGAACTTTTTCTTGTTTTTGATGGGTTTTGGACTTCTTCATTGGCCCTGTTAGTTTGCCGATTTTGTGACCTTGTACTTCTTCGTTTTGTTGTTTTGGTACTGTTGATGCAATATAGGTCACACACACATGCTCTTGCAAGGTTAATGATCATACCTGTCAAATCTGGTGTAGTGAGATCCACCGAGGTGGTCGCAGCAAGCAAAAGCAACTCCAAAAACTCTATGCTCCTGTGGCTCTCTCTCTCTCTCTCTCTCTCTCTCTCTCTCTCTCTCTCTCTCTCTCTCTCTCTCTCTCTCTCTCTCTCTCTCTCTCTCTCTTTCTCTTTGAATGCAAATGAGCTTTTGTTGCCCCTTTTGACTATATGATCCCAGTCTACCCAGATGCCCCATTTATACTTACCTTCATTGCTCATATCTTGTTGGGCGCATCATCTGCGGTTTGAACCGTTCGTCATTCTGACACTTGATTTACAAATGGCGTTCAATCTGTAGTTTTTTCCTTTAGAAGTTCGCTCAAAACTCATATTGTGTTGAATTTTTCCATATCTGCCATGTTTGAAGTCCTTGCTTTGAAGTTTCGGCGTTTGCTTTCAAAAGTCGATTCTGAGTTTCTTGGCTCGACTTATCAATTTTTTGTTGATTACCTGTCATTTTTTGCTTTTCTGTAAAAGAAAATTATTTACAATGATTATTAGTTGGCCAAAATTAGTGTCGCCTCCCTTATATACATACTCTTATTCTGGGATTAGATGGTGATGGTATGGCTCATGATTATGCCAACTAAGAGTTTATCAGGCTCTGAAAAACTTGTGTTTTTTAAGGAAAAGGGAAAGAAAGGAAATGAAAAGAAAAGAAAAGAAGTAAGATGATAATAATGGTATATAAAAATGATACTCCATCCACATTTCCCCCTTCCTAGAGTGAGTCGTCTGCGACGAACATGTATCAGAGTGCGTGGGAATCAAGCGCATGTCTATGCATAACCGTATAGTGTTGCTCTATGATGCCAATGGAGGATATGCATGGGAAAACAAAATGTTGTGCAAGAGATAGGTGATGAACAATATGTTCAGTGGATGTTACTGGTGAGGTTCCTTGGAAGCTGCGTTGTCCGAACAATAGTAACTGTAGAAGGCGTGCTCTGTGTTTGACTGTGAACTGCAAAAGTTTTTGATGTTGTCGGTGGGGTCGGTTTTTGGCATTTTTTGGATTGACATCGAAATTGCTTAGGTATGGATCCACTAGAAGAGGCATTGTGAAGGCAATGTTATTCTGGTTGCCATACCCATTTGAGTGTGGTTGGGTGTTGAAGAGAGTGTTCCATCCGGTTAGGCCGTTTAACAATAGCGGTGGGCAATTCGTGGTGGTTTAATTTTTGTGTAGGCAATGTAGGTTTACGTGTATTGATTTGTCGTTTAGGTATCCACAATTGCCTAGGCTTGGTTTCCATGATTGGTTTCTTAACCCATATTTTCATGACTATGGTGGTGGATGATCATTGAGTGGCCGCATGTGGCGATGGTAGAGGTTCCCATTCATGATCCGTTTGTACGAATGGCGTGGCTAAATATTGGCCCTCGTGTTCGATGCGTAAAGTGTTATCCTGCCAGTTTTGTGTGGCTTGATAACTGCACATCCACGGCACTCCCAAAATAACTGCTTCATTCAGATGATGATCTTCGACCACATGAAATTGATGTGGATAAACTGTCCCATCAATGTTGATTGGCAAATTTATGTGGCCTAGACTGTCCATAGTACCTCTGTTTGTGACCTTGGGCATTAGAGGTTCCTGTGTGATTTTTTTAAAAGTGGAGTAGTTAACCACATTAGCCCTAGCCCGTGTGTCCACTAAATGCGTAGATCCATTCCTCCTAACCATGTAGTCGCCGTTTGTATGGATGCTATCGGAGCATCCTGAATAGCCACGTCTTGTTGTTCTTTCCTCTGGAAGTTTGCTTGTTGCCTGTGTTTCAATATTCTGAGTTTGGCCTCATGATGTGCTTGTTCCCGAATGTCCTGTGCTTGACGTCTGCGTTGAGCTACTGCATGGATTGTTGCGAGTTCTTCTGGTGTCAGCGGAAGAAGATATTTCTTTAACCTGCAACCACTCGTCCAATTAAGCATCTCCTCTCCCGCGAGTGTTGCAAGTTTCATCACGCCACTTTGCGATATATCATGGATCACAAAAGAACCCATTCCGCGCTTTTTGAGTTTTTTGGAGTGTTGTTTTAGGGTGTACATGAGAACGTAGTCCCCTTTTTGGAACTCCTTACCAATCACGTGTTGATCATGAAAATCTTTCATTTGCTTTTTCTGAGCATATATCCCAGCTATCGCTTGAAGTCTTTCTCTTAAAAGGGGGAAAGGAGGACATTTGTCCAAATGCTACAATGGGGCAATTAAAGTATTTCTCTTAAAAGGGAAAAATGAAGACTTTTGTCTAAATGCCATAATTAAGAAATTAAAGTCTTTCTCTTAAAGGGGGAAAGTAGGACATTTTTCCAAATGATACAATTAAAGTAACTAAGGTCTTTCTCTTAAAAGGGAAAAGGAATACGCTTGTCCAAAGGCTACAATTAAAAATAAATAAGAACTTTCTATCAAAAGAGGAAAGAACTTATATACTCCAAACCCCCCCCCCCCCCCCCAATTGTATGCTATGCACACAACTCATCTCCTTCAACACCTCCTAGCTATGGAATGCAAATCCAGCCAAGAGCCATGATTCAAAGCAATGCTTACCATCGTCTCCACCTCTATTACTATGCTATGCTATGCACTAAGAGTAATGATATGTGAGAAAACTATTTCTTTCTTATAAGAATATTTCTTCTTCTTCTTTCCTTCCCTCATTCAACGTGCTAGCTCTCTCCACCTTTGAAGGTGTGTGAGGTCTTGGGACTGAGGCCGGGGATAAGTCAATGTTTTTGCAAACGTTAGAGGTATAATTTTGATGCATGAAGCTTACCATCTTCATTGCATCAATTGGGTCTCAAGGAACACAAAGATTGTATTGTAACAAGTCTCTCTCTTCATGGGAGAATCTATAAAACAAAAGCCTTTTGGAGGGGGGACTGGCTCCAAGTATATCCGGTCCTCAATTGTTGTCAATTTCTGTAATTCTCTCTCTTTTACAAGTATTGTTCATGCCAAGCTAACTAGGTATAATGGTTATGTTGCTATCTCTAATCAAGAACTCTTTGTGAGGTCCCTGTTCCTTCCGAGAGGAGTGGAGTACCTTTGATAGGTCTCCAATTATTTTCATTGCCTTAGCTACTACATAGCGATGGGCATGAACTATTAGTAAAGGATTAGTCCTATCTCGCTAAGGCGGAGCATGACCACCATAAGGGTGAAAGCATGTTAATGTGCAGTGCTTTTTTCGCTAATTAGCATTTTCAAGTTAGCACATCTGTAAGTAATTGGGCGTCCGGTAAAATTTTTACAAATATTATCAAAATTTTTCGGAGGTTGTACATTTGGATGGATTCATTTTTCAAGAGCTTTCTACCGATATATCACACGTCATAGATCTTGGAGATGTAGCTCATGTTATTTTACTAGTTAGCATATGTCAAAATTGTGCTAGTTAGCATTGTCCAGGACATGAAATAGTGTGACACATTGATAGACCGCTTTTAGCGTACACAAAGTAGCGTATATATGCATGATCATATGTACAAAAACATATAAATACATGCATTTTGGAGCTTTGTGAAGTGGTTTCAAGTTCTAAAAAAGATGCAACATGTACACATTGCGAATAGTCAGGTTCGCGTGACAGCAGACGGACACATGTACATGTCCGGATAGGGTATCACGGCCTTGAATATGGTTCTAGGTGGCCTATTTTGGCTCTAGAGAATGTGTTTGATATTTCTAGAATGTAAATAATGCAAGCAACAAGTGTGGGCACCCTCATCCTGCTCAAGAAGTTTGGGACATGCAGTAATTGTCTATTTATGGTGACTGATCTGCGATGATGCATGCACCACCCTAGAAGTGGTAAAAAATGGAAAGTGGGGATGTGGAAAATTTCTTTGGGTATCAAGAATCAAGCCTACAAAATTTGGTGAATTTTGGAGTCCGTTTGGGGTTTTGCCCGTCGTGAAAAATGGCCGTCCGGGGTCAAAACTGGGTCAAACAAATGACCAAAAATGGTGTGAAAAGGCTTCAATTTTCCACATCACTCATGGTGCCGTGAGTGTTCCAGCTGAGGGGATATTTTTGAAGCCGAGTCTTGGCACTTTCACCTCTCTGTGTGTGGGAGAAAGAAGGGTTCCTACAGGTGGTCTAGTGCAGTCCCGTCGCATTCACGTCTTGTTTTCAAGTGTGTGGAGGAGTGAATGAGAGAATTCTCTATTCAATTTTGTACTTGGAAGAGTCTATGGAAGTTCTGAGGTTCCATGGATGTGTGTGTGCAAGGAATTGAGGGAAGAAGGTGCGGCTTTCTGCAAGACTATGTGACCCTATATCAGTGCCGTTAGGGTTGGCGTTACTCCAAAGAATCCAACAAAGTGGAGTTTGGTGAAGGCTTTGCAATGGTTTGAGAGATGCATTTTGTGGCTGGAGTTTTTGAGTTTTTTGTGTTTTTTCTTGTATATTTTGGTCACCATCAAGTGTGATTTCAAGTGTTGATCAACTCGTCTCACCTTGTACAAGGGCTTGAGGTCAAGGTGTTTGGAGTTTGAATTGAGCTTGTGGGTAGTATTTTTATTGAGCTCTTGAGTGGTTGCGTATGGGGATTAGAATTTAAGTAAATTCCTTGTGTGGTGTTAAGTTCTGTGTGTGTGTGTGTGTGTGTGTGTGTGTGTGTGTGCGCTCGGCATCTTTTGCTCCATCATCCTTTGGTGATCACAGTGGGACGCGGAAATTTTCCTGCTGTGCACTTAGGTGAAGAGGTTTTGTTGTGAAGTTTTAGATTCATTGAAGAAAAATGGTGGTTTGGTTGAGGTGCAAGACTTCAACTTTTGTGGCACAAGAGAGAAACAACTTTGAAGGGATGGCGTATAGTCGGCTAGTGTTCACAGGGAAGGAGAATATGAAGGACTGGATTGCGGACTTCGAGTGCATGTATTTCCTCTTGCACTCAAAGGAGAAGATCACGAGTGGTTTGAAGGTTTAGAGGAAGACAAAAGGCAAACATGGGAGCAGGTGAAGCAGACAATTTTCAACAGGTTTGGAAAGAAGATAACCGCAACAGAAGCAACGACAAAATTGAGAGGTTTGCAGCAAGATGTTCATGCTAACTTTTAAAAAAAATTGCAACACTTCAAAGGACTTTGGGTGAAATTAGAGCCGGCATCCCAAGTACCTCCAATAAATTTCTTAAAGTGCACCAATTTATGGATTGTTTCTATCCAAGTGTACGGGAGAAGGTCGATCAAGAGGAGCCTGCTACATTTGACAGAGCTGTGGAAATTGCCGAGGCCAAGAGCAAGAAGATCAAGAGAAGGTGGGAGCAAGGCATGACATACGCTGAGCCAATTGTGGTGCAACCAGTGGTCCCTGTGGCAACGAATGATAGAGTGGAGTGAGTGGTTCAAGGTCCAGATCCCGTTCCGGCCCGGGTTTTGCATGATCGTACTGGCCAGTTACAAGAATTAAAAATTAACATAATGAATAGGAACCAAAGAGAAGAGCAGTCAGTTGGGAGAGGTAGGGGACGAAGGCTACAAGGTAGATGCTACAAGTGTGATGAAGAGGGTCACTACACCCCTAATTGTCTTGAACCACCAAGAGAGAGAGGAGGGATATACCCCTTATATGGACGATGTCCAGGGAGAATAAAAGAAAATCATCAAGAGCAGGCACTAGCAGCACCACCGCCGCAACAGCAACCACAACCGTTACCTACAAATGGAGAAGGTAGGGCTGTTAACATCATTACCCTTGAGCATCAATATGTGGATGTTTTGGCCAATAAGAGAGCTAGGCATGATAGGGAGAAAGAGATAGAAGAAGAGACGAAAACAAGAGCAATGAAAGGTGTTAACCCTCACGGCTCACAGGCACCCCATCACCTACGGTGGACGCGTATTATGTATTTGGTAGAGTCAGGTACCGGGCTTGTCGGACCAATAGGAAAAGGGTAAGCGTGATCGCCGATGAGAGGCGCACTCTAACTGGGACATTCAAGGGATTAGTTGGCTAAGCATGGGCGCCCAAGTGTGAATGGGGTGAGCTCATATAAAAGCCAACTAAACCTAAACTTCACTCATTCTCTCATTTGTGCAATAGAAGAGTGCTCTTGCTCCATCTCCATCTCCATCTTCTTCTTCTTCACCTCCGTGTGTGTGTGTGTATGTGAGAGAGAGAGAGAGAGAGAGGGAGAGTGTGTGTGCGATCGAGCATTACGAAGGCACGACGGCGACGAAGCGGTTGAGCGCAGCACGACTGCAGCTTCTTCTTCATCGCGGCGAGGAATCCACTACGAAGGCGAGCGTAGAGCGGTGAGTGACACACCATTTGCTCTCTTGAGCTTGCTAGTTTAGGCTTGTTGTGTGCTTGGAGCCATTTGTGGCTCGCACACGGTGTATCGGCAAGTCCTTTGCTTCGACAGTGCGGCAAGGAGCGCACATTTTTGGCGCCGCTGTCGGGGAAATGCCCTACACTAAGCTCAGTTAAGCACTTTACGCTTTCTTGTGGTGCAATTTCTATCATAGGAAAGGTAGGGAATGAGTGTGTGTAGTTGTGTGGAGAAGGATTTGTGAAGAAGGAAGGTGTGTGGTTGTGTGGAGAAGGTTTTTTGTTACACTGTACTGTCTTTTTTGTTTTCTGTTAAAGAAGGAGTTACATTTTTTTGCAATGTACTGTTAGAATTAAGGTATTAGCTATGGAATGTTAGTTCTGTAAGGTTCAATGTTAGTTCTGTAAGGTTAGTTTTGTAGATCTGTTAGCTATTGTAGTACTGTGTAAACAGTGTTAGAGTGTGTGTGGCAGGATCTTCATTAGCTGTAAGTAGATAAGTTAGGTGTAGGTTAAGTGTGTGTGTGTGCGCGCGCGCGGCGCGGCCGCGGCGACTTTATTAAAAAAAAAAAAATCAAAAAAAATTAAAACAAAAAATTTAAAAATTTATTTTCGGGCTGTGGATCATTCCCCAAGCTCAAGCCCAAACCCAGACCTTAGTCCTCAATTTTAAAAAATAGTTTATACACCTTTTTATATTTAAAAACTATTTTTAGGATTTTGAGGACTATAAAAACTATTTTTAGGATTTCGAGGGCTTCACGTAGCCGAATAGAGAGCTGTAAAGCACGACACGTTCCTTTAGCTAAAATGCTCGTCTTGAGCTTTTACACGCCATATTTTGTGGCTCGGTTACAAAAAATAACCAAAAATAACGAAAAACTTGGGTTATTAAAAAAAAAAAAAAAAACTAAGTGAGCGGCCTTCCCGGGTACTCACCAACGCGCTTAGAGTGTGGAAGTCATATGAACCTATGCTCTGGACGAGTGTTAGAGCACGAGCATATTGGTAGTGCCTCCATTTACGCGGGCACCCATTATTCCTCCACCCTAGGTTCTGGACCTTCGGTCGGGACTCAAGGTAGCGCGACCCAAGATCCTCATATCGCGTCTAGTGATTCTTCCTCTGACTACAAAGTCATGGAGGGGTATCCTACACCAAACCCTGATAGTTCAAGTCAAGACATGCATGCCATGGACCCACGGACCGGGTCCAGCGTGTTTAGCCGCTTAAAAGAGACCCTTAGTAGAGCTACTCGCTCCGAACATGTGGTTAATGAAATAAATGAAGGGAGTGGGGAAGTAAATTCGTCATTCATACCTAAAATGGACCCTATGCTTCTTGAGAGTGTGCATGTGAATGTTCCATCCACTGCACCTCCTGATCCTTTAGGACTATCTCCCTCTGAGGTTTTACTACCCGATGGTAGGAGTCTTGCCGAAGTACAAGAGATCGAACGCTATATGCAAGCAACAAGGGAGAGGGAAATTGAGAACCTACGAGGGCTAGAACAAAGTCGAGCCCTGAAAGCAAAGGCTCCTATGACAACAATCATACCAGCCGAGCAACCGAGTGCTCCCAAGGTAGCAGTCACGGAGGGGCAAGCAATGGGGAGCAATAATGCTTCCACTTCAAGGGAAACCTCCAGCACGCCAGGCCTAGATGGGATATTCCTAAACGAAAATTGGGAGTATGACCTACAAGCAGAAGCTTTAACTGATCGGTACACAGGACACACCTATCATGTGGGTTGGTTAGATGTTCTACAATCCACATCGGGTGCTACTAGCATAGATGAGCAACAACAGAAAGTCTGTGATGTCCTCCATAGGATTGTCGAGTTAGAAAGACAGAACACAGGGATCAACATGCCTTCAACAGGCCTAATGAGATTCTTGGATACGGGAAAGGCCAACCAACCAACCCTATCACAAATGGAGACTCCCTCAGTGAGCCCCATTGATCCTCCATATGTTGTTTCGCCAGGAGCCTCAGTACAATCTGAGCCCACAAGTGGCATCTTTACCTTCCCAGATCTAGCTCATCTTTCTCTTAATGACACTACGGCTACCATGCATATCCCAATGGTGAGCATGACAAGAAGTACACCATGGAGTTCATTTGTTAACACTGCGCCGATGCCTAGTAGCACAGTGCCCCCAACTATACCTAAATGTATGTATCAATCATGTGCACCTGTCGTACCTCAGCCTCATGTAGCTCCTACACCTCCGATTATTTCAAGAGCTTACAATCCACAATGGAATTATCCAAGCTCTTATACAAGTGGATCCATGCCATTTAATAATAACATGCCATATCAAGCACCCCCTATGCCTAAGGCCATGCCTGTAAACTTTGGACCACCGTCTGGTACACCACCATACGAAATATGGGACCCAAGAGCCGCGCGTATGCCAAGGCCAAGGCCAACTCCCATCTCACATGTGGTTCCAGGAGCACATACACCCATTATACCTGCTCAAATAGGAGATTTGGCAGCATTTGCTCAAACTATCGGTCGCTCTATTGCGGAAAACATGCGTGGTGCACCTGATAGAGAGCCTAGGAGCAAGGCAGTTCAAGTAGCTAAGCTCACACAGAAATTCAATGGAGACGGAGATGCTAGAAAGCATATTGAAGTCTTTGAACATGTGTGCGATTCCTTGGAAGAGCACAATGAGCTACATAAGTGTAAGGCTTTGAGTTTGACCCTAAGCGGAAAGGCTGGAGATTGGTATAGAACCTTAAGAGTAGAAGAAAAAACAATCTACTCTACTCTTAGGAGACTGTTCTTAAAAGGATACATACGAGAAGGAGTACTTTGGGGTGTAGCCTCTCAGCTCCAGAAAGCCCAACGAGAAGAAGGTGAATCCGTGAGAGACTTCATTAGTCGCCTAAAGAATTTGAATTCTCGATGCAATCCAAACGAGCGATTCAACAACAAGCAATTGCTCGATAGATTCATTAGGGGACTACGACATGAAAGTATCTATAATGGCCTAGTCATTAGAGGTATCACTACTTGGGAAGCAGTCACCATGAATGCAATCCAATTGGAGGATAATTTAATGATTGCAGGAGAAAGAGTGTCTACCGAGCCGAAGTCAAGTAGCTCCCAAGCATCAGTGCATGAGCCAATGAAGATAAAGCCAATCGTGAAAGAGCAAACGATATCTGAGATGACTTTGGCAGATCTCACAAAGGCCATCCAAGAAAGCCTTAGGGGTAATCGTGCTCCACAAAACACTCATATGTATCCAAGAAGGGAGCAACAATGGTGCTCAATTTTCTTGGGCCCACATACTATGAGTGAATGCCCTACTTTCAGAGTAAAGTTTAACGGGACTTGTAACGCGTGTGGTAGGTATGGCCATCAAGCAAAGGATTGCCTAATGCTTAAACGCATCATGGAAAATAAATCGCCTATAGCTTGGGCAGACTCACCTCGAGTTCCTGCATTGATGCCTACCCCACCCATGGAGCAACAGTTGCCATTACAGCACATGGTCCCTAGAACCCAAAATGTGGTCCAAACCACACCGTTGCCACCTCCAGTGCTAGGACCGCAACCCCCTCATCCAAGAGTTACACCTATGAACCAAATAGGTTGCGAGTCATCTAGTACTTATGTAGATTGCGAAGAGGACATAGACTCTAGTATCACCTATGGAGTCGACATGCTTGAGGAGTGTCCCATGTACTATATGGAAGACCATTGGGGACAAATCAAGCCGGTATATCAAGCTACTGCGCTAGCAGCAAGAGGCCAAAACATTAATAGTTTTGCCAGGAGACCACCTCTTCAGTGCTACGAATGTGGTGGACCACATCGAGTAGTTGAGTGCCCCATTAGAATACAAAAGAATGCCGCACTAATGCAAACCAATCAAGGGAGTGCATTGGCAATGCCAATACTCACTTGTAATCGTTGTGGCATAGATCATTTGATCGCACAGTGTCCTAACAATCCAAACGCACCGAAAATCACACCATTGAACATAATAGAGATTGTTGATGGGACACCACCAACTATAAACATAGCACCAGTGAATGCACTCACACGGTCGATGCTCCAAAAGCAAAATTACATCCTCGAAGAGAGAGATGTTGCGTCCATTGGCCGAGCGAGAAAGAAGAAAACACGAAGAAAGAAATCCCTTAGTGCTTCTAGCTCAAAACCTAGTTCAAAGACTAACATAGGGACAGGAGAGGATCCCGTGTATATGAATGACCCTGAGGATGAATCAGATTCGATAGAGACCACGGAGACCAAAACTGTTACTACAAAGGAAAAAGCCAGTGAGGAGGATCACGAGAGGCAATTACGATGAACACCAAAAGAGTATTCAAAGTTAAACTACACAGTTGCGAACCCCCAAGATAAGCCACGAGAGACAAAAAATGAGGATTGCAAGAGAAAGATTGGAACCTATCCAAACCCAACAGTGGAAATTGAACGAGTCCAACAACTGAGGGGTTTGGTGGAAGAAACTCAACGAACATTAGAACCTGAACCCAAACATATCCAGATGTCGGACACAGTGTTTCCCACACAAGTTCAACCTCACAAGAACTACAGGCCATTAGCTATACCCAGTATCATTCGGGAAGAGAGTGAGGGTAGGACATCTGAAAGTGGACACACACCTTTCCTACTAGAGAGAAGGTTTGGTGAGGGAATGCCCGACCCCCTTGAGGAAGTGGAGATTCCATCTTCACCATTCTCTTGTCAGGGTCCTACGTCCCACAAGATGCCATTAAATGTTGCCAAATTGATGGATTTCATGTCTTCAGAAGTTAGAACCACCATCATGTCCAAACTATATAAAGACCCCGAGCTAGTCTCAGCTCTTCGAGCCTTCCTCAATGGAGAATTACAGGCCAGATTACCACAGTTTGCACATATGAACAAACCTGACTCGGTAATGAATGAGGAGGAACATTTAGCACCACCATCTGACCTAGCGGGACATGAATCTGTAATTGAAGTACCCGTTAACAAGTTGGGGCAATACTTTGAAGGTGATGAATCTAATGCTACTCTACCAATCACCACTAAAGGATTAACTGTAAAGGGAGTCCTTGACGGTGGTGCGGGAGTCAGCATGGTGACAAAGAGTTGTTGGGAGTCTATGGGGCGACCTCACCTTGAAGCCACAAGCGTAGTGGTAAAAATGGCTAATGGATCTATTGTTATGCCTATTGGAATGCTTAAGGATCTCAGGATCAAGGTCTTGGGACACAAGGTAAGGCAGACTTTCATTGTTATGGATTTTTCCAAGCATCCTATGTCATTTGAGATGATCTTAGGGCGTCCATTCATGAGGGAAGCAAAAATGGTGCATGACTGGTCCAAAAACCACGTCTACTTACAGTTCCAAGACTTTGTCATTCGAGTTGATCTTTTAAGTGGTCGAACGCATCCTCTAGGAAATAAATTCATCATTGATAATCGATCAGACACAACAATTCACTCAGCTCCATTACAGTATTGTTACACGTGTAACGAAGACACGGATATTGGGGAGAACTCTCCTTATATGGATATCCTACCCGGAATGGATGAGTCAGACAATGTCGATTGGGTACACCTAGCGGCAACTATAGATACATGGGGAGCTAGAGGAACAACCTGGGTAACACCAGATGGGGAAGAGATACCACACATTGCACCAGTAAACATGTTAGGTAGAGCGCATGTAACATCCGATGATAAGAAAGAGGCACACCTACCTGAGAGTGAAACCGATGATTCCTCAAAGGCTTCAGGCCAATATACATCAGAAACGGAATCTCAGCGAGAAATGGATTCAGAACCTAAGGAAACATCGAGTGAGCCAAGTATAGAAACTGAACACTCAAGGTCTAGTACGACCATCTATGGTAATTTATATGAGAGTGAAGAAGATACAAGCGAAGACCTATCAAGCGAGTTGAGTTCAAACATTTACCAAAATCAAAACCTTAACAAGAAACAAAGGTCATATAAGAGACGACGATATCGAGCGAATGTGAGAGCTAGGATAAACAAGGAAAGATCTACTGCAGAATGGCTTGGCTATCTAGGGGCATGTGATGCTCATCGAAAGCTAGTAGACAATTGGGGTGAACATCTCCAGAGTGTCATGTGGTGCAGCCCGCGACCCATTGACCTCGCTCAATTGGAGGTTACAGAGCCGAAATTGAGTCGAACTATAAGAAGACGTCAAAACCGAGAGTTAGCACAACAACAAAAGGAGGCAGAACTAAAAGAAAGGTATCCGTCAGGACAAGAGCCTGCTGACTTACATACGGCTCCTGAACATTTTAAATCTTATACCCCGGGGGAGCGAAAGGTTGTGTATGCCAAAGCCCAACGAATACCTACCAATGGAAGCAGTGGAGTCTATGATGGTCCAGCGATAGTTAAAGAGATAGAATTAGCAGAACCAGGTGAGGAGTCTAAACCAGTCTTTATTGCTCAAGACCTTACCGAAACTGAAGAGGTTGTACTTAAGGAGCTCCTCAAGGAATACAAGGATATCTTTGCTTGGACATATCATGACATGAAGGGCGTTCCACCTTCTATGGTGCAACATACAATTCCCATGATCAACACTGCTAAACCCGTCCAGCAACGACCCTATCCAATGAATCCTAAGTACGCCAAAATTGTACAAGAGGAGATTGAAAAACTTATCCAGTGTGGATTCATATACCCTATTGAGCACTCAGAATGGGTTTCTCCAATAGTCATTGTGCCAAAAAGGAATGGGAAACTAAGAGTGTGCGTGGACCTCAAGAAAGTTAATGCAGCTACTAGGAAAGATCATTATCCCTTGCCATATTCAGAACACGTGCTTGAAAGAGTTGCGGGCAAGGAAGCTTATAGCTTTTTAGATGGGTACTCTGGTTACAATCAAATCACAATTGCATTAGAGGACCAAGCTAAAACTGCTTTTATCACAGAGTTTGGAGTGTTTGCATTTCGTGTTATGGCTTTTGGCTTAACGAATGCACCTGCTACATTCCAACAATTAATAAACACTGCGTTTAAAGAATTTCTAAGGGAGTTTTGTGAAGCTTTCCTAGACGACCTTTGTGTTTATTCTTCTTGGGAGAAGCATTTGTTATATCTACGAAAAATATGTGAAAGGTGCAGATTTTATCGCATCTCATTGAATCCTTTCAAATGCCAATTTTGGGTTAAGCATGGAGTCATTCTAGGGCATATAGTGTCCAAGAATGGGATATCCACCGATGAGAGTAAGATTAAAGCCATTGCCGATTTGCCACCACCTACGAACTATAAAGGAGTTCAAAGATTTATGGGCCATGTTGGTTATTATCGAAGATTTATTTTAAACTTTGCCGAGATAGCGCGTCCATTGTACAATCTTCTTATCAAGTTTCACTGGACGGAAGAATGTCATCAATCTTATGAGTTATTAAAGAAGGCCCTAACAAGTACACCAATCTTGTGAACACCCGATTGGAATGTACCTTTTCATGTGCATATCGATGCATCAAATTTTGCTATTGGGTGTGTTCTAACTCAACCAGGAGAACATAAATTGGACTACCCTATTAGCTTTGCAAGTCGCCAATTAAATGACGTCGAGATGAACTACACTACTACAGAGCGCGACGGTCTAGCTATGATTTACGCAGTAAAGAAATTTCGCTATTACCTTCTTGCTACCAAGTTTGTGTTTTATGTTGATCATCAAGCATTGCTATATTTGGTAAACAAGCCGTGTTCCACAGGTCGAATTACACGATGGTTGTTAATTCTTCTTGAGTTTGACTTCAACGTTGTTGTGAGGCATGGGGGGAAACATGTCATGGCGGATCATTTATCTCGTATCCCTAATGGCAAAGCTCCTACGAGGGTTGATGATGAATTGCCTGATACTCCTTTGTTCATTGTTGAGACAATGCCTGAATGGAGTGAAAAGATTGTTAACTTCTTAGTTAATGGTTTTCCACCCAAGGAACTGCGAAAAGATATAGCTCGAAAATTGATCAAGGAATGCGAACCCGATTGCTTACTAGCTGGAACTCTCTATAAGAGAGGAAAAGATGATGTTCTTAGACGCTGTGCCCGCGAGGATGAGTATTTATATATTCTACAAGAGGCACACATGGGTGTAGCTGGTGGTCACTTTTCAGGAAACTTGACTGCCCGAAAGATCTTACAGTCAGGCTATTGGTGGCCCACTCTGTTTAAGGATGCATCACTTTTTGCAAAGGGATGTGATGAATGCCAACGCTTCAACAAGCCACAAAGAAGGGATAGGATGCCTCTACATCCCATCAAGGCAACCCAACCATTTGAAAAGTGGGGCTTAGACTTTGTAGGACCGATTAGTCCGGCTGCACGTAACACGCAATCACGATATATCATTGTGGCTACCGACTATGTAACCAAATGGGCTGAAGCAAAAGTAACACGAAAGGCGGATGCAAAAACAACAGCTAAGTTCCTCTTTGAGAACATTATCACACGTTTTGGATGCCCCTTTGAACTTGTGAGTGACAATGGAACTCATTTTATAAATGAAGTAATAAAAGAACTCACATCAAACTTCATGATATCTCACTACAAGTCTACACCCTATTATCCCCAAGCAAATGGCCAAGCTGAGAGTACCAAAAAAACTCTCATCTCCATTTTGACAAAGACAGTTGAGGCTCATCGCACTGATTGGGACCTAAAGCTTACATCAGCTTTATGGGCTTATCGTACTACGTATAAGTTGCTATTAATTGCACACCGTTTAAGATGGTGTATGGCCAAGAAGCAGTTATGCCATGGGAGTTTGTCATTCCTAGTCTTCGAGTAGCTTCTCAAGAAGGTTGGGATGGTAACCCCTTAGTGGAGCGATTATATATCCTGGAAAGGCTAGATGAAGAGAAGCAATTAGCTATGCGAAATGCTCTAGTGGAGAAGGATAGGAGAAAGAAGTGGTTTGATAGCCATTTAAAGGGTAAAGACATCAAGGTTGGTGATAAAGTTCTTATGTACGGGGTACGTCATGAAAAGAAGAAATTGAAATACGCTGGTAAGGGACCATATTGAGTGTGTGAAATTACCCTGCAAGGTACCATTCGCGTAGAGACTCTAGATGGAGTTGAAACCATTGGATTCCTTAATGGGAGTAAATTCAAAAGATATTATGATCCTCTAAGCCAGGAAGAGTTGCAAGCTATCCATCAAAAGAAGGCTGCCAAGGAACAAGCAGAGCTTTAAAAAATCCAAGCAAGAGTTGAGGCTCAAGAACGACAACAACGTCTTAGACGCCAATGAGAGGCTAATCTGGGAATCACGCAAGCATTTTTCGAGGACACAGATGACGACTCATTAGAATCTGAGCCACCCCTACGATACCCAATTGAGCTAAATAGCCCCTATGGGAAAGTGCTATACAATGCCTTATTAGATACGGGAGCTAAACACAATTTGTTATCCTATGGAGTTTGGTGTCAATTAGGGAAACCAACCCTATCCCCGAGTACGATGCAAGTCAAGGGCATTAATAAAAAGAAAACTGATATTCTTGGAGTCCTTCAGACCCCTGTTGTCTATGACAATGGAAGCATAGTGCAGAGGTTTCTAGTCATGCCTGCGGGAGCTATGGAAGGCCACGTAAACTTGGGATGCACGTGGATGTTGGCAACCAAATGCACTATTGATTGGGATACTGTTAGTGTCACGACGCGACCACGGACTCTTACCCCTATCATTCAAGCAAAGTCACCTACGTTGCAAACTCTAGCAAAGTTGAAGGATAGCCAACATTCACAAGCCAAGGTGGTTAACTCGTCTTTGCCGGCTACCCATGAATCTAGCACTTCAATACTTGTAGTTGCAGCAAGCAATATTGCACGTACTCAACCTGCACGAGCTAAGAGTACATATCAATGGGTCCCCAAGGCCTTACTTCCAACTACCTCAACCCTCCCATCCATTCCAAGAAAAAATTTCCTGGGAAAACCAAGAGCGCACCCTAAGAGAGTCAAGACCAAATCACGATGGATTCCAAAACAACTATTAGAAGCTCAAGGCTACTATGATGGAAATGAGCAAATTTGGGTACCTAAACGTAAAATGTGTCCTTCCCTATCGACAACAAACCCATATGAGTCCAACATTGTAACGCTAAAGCCAATGGCAGACCGTGGCAAGGGAAAGATCACAGAATGCTACACACCTAGTCCAAAGCTAGTTTGGGCTCCAAGGCAAAACCAATTTATTGCACCTAGCTCAAGAAGGGGGGAATTCCATGAAGCTTCTAGCTCCTCGTGTAATACATCCATAGAGGTAAAAGCTTCTACACAGCCTCCATCTATAGTAATGGACCTCCATGAAGCTACAAAAGAGTCCACACCTCCCAGTGTTCAAGAATCACCTGATGAACCACTTCAAGTTCTATCTTGGGAGAGTACCTTACCACCGTTGCAACTTGACGAGGCACCTAGGGTAATAGAAAACTACTGGCAAAAATCCTCACCTATTACCAACTGGAACAATTGGTTTCAAAGGGTGACAAGCTCATTTCAAACGGTATGATCTGCCCAAGGAAGGGGGGAGTGTTTGTGGACATCCATCATTCACTTGCTTCCCTCTCAACCTTTCTCCTTGACCTCTTAATCTCCGATCTTAGGGAATGTATATATAAAGCCTTATACTCACAAAAACAAGATAAAAAAGTAAAAGTGCAAGAGCCATAACACAAATCATAAAAACAAATTATGCACAAGAACACGACCCTTGTAATATTTGCACTCTAACCATCATCTATTTGCGTGTACAGATATGGCTAGTACGCTAGAGTCATCCACTCCTGCCTTCGGTGAGAGGTACCCTCGTTACTTTTCACAAATATTTCACATGGTCTTTCCAGTGCTTGCATGTGAATGGGATTTGATAGGGACGCTAGCATGTGAGAGGAATTTTGAGGAGTTAGAATGGCTAATATGTCTCTTGACCACGTCTGATCCATACTTAGAAGAGAGCATTTCTCCCATTGCACAAGCCTACCCTTTTGACCAAGATGACTATAGGCGTTTAGTGACCTTAGTAAACATGGGCACCTATGATGAAGAAGAAAATTTACACAACTACACGGATGGCACATATGGTCTCATGGATGATGACTTTGTTTATCTCGACGACGAGGATAGGGGTTTAGCCTTAGGGTTTCCCCCCAACCTCTACAATATTCTATTCCCTTGACTCTCTAGGGGGAGTGCAAATAATTAGGTTAGGGTTCCTTATGGTTTTTGTTGTGTTCAATAAGTCTTGGTACCTTTTTCCACTAATGTGCCTCCTGGAGGTATTCCTTTTGTTTCCTAGTGTGTACAGGAGCGTGTTGCTATTGGTAGGATTTGGACCTTCATGGAATCTTTATCTCGACTCACTCTTCAAATCAAGCGCGACCATCGACACAAACAGGTGTTCTTGTCCATTAGCATTGCCCCTTATCTTTTTGCATCCATGTTTGTCTGCTTTGATTGTGATTGGTAGCATAATATTCAGCGCATTTGCTTAGTATCAAACATTTAATTCAATGTAATCTTTTGTCATAATCAGTTGTCTAGGTTTAAAACTCAAGCAGTCCGACTAAGCTAGTTTGACCAAGTTAGGTGTTAGAGATCTTCTCTTAATACCATGGGGAATGCCTTCCTAATAATCAACGGTTACTTAGGTTCTTAATCCGATTTAGGCAGCATTGTGTGAAATGTACTAGGGCTTTCTAGTGGGCTTGACCCTATTGACCTTTAGCTTAAGTATTATAAAGGGAGTTTACTAGTGTGATGAGCCTGGGGAGGGGTACCAGTGTTATATGACCCCCCAAAGTTACAAAATTAAAATGTTGAAAATGAACAAACAAAAAATCAAAGTGCCACACTGTAAAATCTTAAGCTGGAAGAGAAATCTCAGCTTGATTTGGTACTTCACTCACATGTATTGCCTATGGTACTAGAGCCCTAGAGGTTCCCAGTGTGGGCGCTTTTCCTTGAAAAGAAAAAAACCCAAGGCATACAAAATAAGCACACACATCAAATTGAATCACTGTGAAAAGACTTTGGGGGGTCAAAGAAAAAGTAATCAGTCAGGCGATGATTTCATGAGAAATTCCTTTTATGGTAGCTTAACTACAAGGTCTTCTAGATATAGCCTCTAGTCAGCCCTCGAACATGAATACTTGGCTCTCGCGATTAAACAACTTAATTGACCACAGAAAATTAAGAAGCTTACCCATGGTATTAATATTCGATCTCTAGTGCCTTTCGACCGTCAAATTAGCGACCCTAGACTTGTTTAGTTTTTTACCTTTACGTCTGTTTATGCATTTGATTACATTGCAATTTAATGTTCATTGCTGACAAATTGTTTGAAATTCTTTTACCAATCAATGTGTCTACCTAAAACTGCATATGCTTTTTAATCACTTATGAAAATGCAATTACCGTGCCAATGTTGTTTGATTTTGCAGTGACTGAAGAAGGCTAAGGACATTCATCTCAAATGCTCTTCCACCTCGACGAACGAGCTTCAACTCAATAGCTTCCGAGGACGGAATCTACATCAGGAAGGGGGGCATGTTAACCCTCACGGCTCACGGACACCCCATCACCTACGGCGGACGCGTATTATGTATTTGGTAGAGTCAGGTACCCGGCTTGTCGGACCAATAGGAAAATGGTAAGAGTGATCTCCGATGAGAGGCGCACTCTAACTGGGACATTCAAGGGATTAGTTGGCTAAGCATGGGCGCCCAAGTGTGAATGGGGTGAGCTCATATAAAAGCCAACTAAACCTAAAATTCACTCATTCTCTCATTTGTGCAATAGAAGAGTGCTCTTGCTCCATCTCCATCTCCATCTTCTTCTTCTTCACCTCCGTGTGTGTGTGTGTATGTGAGAGAGAGAGAGAGAGAGAGGGAGAGTGTGTGTGCGATCGAGCATTACGAAGGCACGACGGCGACGAAGCGGTTGAGCACGGCACGACTACAGCTTCTTCTTCATCGCGGCGAGGAATCCACTACGAAGGCGAGCGTAGAGCGGTGAGTGACACACCCTTTGCTCTCTTGAGCTTGCTAGTTTAGGCTTGTTGTGTGCTTGGAGCCATTTGTGGCTCGCACACGGTGTATCAGCAAGTCCTTTGCTTCGACAGTGCGGCAAGGAGCGCACAAAAGGTAAGGCTAAAGTAGAAGACAAACCAGAGAGTAACAAGAGGCGACGAAGAAGGAAAATAGGTCCAAAGGACCACTCCCTTGGCCAAGGTGTTGAAGACTCTCAAATCAATGCATTTAGCTCACAAACAGTACGTCGTGAGCCACAACAGAATTTGAAATGATTACACTTAGATTGTAGAGCAAGAGACAAGGAACGCAATGTTTTATTCGGAATAGAATTTTGATTACGAGCTCAAGAGAAAAGAGGATTACAAGTTGTAGTCACAAGAAGCCTCCACAGTGCACGTTTTCTTTTTTCATTTAATGATACTTTTGTCTTCAAAACTAAGGGTTTTGACTTGAAAAGTTAGGGGGATTTCCCATGGCCATTCGGCCTCTTACAAGGGGACTCAGAGAAATAAAAAGGGTATGGTCTAATCTCATCATGATTACAACTCATCTTAGGCTGAATCATATGGTTTTTTCAAAAACTAGAGTGCTCATAGGATTTGGTGTATATACGCCTATATGCGCCTGTATCCACCAAACATTCTCCCTTCCTATCCATTGCACGTCCTCGTCCAAGCTGTCTCTGAGGGAGTTTACTTTATTGCCTTCTTTCGAGCGTTGTAGTGAGATTTCTGAACTTCTAAGCTCTTCCTTCAATCTCGACTTTGGTTGCCAACTCTCTGAAGGGATTATGGCTGATAGTACTTTGGTAGGCGATGTGACGGGCTGGCAGATCTTTCGTCATTGGATTGAATATGGAAGAGTCTACTTCAAAGAAACCTGTCATGAAAGCTTCTTTAAAGGTCTACATGTAATGAGAGGGCAGAAACATGACTCGCATATAATCTCATGATATCATTTCTAGTGGGGATTTCTGTCTCCATATTCCAACAAATACCCCACCTCCCCTCGACAAAAAATTGCCATGGATGCTGTTGCTTCAATGTCTCTGAAAGCTTTAATGCACGTGATGAGCATTTTGGCAATCTTTACCAGCATTTGACAAGCAAGATCTGGGATCTATTTCATCATATTGATTACTCCTTTCAGAGTTTGCACCATGTAATGCTCTGATGGGGGGTTGTTATTAAGCGGCTTGGTGATTATCGGGTAGTTCAGCACTGCCGGTCTTTTGCATTGCCAACTATAAAAACTGTCCCAAGATCACCGTCCGTTGATGGGACAGTAAGTGGGGTCGATCCTAAGATGTTGGAGGGCGTTCCTGTAATAGGTTTGGTCAGTTGGTCGCTGATCGAACCATTTTTTTCTCCAGAGTGGTTGATTGTCGAGGATGGTTTCAATCTGAAAGGCCGCAATTGAAACCACTCTACTGTTTGGTTCAATTTCTGGGAGCATCTTTTGCTACCATAATTGAACTTCTTGCCGCATCAATGGTAGTGCGATCATCTCGTGCCCATGATTTTTTGCTACCTCATCTGGAGTGATCATGAGGAGGGCAACCGATTCCAGCACTTTTAGTTCATATTGCATATACGCCTTGTGTGAAGGGTCTTTTACTTCTGAGATCCAGCACTGAATTTCATCTTTTTCCGACTCCAAGGTGGATGTCGTGGTTGGATCTGCAGATTCTTGCGTGCCTTTTCCAGTGCTCGTAGTGGGAATTTATGTTTGATGAGTTTCGAACGCTGATTGTTCGAATCCTTCTCCCTCCTCCAATTCTCCTAGGTCCTGCTGATACTTTGTTTGATTTGCTTTCAGAGCTTCTACTTCCTTTCTTGCCTCAGCCAGTTGCCTCTTTAAGTCATTGATTTCCTCATCCTTGGCCTGTTGTGTTAGGAAATAAGACGTAGCTAAATAGATAATTGAGTAGATTACTTAATGGAGAGAGATATACACGAGATTATAGAGTAGAGAGAGAGAGAGAGAGAGAGAGAGAGAGTACACACGATATACGTGGTTCACCCAATGTGGGCTACGTCCACGGGAAAGCAGTCACTCAATGTCTTTAGTACTTCAAAACAAGAAGTAGTTTACAAAGGGATTATACCCTTAATGGAGCTCCTGCCTTGCTTCACTCTCACCACCTCACACTCACCTTGTTGCATCAACTTCACACTCTATGAAATGTGTGTAGAAATGGCCTCCTTTTATAGGCAAAAAGGGTTGCCCTCTCTCATGAGAGGCAGCCATGTGTAGCCGCCCTTGTGTGAATAAGTCCAAATCGGACCCTCCAATCCGCCCATGTGTGGCCGCCCTTGAGAAGACAAGTCCGCTTTTGAATTCGGCCACCGGCCATTGACTACCGGCCACCGGCCAACCGACGGTTGTTTTCCGAGCACTTTCCGGCCGCCGTCCAGCCATAATATTCCGACGAAAAGGAATATTCCGGCAAGGAAAAAAAAGTTGCCCCTGATTCTTGGCCGTGAAAATTTTGGTTTTCAGCGAGTGATTTTCCTTCACGCACGATGGCTTCTCCTCATAATGGGGGCCTTACAAATGTGCGCTTTTACCACATAAAATTACAAGGGTAAATCAGGCTCCATACTTAACATGTTGTAGGGCCCTATGACCTTCCGTCATGATCTATCTGTCATATTTCTCTTGTTTTAGGGCCTCCTTCAACTCTTTGATTTCCTGACTAAAGGAAGTAGAGCCTGCAGTCATAGTTGAAGAGGAGGGCGTCTCCTGTATGGCCAAGAGCTGATTGAGAGACCTGCTAACCACTGCATACGAGCCTTGTAGCTTCTCATTTTGTTCCTTTTCTCTGGTTAGCTCCTCCTCGAGGCGTTGCTGTTCAATCTGCAATGCGGAGTTCGCCTCGTTGAATTGTTGCACTTCTTTGTAATAGTATGTTGCATTTTCTCGTTCTCTCTGCAACTCTGTTTGTGCCTGGACTTGTGCAATCTTTAGTGCTTCGATTTCTTTCTTTAACTGCCAGGATTCTGCTGCTGCTCCAGATGCCTCCTTTTTGTTATCTTTTAACTCCAGCTCCTTGAGGTTGTAAAGAGATCTTTGACATTGGAATTGCAGTTTGATCTGCTCTAAGTGATCGTCAATGTCAAATGATCTAACTATCTCCGCTCCTTTTTTTATGGACGCTTGTGTGCATGGCGTTCTTGGCCCATGCTGTTCCTTTCGGCTCTGATCCGCTTGGTCAGCCACCTCAACTTGCTTTTCCTTTTGTTTCAAACCCTCTAATGCATCAGAGGTTGTGGCAGACTTTGTCTATGATTCTGTTTGTTGATCCATTTGTTGTTCCGTCTGCTTTTTGTCGACCCCTTGCTTCGACCGTCCTGCACTTTCTCCTTTCTCTTGTTCTCACCTCTCTGAAAGTGTCTCAGCATCCTTGGGAGAATCGAGGTATTGACCTTGTTGGTCCTGTGTATCATGTTGTCCCTCTCCTTTCACGTGACTTTTCTCATGTTTACTCTTTGCAGATTCGTCAGATGATTCTAGATCATCGACGTGTTGCTTCTTTGATTCTTCTTGCTACCTCTGCTCCATCTTTCGCTTAAGCTCATTGTGAATTTGCTGCCGCATGGCGTTGGCAATTTCCCATTTTTCTTCAACTTCCTTCCTCTTTTGTTGCTTGATCCTTTCCAAGGCCTCTGTTTGCCTACGTATCAGCGGAGCATTCTTGACTTCATCGTCTTCTTTCTCGTCATCCGCTTTTGTTTCTTGGGTTTGATGCTGATCTTTCTTTTGTTGGCGGAGCTTTTCCCTCAATGCCTGATCCTCTTCCATTGTCCTCCTGGCATGAGTGATGGGGATAGCTTCTGCCAAATGTGCAACCTTTTTCTTTAATCAAGTATATCACAGGGTATATGGGCTATCCTGCTCTTCCTCCGAATATTGGTACTCAGAAGGAGTATCTCTTGTGTGGGACCCCTCTTACTAGCTACTCCGAGTATTTGACTCGGTTTTCTCACTGTCAGAATCCCTTAGAGGTGCACTTTGCCCTGTCTATTTGACTCCAGGATTCAGCCTTGTAGAAGGTCTTGCCCCCACTGGTCTCACAACTCTTTTGGACCTGTGGATTAGACCTATCTGCGCTTTGGTAGGTGGTAGATTGTCGATCATGCCCACTGCTTGATAGGCTATTCGTATGAGCATTCGTCCTCCGTTCATGTAAGCTTTACTTCTTTGACCGCCCTCAAGTTTGCTTCCATAATGGTGTCAAAAGATAGTTGCCAAAGTCGCAACTGACCACCCTGCCTTCAACCAAGCCCATCGCCATCACCACTGCCATATGCAATAAGGATTCAGTATATCTAGGTGGCTTCTGCACCTTGAAATGTTGTGATATAAGATGCAATGGCAGTCCTATTTCTGAGTAGATCAGGTCTTGATATGTCAGCTTGTGGCCCCGTTGCTTCAAAAAGGCTTTATCAATGTCTATTGCCTTCATTTTTTGCAATAGATTGTGCGTCCCCTGCGGCGGGCATCAGGTGGAGGGCTTCATTGATGATTTCAATTGTAATTTTTAACTTAACAACTGCCCCATCCTTGTGTGCCAGAGTTGCTTCCCCATTGTATTGAATTGAATTTATGAGCTCGTGAGCTCGTCTGAAATCTGTTCCTCAAGGAGGTAGTCTTAAGAAGTTATCGAGCTATAGACACCTGACCCCTGCTTGCACTTCTGGTTTTTGGTGCAAAGTCCACATTTCCTGTGGGAAGATGGTGGTCTTTACAATTTCTCCGTTTGTTGCTTGGAACCTTTCGATGAAAATGTTTGCCGAAATTGCTTCAAGTACTTGTTCGGTGAGGTGAGCTTTCTCATTTGATGAGATATCAATTATCTCATAGGGTGCCACATTCCACTCCCTCTGTGCTTTCCTTCGAGGCATCCTGTTGCCAATTGCAAGTGAAATCGGGTTTTAGCCATTGATCAAAATTGTCGAAAACTATAAACTTGACCATAAAATGAAAAAGTGAGCTTAACTTTGTCAAAACCACTCCAAATTTGACGAGATTTCATTAGTGCACCTAGGATTACTATAGGAACAAAACTGTAATGTAACAGATGGATTTTGGCAAAAAGGAACATAGATCGCGATCCATGTCGGGAAGCATTTGAAAATTCTAACTTTGGGAAGTTGCACCTGGGCATAAGGGGATGCTACTGAGCAATTTTGTCTGGATTTAGAGCTGAAGGTACATGGATTGCAATCATGTTGGGCAATATTTTGGAAATCTGATGATACCATCTGGTAGGGTTCATCTTGATTATGACTTGGTCCTAAAAGTTTGGGATTTGGATCAATGGTTTGACACTTGGGGCTGAATTTTGGAAATCATGTACAGATTTAGAGATTTTGGCTCTTTGAAGTGGATTTTGGGATTCAAATGGCTTGAAACTTTATGGCTTGGCTTTCTTGATCATACTGAATCAGATGGCATGGGTTTTACTTATTTTGGCCAAAAATGTACATGGATCTCGATCCATGTTGGGAAGCATTTGAATACAGTTCTTGTGCACATTGGTTCCTATAGGTTTTCCTAGTACACTAGTGAAATTTTTTCAACTTTGGACATGTTTTTCCATAGTTTGTCCCATTTTCTAGTTTATGGCCATATTTTTTCCGTATTGACCAAATCTGTTTTTCGCAACCACTTTTGGAGTCATGTTTTGCCTGAAATCTCTCCTTGCTTTGATTTCTGATGATTGAGGTCTATAGTTCATAGCTTTTCTTGGCTCCTTGGCAATTTCCCCCAGACATTGAATGTTTTTTAGAAGGCAACTGAATCCTGCAAGCTTCACCATTTTGCAAGTAAACTTTTGCTTGGTTTTGATCCCATCACCATTCTAAGGTTACATTTGCTTGTTGATAGGCTTCGAGGAGAGTTTGAATTTTCCCAAATTACTTTAGCAGTAATTTTGACAAAAGACCATTTACAAACTGAAAGTGGCAATCCAGGTGGGTTTGAATTATAGAGCACTTTTTGTGATCATTTTGCAACACCTATACTATTTGTACATTATCCAGCTAGTGAGCCACTTTTATCCTGATTTTGGCAAAAAGATACATGGATCGCGAAACTGGATCGTGATCCATGTTTCAACACCTTTTTCTACTATTTTTAGCTGGGCTGATTCTGTCAGTTAGTTGGGTTCTACTGATGAACTTTTTCTTGTTTTTGATGGGTTTTGGACTTCTTCATTGGCCCTGTTAGTTTGCCGATTTTGTGACCTTGTACTGCTTCGATTTGTTGTTTTGGTACTGTTGATGCAATATGGGTCACATACACATGCTCTTGCAAGGTTAATGATCACACATGCTCTTGCAAGGTTAATGATCATACCTATCAAATCTGGTGTAGTGAGATGCATCGAGGTGGTCGCAGCAGGTAGAAGCAACTCCGAAAACTCTATGCTCCTGTGGCTCTCTCTCTCTCTCTCTCTCTCTCTCTCTCTCTCTCTCTCTCTCTCTCTCTCTATCTCTATCTCTATCTCTCTCTCTCTTTGAATGCAAATGAGCTTTTGTTGCCCCTTTTGACTATATGATCCCAGTCTACCCGGATGCCCCATTTATACTTACCTTCATTGCTCATATCTTGTCGGGCGCGTCACCTGCGGTTTGAACCGTTTGTCATTCTAACACTTGATTTACAAATGGCGTTCGATCTATAGTTTTTTCCTTTAGAAGTTGGCTCAAAATTCATATTGTGTTGAATTTTTCCATGTCTGCCATGTTTGAAGTCCTTGCTTTGAAGTTTCGGCGTTTGCTTTCAAAAGTCGATTCTGAGTTTCTTGGCTCGACTTATCAATTTTTTGTTGATTACCTGTCATTTTTTGCTTTTCTGTAAAAGAAAATTATTTACAATGATTATTAGTCGGCCAAAAATTAGCCAAAACTAGTGTCGCCTCCCTTATATACATACTCTTATTCTGGGATTAGATGGTGATGGTATGGCTCATGATTATCCCAACTAAGAGTTTGTCAGGCTCTGAAAAACTTGTGTTTTTTAAGGAAAATGGAAAGAAAGGAAATGAAAGGAAAAGAAAAGAAGTAAGATGATAATAATGGTATATACAAATGATACTCCATCCGCATTTCCCCGTTCCTAGAGTGAGTTGTTTGCAACAAACATGTGTCAGAGTGCGTGGGAATAAAGCGCGTGTCTATGAATAACTGTATAGTGTGGCTCTATGATGCCAATGGAGGATATGCATGGGAAAACAAAATGCTGTGCAAGAGATAGGTGATGAACAATATGTTCAATGACTATTAGTGGTGAGGTTCCTTGGGGTTGGTTTTTGGCATTTTTTGGGTTGCCATTGAAATTGCTTAGGTATGGATCCACTAGAAGAGGCATTGTGAAGGCGATGTTGTTCTGGTTTCCATACCCATTTTAGTGTGGTTGGGTGTCGAAGAGAGTGGTCCATAGGGTTAGGCCCTTTGACAACAGCGGTGGGCAATTCGTGGTGGTTTAATTTTTGTGTAGGCAATGTAGGTTTACGTGTATTGATTTGTCGTTTAGGTATCCACAATTGCCTAGGCTTGGTTTCCATGATTGGTTTCTTAACCCATATTTTCGTGACCATGGTGGTGGATGATCACTGAGTGGCCGCATGTGGCGATGGTAGAGGTTCCCATTCATGGTCCGTTTGTACAAATGGCGTGGCTAAATATTGGCCCTTGTGTTCGATGCGTAAAGTGTTATCCTGCCAATTTGATGTGGCTTGATAAGTGCGCATCCATGGCACTCCCAAAATAACTGCTTCATTCATATGATTATCTTCGCCCACATGAAATTGATGTGGATAAATTGTCCCATCAATGTTGATTGGCAAATTTATGTGGTCTAGACTGTCCATAGTACCTCTGTTTGCGACCTTGAACCCCATAGTGTTGGGCATTAGCGGTTCCTGTGTGACTTTTTTGAAAGTGGAGTAGTTAACTGGATTAGCCCTGGCCCCTGTGTCCACTAAATGCGTAGATCCATTCCTCCTAACCATGTAGTCGCCGTTTGTATGGATGTTATCGGAGAATCCTGAATAGCCACGTCTTGTTGTTCTTTCCTCTGGAAGTTTGCTTGTTCCATGCGTTTCAATATTCTAAGTTTGGCCTCATGATGTGCTTGTTCTCGAATGTCCTGTGCTTGACGTCTTCGTTGAGCTACTGCATGGACTGTTGCGAGTTCTTTTGGTGTCAGCGGAAGAAGATATTTCTTTAACCTGCAACCACTCGTCCAATTAAGCATCTCCTCTCCCGCCAGTGTTGCAAGTTTGATGGCGCCACTTTACGATATATCATGGATCACAAAAGGACCCATTCTATGCTTTTTGAGTTTTTTGGAGTGTTGTTTTAGGGTACATGAGAACGTAATCCCCTTTTTGGAACTCCTTACCAATCATGTGTTGATCATGAAAAGCTTTCATTTGCTTTTTCTGAGCATATATCCCAGCTATCGCTTTAAGTCTAGTTTCATCTAACTATTCTAGGGTGTCTAGTCTCTCCGATTGCTCATGGCCCGTCCATCCTAGTTGTGTTGCTACTCTGAGGGATTTGATTAGGAATTCCAATGGTAGTATCGCATTAATCCCAAATACCAGGTTAAAGGGAGTCGTTCCAATGAAAGTTTTAAAAGGTACGTGGTAAGCCCATAAGGCGGTGTGTCACTTTTGATCCCAATCATTTCTTCAGTCATCACTGACTATTTTTGTGAGCACTGTGCATGGGATGTTTTTGGTACTCTCTGCCTATCCATTGGCTTGCGGATGATAGGGTGCTGACTTGTGATGGACCACCATGAATTTGTCAAGGAGGCTCTCAATGACGTTGTTCACAGTGTGTTCCCCTATCGCTTACTATTTTGATTGGTAGTCCATACCGCGTAAAGACGTTTTCGAAAAGGAATTGAGCTGTAGTCCTTGCATCATTTTTTTGGGTTGCTTTGGCTTCCGCCCATTTCGTCAGGTAGTCTATTGCTACGATGATGTATTTACGTGTGTCGTGTATCCTGGAGGGTTGATGGGACCAATGAAGTCAATGCCCCATTTGGCAAAAGCATGTACACCCATCATTGGCCTCAGTGGCATTTCATCTCTCCTTTGGGGTGGTTTTGTGCGTTGACATTAATCACATCGTTTGACATATGTCGTTGCATCCCTGAACAGGGTTGGCCACCATATGCCTGAGTGTAGCACTAGCTTTTCCGTTTTATCAGCAAAGAAGTGTCCCTCGGGTTGTCCCGAGTGTGCTTGATTTAGGATGACGTAATATTCTCTTTCTGTAGCACACAACCGTAATTGTTTGTCCTTTCCCTGCCTATACAGTTGGTTAGCAATGAGAAGATAGTGTTTGGCCTCTTCCTCGATAGTTGTTTTTTACGTACTCAACTATGTGAGCACTCCATTTAGGTGCTTGTACTACACGAAACATTGTGGCATGTTCCACTGGGGATTGTATTATACAACTATCACAGGATTTTACATATTTATGGACACTGTATTCCATGTTTTCCCAGTAGACGCCCAGTCTTTGTAGCCGTTGGCCTATCTGTGTTTCACCAGTGTGAAATCTTGTATTTTGTATATGAGCTTGTTTGAGGTAGTAGGTGGTATCTTCAGGCTGTACACATAGTCTCAGTATCCCATCCTTACCATGTTTGTACATCTGTCCTGCTAAAAGGATGAGATTCCGTGTTTGATGGATCATTGATGGTTGTCTTTCTATCTGCAAAGAGCCGATTATGAGTAGAGGCATGATTTCTTCGCTCCATCTCGGCACCATTTCTATGTTTAAAAAATATGAATCAAGAAGTTCATCATCAACACCCTCAGGTGCTTCCCCATGAAATAGTCGTGAAAGATGATCTGCTCTCTGGTGTGTGGTCCCCTTTTGTACAACCACCGTCAAGTCAAACTCAAGCAATAGTATAAACCAACGAACAATTCTTCCAGTGTTGCAAGGTTTGTTTATTAGATATAGCAGTGCTTGATTATCCATGAAGAAGACAAACTTGTTTGCTAGAAGGTAGTGTCTAAATTTCTTGACAGCATAGATCATTCCCAGACCTTCTCTTTCCGTAGTGGTATAATTTCTCTCTGCGTTATTTAGTTGCCGGCTAGAGTAGAAAATGGGAAAATCCATTTTCTTCTCTCCTGGCTGGGCTAATATGCACCCGATGGCATAGGCTGATGCATCCACATGGACATGGAAGATTTTGCTCCAGTCGGGGGCTTGCAAAATTGCAGTTGAAATTAAATTTTGCTTCAATTTTTGGACAGCCTGCTCACATTCCTCCGTCCATTCGAACTTAGTTATGAGGGTGTACAATGGCTTAGCAATTACAACATACATATATATGAAACGCCTATAGTATCCGCAATGCCCCATAAATGCTTGCACTTCTTTTATCTTTGTTGGTCTCGGTAGTGCAGGAATTGTCTGCACCTTTTCTTGATCAGTTGAAATGCCATTTTTGGACACTATGTGGCCCAAAATTCTACCCTGTCTTACCATGAAGACGCATTTTTCCGGGTTTAAGCAAATACGATACGTTCTACATTTTTCAAAGACTTTTCCCAGATGAGTGATGTGGTCACTTCATTGATGGGAATGAACACAAAGATCATCCATGTAGATTTCTAGAAATTGTCTGAGATATTCTTTGAATGCGTGAGTCATTAGTCTTTGAAATGTGGTCAAGGCATTGGTCAAGCCAAAAGGCATTACCCTGTATGCAAATATACCCCACTCTGTTGCAAAGCTATCTTATGCTAATCTTTCTCCTTAATTGTCAATTGGTTGTAGCCTGAGAACCCATCCAAGAAACTATAGGCCTCTTTCCCTGCTACCCTCTCAATAACATGATCGGGTATTGGCAGTGGGTAGTTATCCCTGATGGTGGATGTATTTACTTGCTTGACATTTACACATACACGCAGTTTTCCATTCTTTCTGGGTACCACCACAATCGGGGACACCCACTCTGTGTACTCAATTTTGTAGATAAACTCAGCATCCTTCAGTTTGTCTATTTCCTCCTTGATTTTCTTTGCAAAAGTTTCATTGTACGTGTAAGGATGTTGTCTGCGTGGTCTGGCATCACTCTTAAGGGGAATCGTGTGCTGCCATATCTCAGGATCTATCCCCTTTAGATCTTTGTATGACCATGCAAAGACATCTTTATATTGCATGAGCGTATCGATTAGAAGTTACTCTTCCTCTTCAGTAAGGTTTGTGGAAATATATGTCGGTTTAGGCTCCTCACCTGGTTCTGCTAAGTTGACGCTTTTCGTGTTTTTAGGCCCATCATATGAAGTTCTGGTTCTTTGGGATCTCGCTTGGATTTTGGCACCACTATCTTCCTATCCTGAATGGTATACTTCTTATAGTGGGATGGTGCATCGAATTTATCATCATTTGATTCCTCGTCGGTTTCCATTTCTGTTGTCCAAACTTTTTTCAAAGCTCGTTCCAAATCATTGTATTTGACTTTGCGCTCCATCTTGGACAACTTAAACGGTTTTTTGGTATTTCTCTCTTTTTTTTGGTTTTTGTTTTGATGTTGTTTTGGTTGAGTCAGGTTTCATATATCGCCTTGATATCCTGTCCTTGAGACAGTCAGTCACTTCGACTAATCTCAAGTACTACGTTTTGTCAGTTAATTGAGGTACCGAGTCCTCGTTGTGCTTGTTGTGGTTATTTATGTGTTTATCTCGATACATGCGTTGTCTTCAAGGGTTTTGGTTTGGGAAATCATAGTAGATCACTCGTTGATCCTTCCGTTTGATTCTCCGACTCAAGCTACTAGACAGCTCATCGTCTGTGTTATCCTATAGCAGCTTATCAATTGAGTCTTGAAAATCTTCTTCGTCATTAGTTTCAACAAGGTCCTTATAGAGATTTCGTCCACTATGCATTGGCACTCTGCCACCCCTTCCTTGTCAGGTACGTCTTCCTCTGTCTTCGGAGTTAGGCGGACATTCATCATCTGGAATGGAATGATATCATACCCTTCCTCATCACAGAATTTGGTGAGGGTCACTTCGTTGACACAAACATCAAGAGTAGCTAGTATCTGTTGCCATCCAAACGGTTCGAACATCTCTTTTGGAAAAGGCTCTGGTATGTATGCTTCATCTTGTGCAGTCCTATCAAGAATGCAGTCTTCCCTTTCTAGACTTCCACAATCCGAAGCTTCTTCTGTCCATTGGTGAGATTTGTTCTGGAGCCAAGCCGATATTCATCCTTCTTGGTCAGTTGTGGAATGCATGTCTTCCCCTAGGGCTCTTTCTACGTCTTTATAGCTATGATCTATGACAATAGTGACATCCTTGTTCCTGAGATAGATATAGTCATAGCCCCAATCTTGCACCATTTTGAGGTGACACATGAATGGTCTGCGCAGTATGATGTCGAAATTGCTGCTCTCATCGAAATTCATAATAGCGAAGGTGTGTTCATATGCAATTCCACAAGAGGTTACCACAATCTGCTGCTCCAAGATGCCAATAGGTCTCTCCAGGTACCCATCCGCTAGTTCAAGTTTCATTCTCGTTTTTCTTAAAGCAGGTTTTCCCCATTTTTTCCACATTGTTTTGGTGGCTATGGCAATTCCGGCTCCACTATCCAATATCGCTACCGATTTTACATCCTTGTACTCTACCGGTAGGGTAATATTTCCTTCTTCACCTTCACAATAGTCCCCCACCTTGTTTACTGGCACTGGCTCATGTTTAGTTTGGTTTGAGGGTTGTGTCTTTAGCGTGTTTTGAGAAGCCTCGGGTGAAGGAATTACAAGCCCTATTTTTTCCAAGTTTTTCGTGACCTCATCCCAAAGATGCGGTCTAATATTCAGCAATTCTGACAAAGTCAGTGTACAACGGATAGGTGATGACATCAGCTCGTGAAGAGTTTTAGTGTCCATCATCTCAGGATTGGCTTTCCATTGAGATGTAACTTTCCTTGCCTGAGATCGAGTTTTAGGGTTACCAATAAATGAAGGTAAAGTCTTCAACAACTGTCGTTTACTCTCTTCCAATATCGATGTGCCTGCATCGCCATACAATGATTGGATGTCATTTGGGTAGAGCTCATGCTCCAGGTGGATTTCTAGGATAGGAGCTGACACAAGTGTGGCACTTCCATCTTCTCTATTCCTAATCTTTTCCCATAGCTCTTGAGGCCATTGTTCTTCTACCTCCGGAATTGGCAGTGGTAATTGAGAATGCATTCCATCTGTTGTATTGGCTACCACCCTCGTATCCAAAGGTATTTTGTCTACCAGATTGGGTAGGTTATTCGCTTCAATTCCCCTCTTATCTAACTCCTGAATCGTTTCTCGTATGAGTACCTCAATTTTTGGAGTCGTAGGAACTGATGGTTCCATAAGTACTTGAGCGGCTTGAATGAGCTCTTTGCACATCTTTAGCCTCTCTTTCTCATAGCTTGGATGAGGGTACGTTAACCACCTATCCTCTTGGGTTTGGTAAGGCTTTAGCCTTGCCTCGTAAGCTTTCAGAATTGCGTCCAAAGGTTCAAACACCTTGTCTACTAAGACTAACCCTCCTGATGGCAGTTCCGACAGTTTCTTTGTCTCGTTGTTGCCCTTAATGTCTCTTTCCCTTTGAAGTTGTTCCTCTGTTTTCCGCAATTTGGTTTCCAATGCCGTTTTTTCCTTTTATGTTTTGGCTCTCATCTTGTTTTGTTTTGACTTCCAAGATTTTCTAGGGGTTCGGACAGACAAGTTGTCTATCTCTGTTTGGCTAGCTGGGACATTCTTTGCTACCTCATGTGCTTGATCTCTAGTGACCGCGTTTATCGGAATGTACGGTTCTATTTCTGATCCACTTGAGCTTGGCACAATCCCTATTTTGTTCACGGTTGCTTTTCCTTTGTTTTCGGGGTTTTTTGGGCAGTGTGGAATAAGATGTTCAGTGATGCATCCGTTACAGAATCCAAAAACTTTCACCCACTCTACTTTGTTTGGACAAACTCTAGCCCAGTAATCACCGCCACATTCATAGCATGGTCCTACAGGTGGTGGAGAAGCTTGTGGAGCTCCCATCGGTTGTCTTGTTCTAAGAGGGTAGCCTCTAGGTTTGTAGCTCTAATTTTCCATAAACATATTCTCATCGACCAAGTAATGATTTTTGGTTGGTTGTGCTATGTATGAGGGATCGGGCATTTCTTCCGAGATTATCCATGGATTATGTCCCTTTGGAGAATATGCATTCCTATCAATTTTCCTTTCATAAGTATTGTCTGAATCTTCTCGGTATGAGACTACCTGGATCATACTCTGATCAGAAGGTGGTTCTATGGGTTGAGAAATCCTTACGATAGCCCTATTTTCCTGGGGTAAAGGAGGTTGATGTCCCAACACGGGTTGAGCTTTTTCCTGACCTAAGATTGCATTATTTGGCCCCACTTGGTACCTTGGAGGGGGCGGAAGTTGTTGTCCCCCATGTAGTCCGTATTGTCATTCTCTAACATAGTTCCGATTATAGAAACATTCGTGAGTTTTGTGGTTTGTCCATGTTTGTTCTGTAGCACACCATTTCAATATTCGCTGTGCGTTCGCTCCTCGCCTTTGTTGAAGGTTGCACCACTGGGTTGGATGGTCACCTCCACAAGTATTGTATTTTTGGGTGGGCAGTTGTCGTGTATTTGAATTCGTCCTATTTCCTTCGTTCATCCTCCTGATCACTTTCTCGATCATTCAATCAACGTCTGGCACAGTTGGGTTTTGCCTCCCAATTTGGTTGTGGACTCACTCGTGGTTGAAGAGGTGCTACTAGTCCCCTGATCTGTGTCTTCAATCACCTCCCCATATGGTTTGCAGTTATCTACAAGATACAACGCCTCTTTTGTGACTTGCTCAAAGGTTACACATGCTTTTAGGTGCAAGTTCTTTTTTGAGCGTGTCATTTCGCAATCCTCTATGAAGAGGACTAACAGTCTTTCATCCTAAGGTAGTTCTAAAGCAGGGCATCTTTCTATGTACTTCTTGAAGCAAAGCGATACTTCCTTCACTTTTTCTTTTTCCTTTTGCCTAAATGCATAGATCTGGGAGACAGTGTTATGCTTGATCCCTCTTTTTGAGAATTCCTCAGCGAATTCTCAGAGAATTTTCTCAATACTCGAAAATTCCAAGCTGTTTAATGGTTGAAACCAAGTCAAGATCGTACCTTCCAATGTCAATCCAAATCCTTCATATTGAGTGTGGAAATCAATTACTTGTTCCTCTCTCAATACTTGTTTGAAGATTAAAACATGGGCATACGGATCGCTAGATCCATTATACTTTTTGGGTAAGCATAAGCAACACACCTCTAATCTAAGAATTCTTCACTTAAGGTACGAGCCATTCATAAAATGTGTGGCATATGTCAATTGCAACATAGGAGGGCTAGTTTCAAGGTGCATTTGTCTAGGATAGGTGCATTCTAGCTTGATTGAAAAGACATTCCAAGGGTGTTATTCCTCAATAATTATTGTTTTGTTCAACATCCATATATACATGTATGAAATTGAATTATTATAGAAAGTCATTACTCTTACACCCCCACCCTTATGGAAAACTTTAAGCAGCTCACTGACTAGTTATTCCTTGAGCATGCATCCTCATGAGGAAAGCTACATCATCCTAGAGGGAAATGGTATCTTTGAGTCACTATTTAGAATTTTTTGTAGAAAAAAAAAGTTAGCATCATGAAGACAAAGATTTTATTAGTTTCTTCCTTACACTTTGGGTATAAAAGAATTTATTGGTGGTACCACTACCCTATATTCCTAAAACCATCACATTGTTGCCATTATGTATCTCGTTAAGACCAACATTAGTATTTGATCTTAATGGTATCCTTTGTGCTTTATGGTTTAAATCTCCTACTAACAAGGATGCTCAGCCGCTTGATCTAGAAAATGCTACTTTCAAACTCGTCACAACAGATGCCACCTGAGATGGTCGCATATGCCTGGTCTCTGCAACCATTCTAACAACTCCTGGTCCCCGCGGGGTGGCTTCTCTTGGTTCGTAATCTCCTCTTGGTACTAACAGTGGTATCCTATCCACCATACATTCATCAAGTCAATCTCGTGTGATAGTCGGAGGGATTCCAGTGGTGTAAGTGAATTCAAGAACAGTACTGCCCCTATGTGTGTTCATGGAAGCCCTAGTCCCCGTCAACCCTAAAGGTTCTGTTCTTGTAACTCGTTCATGTCCATAAGAATCATCCACTCTGGTTCTCAAGGGGCTCTCACGTACAGTCTCAGGTCTGATGTGAGTAGTCGTGGTTTTTACCAGATTTACATAGTATTGGTGGAGTGGTCCTCCAAAATATGTATACCTCTCTAATTCATTTTGATCCATTGGAGAGTACTTTCGGCCATACTTGTCCATTATGACCACCTAAATACTTCTACCCTCTGTGTACGTGTAAACATACAAGTTTTTTCTGTCTGTTAATTCTTTGATGCGGGGCTTGTCACATCTGTAATAGAGTGTTTGTTGTCCATTATTGAACTTATAAAGCCACACATATGTGTTGTCTGTGTTAAGACGCTTTGTCTCATTGGTGCGTCTGAGTACCGTGTTTTGTTTCTCCATTTTGGGTGGTGCATCGACCGGTTCATTATCTACTTTTTCCTTGGTGCCGGTCATTCCCCATTTATCCACAATATAAGGGTTATGAACCACTAGGTACATCATTCCCTCTCGGTCGAAATATCTATCCCCTTCATAATCAACATCTACAAGGTCTCTGAACTTGCTCGGGTTATTTTCCAACTGAACACAGTAGCGGTCCATTCCATCCTTATAGATTTTGGCTTTAAGCACATTTTCAAATTGAAAATTCAAATACAACAACTTCACATCAGATGTAGACTGAGAAGGACATGTACCCATCGAAGCTTTTCCCTTAGGGTTTGACTTGTTAGAATCTTTAGTCATGAGGCCGTATGATCTCTTAGATGAAGTGTCAGAGAAACTCTCCTCTAAAATGGGTTCCAAAGGCAGCAATGGTCTTTGATTCACACTTTATTTCATTGAGTGATTACTCCGTTGATCAAAGATGTTGTGGTTCCTATTCTGGTACAATCTTCCTGATCGCAGATTCATGAAGAATTGGTAACAAGAAAAATCCAAACCGAGTTACCTCATTAAATGGTTTGAATCTCCCGTTTGTTCTTGCTTTCTGGGTAGTATCTTCTAGTACCTGCAACCTGTCAAAAATGTGCTTGATAGCTGTAAGTTTACAACTGTTCTTGTTAGTTCTTGCTTTTGTTCGACAAAACTTAGCACACAATTCCCTACACAACCTCAACAATTTTGATCCAATTTCAATTTTGAAAGAAGCACCAGGTTGCTATGGCTTAGCTCCTTGTATGGTAAGTTTCTGTCTCTGTTCTAGCTCAGAGGTATATGGATCGCAATCTATGTTGAGAAACCAATTGAACTTTTGTTGCTATATTAGTTTTAACATGATTAAGACGTCTTCCAGTACCTTTTTTTTTTTAAATGAATCTCAGGATTGGAGGCTAAGTTGATTTTGTCACTTGCCTAAGCTTCTGCCAGTTCTGAGCTATTGGAATGGTTAATTGCATCCAATTTCAACTCTGGAAGAACCACTAGACTCTCTATGATACCCTCTAGCTATGGTACTAGTTTGGTGTCAATTTTTGTCAGGGGAACATGGATCACGATCCATGTTCCTTTGTGTCAAAATACACTGAATTTTGTCGCATAGCTAGTCCTTGGCCTAGTGATGCTGACTATATGGTTTTTGAATGCCTTAAAGCTTTTTTGGATAGACAAAAGTCAGCTTTAGGGTTTATGTCAGTGCTTTTCTCCTTGATCTGATTTTTGCCACCTTTTGCCCTCTTTTTGAAATGTTTTGATAAGGTTCCTTTAGGATAAAGTGCTCCAATTGTTATCAATTCTCTGCTTGTCTTTTATCAGCTTAAATTTCCAAAAAGGTACATGGATCACGATCCATGTTTGGCAAGATTTTGGTCAGACACTTTGTGAGCTGATCACACAAGGTATGATGATACTATTCCCCAAGTCTTTTTGGATTTGGTCAGTTTTTTCCAAGTGAGAAGCAGGGTTTTGTGTCTGTTTTGAGGTTTTTTGCAAACCACTCCTTTTTTGGTATTTTGACCAGCTTTTTTCACTTTTTGTCTATGGCTCCTTTTGGAAAAGTTGTTCAGCTAGTATTCAGGAGTACACTGGTCAAATCTTAATGTCAAATGTCTACCTGGAACATGGATCGCGATCCATGTTGGGAAGCACCTGGGCATGAAATTTGGTTCTGTGGATTCCTTGCTTCTAGTTGGTCCCAATTCTCGTCCCTTTTTGGATTTGGGCAAATAAAAGTTCAGTTTTTTCTTTTTTTTCCTTTTTTCCAAGGTTTTGGTCTGCTCACCCCAATCTTTTGATTTTTATGACCTTCTAGCCCTCTTTTTCTGACCAAACTCAAGGTTCTGATGCCTGAGAGCCTGTTCTAAGCAAAGGAAATAATTTTAGCACATTTTGCCAAAAAGGTACATGGATCGCGATCCATGTTTGGCAAGATTTTTGACAGTTTTTTGCACAGTCTTTTCCAACAAGTGTTTTTATCCCCTTCTTGAAAGTTTTACTAGGTTTGGTCCAGTTTTGAAGCCCTGACCATCACTTCTTCAATTTTTCTGAGTTATGGTCTTCAACACCAAAATAAGGTTTTTGAGAGTTTTTCCCTCGATCCTTTTGGCCACAAATGATGGTGTAATTTGTTTCCTAACCTACTCCTATAACTGAAATGAATATGCAAACATGACTGAACTTAATAGTACAGAAATAACAACAATGTGTGTGGTGGAACAGCCCTTTCCAAGCATGTAAAAAATCAAAGAACCAAATACTATCTTGTACTTCACTCATAGCTTTCTTTGCTCTTAAGGAATAGCGCTGGCTAGTCTCGGACTCCAGTCTCTATTAAGCACTAAACCTAGGTCTGGCTGCTTCACTGTCTATGGGTAAGCGGAACGGTTATCAAAATCTTGAAGGGAGATTTTTTTAAATTTTTTTTATATTTTGTACACCGAGTCACTCACCACGTAAGGATCGGTTTTCTCGGCAGCAGCGCCAATGTTAGCGGGTCACCACGATGGACGTCTGCAGCATAGCTCTTTTGTACTGATATAATGTCAATATGCTAGGAAGCGACTCGGGATGGGTCACGGAGACTTAATGAGAGTGTCAATCTCACCAAAGTGAAGTCAAGGGCTACTCGTTCTATGAGAAAGCAAATCAACCACTTCCTAGTCAGACAATCAGTATAGGTCCAATCTCAACACTCAATGTCATCACGCCTTTTCGATATCCAAACAAATCCGGAATGTCACGAAACTTAAGGAGAGGTTCACAACACTTATAGGCTCAATCCTACCAAGTTCTGTCACCATCTGGGAAGCTACATAAATCACGATCCATCACAAAAAAAATGTGTAGAAAACTGAAACAGAAGTACTTGAAAAGATCTACCTTAAGCATAGAAACACTTATCCATGGTCAAAACATTAAAAAAAAACCATTTTAACTCTCAAATCAATGCATTTAGCTCACAAACAGTATGTCGCGAGCCACAACAGAATTGGAAATGATTACACTTAGATTGTAGAGCAAGAGACAAGGAATGCAATGTGTTATTCGGAATAGAATTCTGATTACCAGCTCAAGAGAAAAGAGGATTACAGGTTGTAGTCACAAGAAGCCTCTACAGTGCACGTTTTCTTTTTTCAGCTAATGATACTTTTGTCTTCAAAACTAAGGGTTTTGACTTTAAAAGTTAGGGGGCTTTCCCATGGCCATCTGGCCTCTTACAAGGGTATAGACTCAGAGAAATAAAAAGGGTATGGTCTAATCTCATCATGGTTACAACTCATCTTAGGCTAAATTAGAGGGGTTTTTTCGAAAAAGTAGAGTGTCCACAGGATTTGGTTTCATACACCTACATGCGCCCGTATCCACTAAACAGCATGATGTGAAGGTGAAGGAGAAGAAGGATAGTCCAAAAGAAATTGTAGAGCCCGCCAAAGTGAACGCAAGGAGCATGCTAGGAGAGGACTTGATAGAGAAAGAAAAGGAGTATGAATACATGTTTACAAATTTTCCAAAGCTATTCGCCACTAAATATACAGAGTTTCAAGGAGCTAAAGGAGTCAAGAATAGAATCAATCTAAAAGAAGGTGTCAAGCCAAGGTTCAAAAGCTTAGGAGGTTGGGGGTCATTCATGAGAGGGCACTTCGTGAAGAGGTGACAAAGCTTTGGAAAGCAGATTTCAGCTTTCGAGTGGAGGAGTCACAAAAAGATTTAGGATACGTGTCGATTTCAAACCTTTAAATGCTGCCACAAAAAGGAATCATTATCCACTACCCTTCCTAGATGAAATCCTCAATGAGGTTGGAGGTCATGAACATCACTCAATCATGGATGGATTTTCTAGCTACTTTTAGATCTTGCTAGCGATTGAAGATCGATTGAAGACGACCTTCATTACTCCTTGGGGTTGTTTTGCCTACAAAAGAATGCCTTTTGGGCTAGTTAATGCATATGCTACCTTTCAAGGATGGATGAATAGAGTGTTTGGTCCCTACTTGGGTAAGTTTATTTGAGTTTTCATGGATGAAATTGGATGTTATAGCTCCAGGGCCATACATTTAGAGAAGCTGAGGTTGAGTTTTGAAAGGCTTCAACAAGAGGGTGGGCAACTCAACCCAAGGAAGTGTAAGTTTGCTCATGCCAGAGTCCATTTGCTAGGACATGTGGTTTTTCAAAATATAATAGAAGCCGATCTAGACAAAGTTAAGGATTTATTGCTTATGGATCCTCCCAGCAACACAAAGGATTTGGAATCATTTGTGCATAAGCTCGGGTACTTGTCATGTTGTTTTTGGATGCTATGCCAGTATGTGTATCCTCTCCAGACATTGAGTTAGAGAGTTCAAGGGTTTGAGTGGGATAAAGACATGCAACAGGATTTTGATAGTATCACGGAGGTATTGTGTGCTTTACCAATATTGAATCCTCCGGACTTGTAATCAATTTTCTATGTATCTATTAGTTTGGAGTCGGTAGCTCTTGGGTCGATTCTCGTACAAAAGTAGGGAAGGAACTTCAAGCCAGTCTATTTTGAGATCAAGATGAAGAATGTAAGCAAGTTCTCCTACACAGAAATGGAACAATGGGTATTCACCTTGGTTCTTGCTTGTCTCGAATTCAAAACATATCTGTTGCCCCAAAAAAGTTCTATGTGCTCACCACATCGAATGTTTTGCCTGTTGTAGTACAACATTTGAAGCCCAACAAGCGCATCTTAAAGTGGACTTTGGAGCTTCAAGAGTATGATTTTGAGTTTAAAGTGGATCATTCTGTTAAAGCTCACTTGACGGACATAGTGGTACATAAGGGAGGGGAGCTTCCATCTTACCCAAGGGTTGACAAGGATGATCACGAAGAGGAATTAGATATTACAGATGCTTATACAATGATGTTTGATGTTGCATATAGGAAAGTTCTTCAAAAGGCAAGTGGTGGGGTAGTCATTAAGAACCCAAAAGGCATTGTAATCTTTTCTAGAGCTTACGATCTTGATAAAGCTGAAAACAACAATGAGGCCAAGTATCTCACGCTTTTCCTTGGGTTGAAGTAGTGTGTTGATTTTGGATTGAAGAGGGTCATTGCAAAAGGGGATGGGTTGCTAGCTATGAATTAGTTGCTTGGTTTGTGGAATGTTAAGAAAGACAATTTGAAGAAGTGCTTCTATGGCATCAAGAAGCTTTTGCATGAGTTTGAGAAGATACAGTTTAAGCATCTTCCACATGATCAAAATAAAGAAGCTGATGAGTTGGCTAGGGACAAGTTAGATGCCTTGGTAGCTCCTTTAAAGGTCAAGGAAGCCTTGTATGCAGGAAGGGAATCATTGCAAGATGTGAAATTATTTCTTGGTAAAGGGAAATGTTCAGAGGGCATGTCAAAGGTTTGGCGTAAGAGAATAGTTGCAAAAGCAAGAAACTATACATTGGTAGGTGAGGATCTCATGCTTTATGGCAAGGATAGCATTTTGAGAAAAGTGTCGTACAAAGAAGAAATAGGCTTGATTTTGGAGCACTGCCATGAGGAAACATGCCATCAAGGCAAGGATCAGGTTGACTTTCGTATTTTGAGAGCAGGTTACTTTTGGCCCTCTATGATGAGAGATGCTTATTTTTTGTGCAAGTAATGCCATGAATGTCAAGTGTTTGCAAATCAAAAGATTTTGGCTGAGCCTCAAAATGCTATGATGTCTTTTGAGGCATTTGCAAAATGGGAAGTGGTGGATGTTGTAGGTTCAATGCCAAGAACCAACAATGGCAAAAGGTATATCCTTGTGGTTGTGGATTATTTGACAAAATGAGTGGAGGCAAGAGTGGTAAAAGATGTAACAGTAGGAAGAGTGGCCTATTTTTTATATGAACAGCTGTGTTGTAGGTTTGGAGCTCCTATGGTTAACATTTCTGACCGTGACTGACCGTGGACCAGGGTTTAGGGGAAAACTTGTTGCTGCTCTCATGGAGAAATTGAAAATTCAGCATAGGCATTCTTCTCCTTACTACCCACAATGCAATGGGCTGGTTGAAAACTGCAATGGTCAAATTATGAAGATGCTATCAAAGTATGCTAGAGAGCATCCTAACGAGTGGGACTTGGACTTGGAAAAGTGTTTGTGGGCTTATAGAACTACGTATAGAGTTTCAACACAGTTTACGCCATATGAACTTGTTTATTGAAAGGAAGCTCTTATGCCCATACAGATACAGTTGGACGCCTTGAAGTTGTTGTGCAGAATGCAAGGTGAGCATAATGACAAGCTACAAGAAAGAATTCTTTCTCTATAGTTGTTGTGAATGAATAGAGAGAAAGCCAGTGACTATTATCTGTTAAAGAATATGTCCGTTGTGCTATGGGCGGCCGGACACTGACTATACTATGTTGTAAATATACTTTGGATAATAGTTCAAAGAGAAGTAGAGTGAGAGCAGCACATTGAATGGCTGCTGCAGGGTAACGATTGTGTGTGTGTGTGTGTCTCAATGTGTGTTGGTGTGTGTGTGTAGTATTATTTCCTACCTTCTCCATCACCTGTACACTCTACAAAGTGGTATCAAAGCTCAGTTTAAGGAGCTACAGTCAATACACAGATTTCCACAGCTCTGGAAAACAACCAAAAAGAGAGGTTTTTTGGTCATAACTCCCTCACCCGAACTCGGAATACAGTGATCTAGGAGCCTATCTTTATGTTTTTGGGCATTCCGGACGCATTGGCATACTCAAATTTGCCAAAATCTGCAAATTTTTGCAGCAAAGAGCCAGCTCACACAAGCATAGGAGATTTCCAGTTTTGCACTCGGCAGTAGATTTACAGGTTACAGGTGAAGAATTCAGCATTTACACAAGTTTTCGATAGCAACATCGAGCTTTTGCATCATGATATTGTGTTATCAAAGATTATGTTTGATTGTTGTGGGTCCGTTATGAACAGCTGCCTATATAAGAAAGGTTGTGGGAAGAAGTTGAGGCGGTTATATTGTCAGATTGAGTACTTTGTGGTTATTTATGGATATGCGATTAATGTATTTTGAAAAACTGCAGCCTTTGTGAGGGTCTAGTGAGGTTTTTTGAAGCCTTGACTCGGGAGCTTTGGTACCTTGGCAAGGTGGATTAGGTACTGGAGCGAACCCCCGACTGGCCCCGCTAAAGACCTCATATGTCGTTTACGACTATGGGAAGAAGGTGGATGTATGGATATGTGGTACAGGACAGCGTATGGATTGCATTTGCATACACGTCCATGTGGACATTGTTTTAGAGTATTTATGCATAGTATTGAGTCTGTCTGTGGCAAAGTGAGTCAGTGGATTTCCCTTGGCAGTGAGAGATTTTTTGTCAGTGTTTATGAGCACTTTGGTTCAGATTGTCACTTGAGATATTGTCCAAATACAAACGGAACTCTACCAAAATTTTGACAAAATCCTTTGGACAAAATTGTGAAAGTGAAAATGGCAGAAAGTTCAACTCAAGTCACACAAATTGTTGGAGAGAAGCTGACCAGAGAGAACTACAGCATATGGTCTTAAAAGATGGAGAACTTTATCATGGGCAAAGGTTTATGGGACTACATTACAAGTGAACAAGAGTGTCCCGAGGTTGGTTTGGAACCAAACAGAGAGAATGTTGAAGCACATAAAACATGGCAAGCAGGAGTAGAATGTAAGGTTTCCAGTTTCTGAAACCTTGAAGGCTGTATAAAGCTTAATCAAACTAATATGATTATTGAAAAAGCAATGTAGAATTGTCCGGCCATGGCAAATATTGGTATTTTTGGAATCTTAAGCACAACAAACCCCGGGCTAGAAATTTTCAGAATTGAATTCCGATAAAAACTGGCATAGTTATGACCCCTTGAAGTTTACACTGTGAATTGAGTAAAATAGGTAAAATTGAAGGGTTGCAATAATCATTTAAGCATAGACTTTATTAAAGGCCTCCTAGATATTTACAAGATATTTACCAATTAAGCAAAAATAGGTCAAAATATAGCAGAATTGATATTTTAAAAGCTGGCAGGTAATGGGAGGGTCATCACTGACCTGCCAGGGACTCATTTAGCAGCAAGGGGCGTTTTTTGACCTGTAGGGGACTACTTGAACTGCAAGCAACTGCCTTTTTTAGCCGGTCAGAGCTTATGAGTGACAGAAAACTATAAATATGACCCCTAGCTTCACATTTTACAGACTCGGAGCCTTGATACTCTCTCTCTCATCTAGAGAGAACGCTACGCAGAAATCATTAGAGATTAATCTCTATTTGATTAACCTAAACGATAATTAGTCTAATCCTTCTTAATTAGCAAGGTTAGATTAAGCTATTTTGTTAATAAATCAAAGATTAAGTCTATGTATACTCATAAAACCTCTCTTAATTAATTAATCTCTGCTGATTATTATAATTAAGCTTAGTAATACTAAGCTAATTAATGATCCTATCATATTAGGGTTGTAATTAGTCAAATTAACCATGAATTAATGGAAAATATACTAATTAAGATTAATTTAAGTTGAGGTAATTATTAGAGTTGTGTGAGATAGTCATTAAGCTAGGAAAATTATCCTATAATTTTTTGAGTAATTTTCCTAATTAATTAGGCAGAATTACACTATTTTTTAGAGAAAATTAAAGGAAAAAATAATCAAACTAATCCCAAATGTTGTGAGATATTTATTAGTAGTTAATTAGGTGTTAAACAACCTGTGATAATTAGGATAAGCTCAGATAATTAATTTAGCTAATTACTTTAGCAGAAATACTCTGTTTTTAGAGAAAATTAAATAGGGGAAATTAGTAAACTGATTTCAAATGCTATGAGATATTTATCAGTGGTTAATTAGGTGTTAAAGAGCGCGTGATAGTTATGAGAAACTCAGATAATTAAGTTAGCTAATTACTTTAGCAGAAATACTCTGTTTTTTGAGAAAATGAAATAGAGGAAATTAGTAAAATGATTTCAAATATTGTGAGATATTTATCAGTAGTTAATTAGGTGTTTAAAAAATCTGCGATAATTAGGAGAATCTCATATAATTAATCTAGCTAATTACTTTAGTAGAAATACTCTATTTTTTGAGCAAATTAAATAGAGAAAATTAGTAAATTGATTTCAAATGCTATGAGATATTTATCAGTGGTTAATTAGGTGTTAAAAAAATCATGATAATTAGGAGAAGCTCAGATAATTAATTTAGTTAATTACTTTAGCAGAAATACTCTATTTTTAGAGAAAATTAAATAGGGGAAATTAGTAAACTGATTTCAAATGCTATGAGATATTTATCAGTGGTTAATTAGATGTTAAGGAACCTGTGATAATTAGCAGAAGCTTAGATAATTAATCTAGCTAATTAATTTAGCAGAAGAAAATTAAATAGGAGAAATTAGTAAAATTATTTTAAATGATGTGGGATATTTATCAGTGGTTAATTAGGTGTTAAAGAACCCATGATAATTAGGAGAAGCTCAGATAATTAGTTTAACTAATTATCTTAGTAGAATTACGTTGTTTTTAGGGATAAATTAAAGGAGGAAATTAGTAAATCATGTGCTATAATTACATGCTATTTATTAGAGCTATATTTATCTAAGTCAAAATTATACTATTTCTAGCTAAAAACTAAAGAGAAAAATTAGTAAATCATGCTATATGATTACATTCTATTTATCAGAGCTATATTACATGATGAAAAGGCCGTGATAATTATGCCAAGGTTAGAAAAGTAGTATAGATATTTATTTAAGTCAAATTATACTATTTCTAGCTAAAAACTAAAGAGGGAAATTAGTAAATTATGCTAAATGATTACATGCTATTTATCAGAGCTAAATTACATGATGAAAAGGCCGTGATAATTATGTCAAAGTTAGAAACTTAGCATAGATATTTATCTAAGTCAAAATATACTAATTTTGGTTGAAATTTCAAGAGGGAAATTAGCAAATCATGCTATATGATTACATTCTATTTATCACAGTTAGCTTACATAATAAAGAGACCGTGATAAATATGTAAAGGTTAGAAAAGTAGTATAAATATTTATTTAAGTCAAATTATTCTAATTTTAGCTAAAAATTGAAGATGGAAATTATATAATTAAGTTAGAAAATAATAAGATAATTACCAGAGGTCAAAAATATCCTTATCTACTTGTGATAATTATACCACAGTTAATTAGCAAGATTAAGAAATTATAATTGACCAAAAGTCTTATTTTTAGTGAATGATTAATTAAAATATATAGACTTTGTGGTTAAAAGTTTTTAGAAAAATTATAGTAAATGTAAACCTATGATATCAAGTTACGGAAATGAATTCTTTAAGAGAAATAAAATACAATAAATATTAAGCCAAAAATAAGTAGATTATTAGCTTAAAAGTTGATGGAAAAATTAAGAAAAAGATATAGAAAATTATAAGAAAGTTAGGAGAGCTTAGAAAACCCTTAGGGAAGCGGTGGAAAAAGTTATCATGCCTATATAGACAAATAAGAAATTACTAGGTCAAGAATTTATCAATTAAGACTATAAATTTAACCTTGGATGGGTTACGGTTGAATACAAAGGTAAATTCTAGATTTTGAATTATTTACCTAATGATTAGACGTCCTTTTTATAAGAATAAGAAGTTATGGCATCAGAAAGGATCCGAGAAATTCCTACATCTGATGAGGACGTAGCTCCAAAACGAACTAGAGCGTCGCACGACGACGAAGCCGGTCGGGCCTAGTAGTAGGCCTACGGAGAAGAGTCTTCAGGCGCCAGCGCAATAGAGCAGATGGCCAATCAATCCCAGGTGAGTGTCCCATTATTCAATTAAGTCTTTAATTAGTTTAAGTTCTTTTATAAGTTAGCATTGCATACGTAAGAAGGATAAACTGGCTAAAAACGGAAGGTAACTTCCAAGGTGCATTTGTTTATAATGTAGGAAAGAATTGTTTGGATTAAAACTGGTTGAAATAGGAAAGATATGATTGATCATCCTTAAAACAGCTTGTCTCAAGACACCTCCGACTCCTTAGTATACATTGATGATAATGATTGGCTTTCTAGCCACGGATAAGTCGGTTACCCCCATGAACGATGAGTTTCTACTCTGTGTCATGTCTTGATATTTCTACATAAGTTAGGATACCATTTTTTATCCTAGGGGAGCCGCCCGGTTGTATGGGCAACTGGTTTGGTGTATGGGCACCCCGAACCTTGGGTGAGGGTTTATCCACTCCGGATTTGAATAAGGAATGGGTGTCGTTTTTCACCCTTAGGTGGTCTTGAGACAAGAAGAGTACTGGTCATGGTTATTATGGACAATGTTTTGATTGACAGTACCCTGTCTTAAGTTTAAAGATGTCTGTTTTCTAATAGAATGCTTTCAATGTTGTCTTTAATAATTGATTGAAGGAATTAATGTGATGGAACGTAAAAGAAACCATTATTTTAAATGTTGAAACAACGTGATAGTAATTAAAAATTAAATGAATCATGTGTGAGTGCGGGGTGGTAAGTGGGGATTGACTAAGGTTGTCAATCAAGGAAGGGTGGACCTGATTAGTCAGGTAACTATCCATCCCCGCGCACTAAAACGTTTAAAAAACTTCTTCAATTGGAAGAGGAATCTACCAGCGGCTATGCCCTCACATATGTTAGGGGGAAAAAAGCATTGGTTGAGGATACCTTAGTCCAATTTGTGGAAGATATAGGGCCGAATCAGTTTTTGGACTTTTAAAAGGTTGTCCCATTTCCGCTGCGAGACAGGATTAGGTCTTCTTCTAAGGCTATAGACCCAAGCCATTGTCAATGGTAAAGGTCTATTCCTTGGATTTTTCTTATTTAGAGACTCTGATTTTTATCAAACCTAGAGATCTGTCAAGGATCCCATCCCGATCTTGGTGTAGTTGGGGTTGGGAACATTACATAGAAGCTTACAAGAAGTGGACCGAGAATTCAAGGAAAGTGATGCATTGGATTTCACTATGCATTAGTGAATTCTTTATACCACATGTGAAGAAGGTTCAATCTCCAAAGGAAGCATGGGAGATACTAGCAAGAATGAACAGCTCGAATACAAAACCACAAAAAGTTCACTTGAAGCAAAGGTTACATTGTGTATGGCGAGGAAATAGATCCATATCAGATTATGTGACAGAGATAAAGCAAATGCAGGAAGATCTTGCGAGCATTAATGTTGAAGTTCCAGATGAAGACTTAGTTTCAGTGACATTGAATGGTTTGGGACCGGAATACAAGTCATTGGATACATCTATATCTGTTCGAGGAGACATGCCTGATTTTGAAGATTTAGTAAACCTTTATTTGCAAGAAGAGGTGAAGCTAGGCAATTCAGGTCCTTCTACATCAAATAACAATTCCAGAGATCAGGTTTTTTACTCTAGAGGTCGTGGAAACAATAGAGGTGGAAGAGGAAACTATGGTCGTTGAAACAATGCTGGAAGAGGTCAATGGCAAAACCAACAAAGTCAAAGTTACAATGATTACAGCCAAAGAGGCAGGGGGAGAGCCCGACCTTGTGGACGTGGAGGTGGACGATTGTACGTCCTCAAAGAGATGGATATTATAACATATGTGGCATTTATGGTCACTTTGAAAGAGAATGTTACACAAGGCTAAATCAAAATCGTGATCGTGGTGGAAGAGACCAAGGTTATAGCAGACATGGAGGAAACTTTGTTGGATACAATCCTCATGATAAAAATATATATGACAATAGATTGAGTGGACATTTATTTCCTATGGAGCATATTGTTGGAAGCATGGTGGAGCCACATCATACAGATGATTGGTATTTAGATAGTGGTGACACAAATCATATGACATATCATGGTGAATGGTTTGACAGAAAATAGAAGTTAGAAGAGGATGAGTTTGTCGCTACAGGTGATGATACTATACATCGGATTACGCATGTTGGTTCAGTTCCATTGCTAGAAAAAGACGGGACATACAACACATTGGGAGATGTTCTATATGTGCCTTCAATCACAAAGAATTTAGCATCAGTTGGAAAAATGACAGATCAAGGGTTGCAAGTCCGTTTTAATCGTTATGGTTGCTTCATAGAGGAGTTTCACAAAGGCAAACCAGGCAAGATATTGGCACGTGGAAGAAAAAAAGGTCGCTTGTTCTCATTGGAAGTTGGAGATCCATGTTTACACAGCGGTATGTATGCAAACAAATCAGCCACTCAAGATGATTGGGCAGAGTTATGACATAAGAGGATTGGTCATGTCAATTTTAGAAGACTAAAGCATATGCAATCAAATCAAATTGTACGTGGATTACCAAAGTTTGGCAGATTGAATTTTGATTATTTGTGAAGCTTGTCAATTTGGAAAGCAATCTCGTTTACCATTTCTAAAGAGGGGGAGAATTATCCAAATTCCTTTGGAAATTGTTCATTCACATATTTGGAGACCTTGTGATCATTCTACGTCGAATGGTTGTCGATATTTTATCACATTCACAGATGATTACAATAGAATGACATGGGTTTACTTTCTAAAGGCAAAGTCAGAGGCATTTGAGGTATTCTTGGAGTTCAAAGTTATGGTTGAGAAAGAGAATGGTTGTCAAATTAAATGCCTACATACAGATCGAGGGGGAGAGTACATGTCACACAGTTTTGATGATTACTTACATGAACAAGGCATAAGAAGACAGATTACTTGCAGATACACACCACAACAAAATGGAGTTGCTGAGAGAAAGAATAGAGTAAGAGCAAGATTGCAAGATCCATGATGAATGAAATGAATATGCCATTAACATATTGGGTTGAAGCAGTTCATACAGCAATACACATTATGAATCGAACACCAATAGCTGTCATTCATGAAATTTCACCTTATGAGAGACTTTATGAGATCAAGCCAACAGTTTCCTACATGAAAGTTTTTGGATGTATTTGCCATGTTCATGTGCCAAATGAAGCAAGAAAGAAGATGGATCCAAAGGTAGTGAAGTGTATATTCTTGGGCTACCCAGTTGAAAAGAAAGGTTACAAGTGTTATGATCCTACGACAAGACAAGTTTATGTCAGTAGAGATGTCAGATTTTATGAGCTTGAACCATGGTATAAACCAAAGCAAGTGATGATAGAAGATGAGTATGAAGAGAAAGAGAATGTGAGTCATGTTGTTGATAAGCCAGGACCATCAACAAGAACTATTTTAGGACCACATATGGCAGAGGAGAGTACGGGAAATGTCAACCCATGGAGTGGTCGTTTGCGAGATAAGAAGCAAGATGAGAAAGGCAAGAAGAAAGTGGTTGAGGAGAGTTCTGGAGATGAAAGCCTCAATGAAGAGCATAGTTTACCACATTTGAGGACACCTGGCAATAAGCATGCTGAGAAATATGTACTCCCATATGCAAGAGTTGAAGAGAAGAGTGCACCACAACTGAGAAGATCAGAGAGGGTGCGTTATCCAGTTGATAGATTGACATACAACGGTTACATGCGTACACATTATGCATACATGGTTTCACATGTGCAACATAAAGAGCCTACATGTTTTCAAGAGGCAATTGGAAAATCAGAATGGGAGTCAGCTATGGATGATGAGATGGATGCTCTTGTGAAGAATGACACTTGGGATTCGGTTTGCTTGCCTAGTGGAAAGAAAGCAATTGGTTCAAAATGGGTATACAAAGTCAAGTGCAAGTCATATGGTAGTGTGGAAAGATACAAAGCGAGAAGGTTATGCAAAAACAAAAGGTCTTGATTATGATGAGACATTTAGTCCAGTTGCAAAGATGACAACAGTCAGATTGGTGATAGAAATGGCAAGTATGTTCAGTTGGAAGTTACGAACAATGGATGTCGATAATGCATTCTTGAATGGTGACTTGGAAGAAGAAGTTTATATGATACAGCCAGAGGGTTATCAACATCCAGAGTTTACATATTATTTGTGTAAGTTGAAGAAAGCATTGTATGGTTTGAAGCAAGCATCTAGAGCTTGGTGTGAGAAGATAACCAGATTCTTGAAGAAGATTGGATTTAAATATTCTACTGCTGATCACTCATTGTTTTTGAAGCATGTTGATGGAGAGATCGTTGTTATTGTTATCTATGTTGATGACTTGATTCTCACTGGAAGTCATGATGAGCAAATTTTGCATGTCAAGAAGAGTTTGTTGAGAGAATTCAACATGAAGGACCTTGGTGAGTTGAGATATTTTTTGGGAATTGAAATTGTCGACACCTTATCAGGAATTTGGATGATACAAAGACAATACGCGTTGGATATGCTTGAGAAGTATGGAATGACAGCGTGAAAACCGGTTGATACACCTCTTGATCAAAATGTGAAGTTGTTTGATGATGGACATTACATTGAGGATGTCACTATGTATCGCAAGATGGTTGGAAGCTTTATTTACTTGACAATAACAAGGCCAGATTTGAGTTATGCAGTGGGTGTTGTGAGTCAATTCATGCAAAAGACATGTAAAAGTCATCTTGATGCAGTGAGATGGATTATGAGATATGTGAAAGCCACTGTCAGTTATGGAATGTTTTATGAAAAGAATGGGAAGCTTTGTCTTTATGGTTACACAAATGCAGATTGGGCAGGAGATTTTATGGATATAAGATCTACAAGTGGTTATGCATTCTCCATTGGCAATGGTATGATAAGTTGGAGTAGCAAGAAGTAATTAACTGTAGAATTATCAAGTACAGATGCTGAATATCGTGGAGCAGCTTTGGCAGCATGTGAAGAGTCATGGTTGAGAGTACTTATGGTAGACTTTGGTTTTGACAATCTTGACAGTGTCATTATATATTGTGACAATATTAGCAGCATCATGTTGGCAAAGAATCCAGTTTACCATGCTCGCACTAAACACATTGAAGTACATTATCACTTCATTAGAGAAAAAGTTTTGATAGGTGAGATTGATTTGGTGTATGTGAAGACAAATGATCAAGTTGCGGATATATTTACAAAAGCTCTTGGAAAGGAGAAGTTTTGCTACTTTCGTGAAGCATTGGGAATCCATCATATGCAAACTCACTCTGAGCTTGAGGGGGAGTGTTAAAGAATATGATGCTAAAGAATATGCCTGTTGTGCTATGGAGGGTCAAACACTGACTATACTATGTTGTAAATATACTTTGGATAATAGTTCAAAGAGAAGTAGAGTGAGAGCAGCACAGTGAATGGCTGCTGCAGGGTAACAATTGTGTGTGTGTGTGCGTAGTCTTCTTTCCTACCTTCTCCATCACCTGCGCACTCTACATTATCTTCAACAAGCAGCGACAAGGATGGAGAAAATGAATAAGAGGCTACCAGAGAAAGAGATCAAAGAGGGAGACCTGGTGATGAAGTATGATTCCACTTGGATTTTACTTCTCAAAAGAAGTATTTCCTAGTGGCACATATGAGTTGGAAAAAATTTCAGGAGAACGTTTGCGCTATAGAATAAATGGGTATAGATTGAAGAAATAGTTTTCAAGGGATGTGGTTGTAGATGCAAATAGTTTATTGGTTGAGCATAAATGCTCTACCTAGAGGGTGGGCAATGATGATAGACCGCTTTTGGTGTGTACAAGTAGCGTTTATATGCATGGTTATATGTACATTGAAAGATGTAAATACATGCATTTGGGAGCTTTGCAAAGTGGTTTCAAGTTCTAAAAAAGATGCAATGTGTACACATTGTGAATAGTCAGGTTCGCGTGCCAATGTACATGCCTGGATAGGGAATCTGGGCCTTGGATATGGTTTTAGGTGGCTTATTTTGTCCCTAGAGAATGTGTTTGATTTATCTAGAATGTAAATAATGCAAGCAACAAGTGTGGGCACTCTCATCCCGCTCAAGAAGTTTGGGACATGCAGTAACTGTCTATTTATAGTCCTTGATCTGCGGTGATGCGTGCACCGCCCTAGAAGTGGTAAAAAATAGAAATTTGGGATGTGGTAAAGTGATTTGGGTATCAAGGATCAAGCATACAAAATATGCTGAATTTTGGAGTCCGTTTGGGGTCTTTTCCTCGAAAAAATGCCCACCGGGGGTCAAAACTAGCCAGAATTGGGTAAAAAATGATCGAAAATGGTGTGAAAAGGCTTCAATTTTCCACATCACTCCCGGTTCCGTGAGTGTTCCAACTGAGAGAGTATTTTTGAATCCATGTCTTGGCACTTTCACCTCTCTGTGTGTGGGAGAAAGCAGGGTTCCTACAGTTGGTCTAGTGCAATCTCGTCACATTCGCGTCTTGTTTTTGAGTGTGGGGAGGAGTGAGTGAGAAATTTCTCTCTTCAATTTTTCACCTGGGAGAGTCTATGGAATTTTTGAGGTTTCCATGGATGTGTGTGTGCAAGGAATTGAGGGAAGAAGGTGCGGCTTTCTGCAAGACTGTGTGACCCTGCATTGATGCCATTAGGGTTGGTGCTACTCCTAAGAGTCCAACAGAGTGGATTTTGGTGAAGGCTTTGCAATGGTTTGAGAGATGTACTTTTTGGCTGGAGTTTTTGAGTTTTTGATGGTTTTTCTTGTATATTTTGGTCACAATCAAGTGTGATTGCAAGTGTTGATCAATTCGACTCACCTTGTAGTCTTTGTGGGCAGGCAAGGGCTTGTAGGTCGAGGCATTTGGAGTTTGAATTGAGCTTGTGGGTAGTATTTTTATTAAGCTCTTGAGTGGTGGTGTGTGGGGGTTGGAATTTAAGTAAATTCCTTGTGTGGTGTTGAGTTGTCTGGGTGTGTGAGTGTACGCTCGACGTCTTTTGCTCCATCAATGTTAACATGCTTTCACCCATAACCCTATCTAAACACTACATGTAATCAGTTATACCTAAGAGTATAAATCTTAGAGTGACCAACCTGTGCGCTTTTCTCCCCATGTTTCAGAAGCACAGCCGCCAAGGTTCATCTCTTTTAAGATTTATGACCAAAAAAAAAACTTCTAGCATTGGAAAGTTACCCGACTCATCAGGTCCACCCGTCCATAGAATGATACGATGAGGGTATCATTCCCACCACACCCTTCTTTTGTTACCTAATTACTACCACACTGTTTAAACATACATGTTTCTTTACCTTATTCATGATACTCGTTCGTTAAAACAGTCCTTCAAACAATATTACAAACATTAATCAAGCAAGAAGTAGTCCATTTTTAAACCAACGACTTTTGGATTAGGTTCACTCAAGAATCTTTACTTGTGCCATTAGGTTTGATCGACATATACATTATTCATAAAAACCCTTTTCATGCTAAGCATCCCATACCACTCAACAAGTACTCACTATGTCAATTTGGGCGTACTCTTGCCACAAGAACAACGATGCAAAACCGGGTGTCATCCTCACGCTGTTGCAACCAAAGTTGGTCCGTGCTGGGAAGTGTACAGTCCAATGATGTGTATGTTGACAGGTGCATGGCTCTCCTCATTGAGACATCAAGAAATCTTCTCTCGTTGGCCCCAAAGCATTCCAAAAAAACTTTGTCAAGAACTCCCCTCTTGAACTAAGCTCCCCCCCTCAAAATGCAAAGATATTGGCCCTTATAGGGTGTGGGTGTATTTTTCTATTTTTCCCATAACCTTCTCTACTTTTAACACTCACTTTACATGAGACCAACCATTTGATTTTTTTGGCCTTGCTTGAGCTCCAAGTTCCATGCATGAGGGCTCCCCATGCAGAGCAGTAGCGCCTGACGCTATTGGTGGGAGCCCCCTTTCATCTCCAAAAATTAGGCACCTTTAAGGGAAGTGGAAACATTAGTCATAATAGCTGCCATGTCATCATATTTTTTTGCATTCTACACAGCCACTATTTACAACATTGCACTACAAAAATATGTTGGCTAACACCCCTAGCGATGCCTAGAACGGTTGCGCACACCCACAATGCCAAACACCATAGCACACAAGCTTGAGAGAGCTTTCTCCTTTGATTCACTAAGTAGAGGGCATGCTCCAACATATAAAGGGTGCACCCCTTCGTGCGCCCTTTGTATGCATGTGGTATTTTTTACAGACACATGGTGGCGTCACATTGCATGGTCCTCCAAGCTTTTGAAATTTCAAAAAAAATATATTTGTCGGGGGTCGAGTGTGCGCAAGGTTGTCCACATCAAAAGGCATGCAGCTAGGTGTTTTTCTTGCCTCGACCAAGCTTGGCACGGTAGCATACATTGTGAGGAGTCAGCCAAAATTTATGGCTCGTCAATCGAAGTCGAACGCATCATGGTACGCCCAATTTAGATTGGCGGACAATCAAAACGAAGGCGAATCAGTTCTTATGTCTAGTTTGGTGGCTTGATGTTCGAGGGTGTGAATTGATTGAAGGCAAAAAAGTTTTCGAGATTTGGAGTTGGCCTTGGTGTGGTTGGGGAGAAGGGGGCTCGCTAAACTCAAACTCATGGAGCACCCATTGCATGGGAAATGAGGGCTAAAAAGCTTTTGGTTGTGAATTGTAAAGTAAAAGAAAAGGGTGGCTGGACTCAAGTGAGCTTGAAGGAAAAAAATAAGTTTAAGGCTAAGTTAAAAAAAGGAAAACCCAAGGCACAATGGCGCCTGGCTCTACTGCCAAAGGGGAAGATTTTTTCTTTTCTCTTGAAAAAACAAGGAAGGAAGAAAAAAGAAAAAGGAAGGGTGACGTTTTTCCAGCAGGGGGGTTTTGTCAACTTGGGGGTTTTGTCAACTTTTGTGTTCCTTTTGGGCTTGGAAAAAGAAAGGGCAAAGAAGAGGAGTTGAAGGAGGAAGGAGATCTCCATTCGCTCTTGCTCGGCGATCGAAGCCGAGATGCATTTCTCGTGAAGAGCCTCCAGAGAGCAAGAGCTCTGTAGAGAATAAGCCAGCAACGGCTACCAAGAGGAAGCGGCTTCTGTCGAAGCGAAGCCAACAATGAAGTTTTTTGTCGAGGTGTGTGCCGACAAATTCAAGTGGTGAGGGATGTGTATGCCCCTCAGTACGGATTGGTGATGGCCATGGTGCGACCTAGAGCAGGCCATATGAATTTTGTACATGGTGTGTAAAGAAGCTGTCGTTTATTGATTTTAGCGTCGTCTCTCTCCCCTTCCCCCCTTTCTTCTTTGCTCGTCTCCAGGGTGTGTGGTGCCGGTGTGTGTGAGCGTGTGCATCCCCCCGGGCCCCCTGTATGTGTGAGAGAGAAAGAGGGAGAGGTGTTGAGCTGTGGAAGTGCGAGAAACGGGCAAGATTGGTGTGGTAGCTGTCTGAGGATTGTGCAAAGAGTGTGTGCGTTGGGCAAAGTGCATGCGAGGCCCTGCTAGTGTAAGTTGCTTTCTTTGAAGGTGTTTTCGAGAGGACAGGGGTGCTGTGAATACCCTGAGCTATATAAGGGCCATTACGTGTGTGTCAGGTGTGTTCCCCATTCTCCCTCTCCATCTTCTGGTGCCCCCACGGAGGAGCGCATTGATAGCTCCTCGGTGATGTGATTGGAAGCAAGGATGTGGCAAAGCAGTGGCCCGATCTTCAGTGGAAGCGAGGATACGGACGACTGGCTGGCGGATTTTGAGTTGTTCCTGCTATCATTGCAGATGACAGGTGATGATGACATGGTGCGTACGGTGCCGTTGGTACTGCGAGGAAAAGCGAAGGCTTGGTTTGATGGTCTGCAGGCAGCAGACAAACGGATTTGGACAGGTTTTAAAGAGCAGTTTTTGCTGCGGTTGCGCAAGGTCGTGTCCGTGGGGTGGATGAAGTGGATGCCAGGATCAAAGGCCTGCGGCAAGATGTAAGCGCCAATTTTGAGGTTTTTGTAGCGGAGTTTGAAGCTTGGTGGAGGCAGTTGGTGGCGGTTACACATGTGGTTAATGGCGACTGCTTCAAGTTGGAAAAGTTTCTAGTTTTCTTGCATCCGGTGGTTCGAGAAAAGGTTGATGATGAAGAGCCTAAGTGCTATGGTGAAGCGGTCTAGGTTGCCAGGGTCAAGAGCCGCAAAGTGAAGAGGAAAATAGAGCTTGGCTTGCTGAAGCCGACAGATTGTGTGCTTGTTGAGGCGGCAGGGTGTTCTTTGAGCCCGTTAAAGATCATGCCGGTTGTGCGAGTTGAGGAGCCTGTTGAGGTAAGGCCAATAGTGGATTTTTCTTGTGTGGAGATACATGTTTGCAAGGTGCCAGTGCCTGTGGTGGATGAGCTTGCCAACAAGGGCGAGCCATGTGTTAAAGAGAGCCTGTGTACTGAGAAGATGGCAGATGCCAAGTGTGAAGTTCAGCTTGAAGAGGAAAAGGTGAAGCCTGTTCTTGTGGAGTCTTTGCTCGAGAAGATAGCAGATTGTGGCCATATGGTAGGTGCTGAGAGCTTGGAGTTGGATGAAGAAAGTGGGCACGACCATGGTCCACCTTTTGTGGAGAAGCTTGAGGATGACAATGCTGATGGCGAATCGGCCTATGGTGAAGATGATGAGGCTACAAGCTCAAGCTTTTGGGAAACAAGCGAGGAGGATAAAGATACAAGTTGCGAGACAGAGTCCAAAGAGCCGGTATTCGTAAAGGTAAAGTTAATGGGTTATGAGCATAAAGATGTGGTGGTTGCCACTATGAATGAAGAGCAAGGAATATTGTCAGAGCTTGAGAGCGACGACATGCAGGTGGGGGTGTTGTGTGGCACCATGCTGATGACGATGCTTGTCAAGGTGGCTGTGGAAGGTGCTTTGATTGTGCAAAAGATACAAGGGTTTCCCAAGAAGGAGAGAGTTGTTGTGGCTGAGGAAGAAGAACAGGTTGAAGAAGATGGCAAGGGAGAGGCATCAGATACTTGTCGAAGGGAAGAGCAGCTGCAATCGCCTATGGATTTCACAGGTGGTGCCTTGGATACATGTTCTTTTGGCCAGGAATGCATTGAAGATGAAACTGACTGGGGGTTGATCACCCGATGGGTGAAATGGATGAAGAGACATAGGTGCTTGCTGGGAAAGCTTTGATTAGAATGCAGGTGATACGAGGGTCTGTCCCTCTAGAGCTCATGGTTTCTATGGGAGAGGAAAAGTCTACTGCTATGGTGGTGCCGATAGAGGCAGGTATGGAGGTGAGTATGGAAGTGATGGTGACCAAGGTGCCAATGTTGAAAAAGTTGCCCGCTAAGCAGAGTGGTCCTCTTGAACATGAAGAAAAGTCCAAGTGTGTGGACTTGTTCGAGCTGTCAAAGGAAATTTGGGTATGGTGGTTGAAGGGGATGCTGATAAACGCAGCTGTGTAGTGGGCTGTCGAGCAGGTGCAGGATTTGCTTGAGGAGGATCTCACTTTATATGGTTGGGAGGGAGGGCATGGTACGTTCAATGTGAATGATGATGTGCACTCGGAGAGTGGTGATGCTTTTGGTGTTGTTTTTTGGAAGTGGACAGTGTGCCTATGGATGCTTGGAGCGATAGAAGCATGGCGAGAACAACTTATGTGGATTGTTGGCTAAATGCTTTGGTGCGGCACTATGCGAGCATGTTACAGGTGGATGGACGGGATCAATGCCAGGTGTTTGATCCAGGTGGACATGGCAGGTAAAGCAGGGGGTTGGGCAACCCGCATGAACAAATGTGGCGGGTGACAGATGCCAAGTTTTGTACATATGTTAGTGGTTTTGTGGTGTGCAGAGAGTTTGTTTTGGTGTGGCAATTTTTTTAGTGCAATAAGCCTATTTGTGGTTGAACGTGAATTTTCAACAAGGGGGTGGGCAATGATGGTGCAGCCAAAGTTGGTCTGTGCTGGTAAGTGTACAATACAATGATGTGTATGCTAACAGGTGCATGGTAAAGGGCTAAAGCACGTATGAACGCCCTGAGCAGGAGAGTGGCAGCGGAAATGTATGCTTAAAGTGGTTTCTTACGCCAGGGAGGCCTCCAAATTGGGATAATTGAGATGGAAGGTCAAGGTGTTCAAAGTGTGGGGATAGGCCCTAGAATGAAGTGCTCAAGATGCTCTAGGAGCCCGTCCAGACGGCTCGTCAAACGGGGCCACGGTGTGAAAGATATGCCAGTCCGAAGTTAGAAGGCTTTGCAGATCTCGACGAACAGGGTAGATACGGACAGGCGACCAGAACTGGGATTATTGGATACGCGTGTAAAGCTCAAGCTGTGGAGCATGCGAGTCTTTTCGGTTTGTCATTCAAAGTTCAGACGAGCAAGTTATGGCCTATGCAATATTTGTCGGGGGTCGGGTGTGCGCAAGGTTGTCCGCATCAAAAGGCATGCGGCCAGTTGTTTTTCTTGTCTCGACCAGGTTTGGCAAGGTAGCATACATTGTGGGGAGTCAGCCAAAATTTATGGCTCGTCGATCGGAGTCGAACGCATCATGGTACGTCCAATTTAGATTGGCGGACAATCGGAACGGAGGCGAATCAGTTCTTTTGTCCAATTTGGTGGCTTGATGTTCGAGGGTGTGAATTGATTGAAAGCGAAAAAGTTTTCAAGGTTTGGAGCTGGCCTTGATGTGGTTGGGGAGAAGGGGGCTCGTTGAACTCGAACTCATGGAGCACCCATTGCATGGGAAATGAGGGCTAAAAAGCCTTTGGTTGTGAATTGTAAAGTAAAAGAAAAGGGTGGCTGGACTCAAGTGAGCTTGAAGGAAAAAAATAAGTTCAAGGCTAAGTTAAAAAAAGGAAAGCTTGAGTTTGAGTAAAAAAGGGAAAACCCCAAGGCACAATGGCGCCGGGCGCTACTGCCAAAGGGGAAGATTTTTTCTTTGCCTTGAAAAAACAAGGAGGGAAGAAAAAAGAAAAAAGAAGGGTGACGTCTTTCGAGCAGGGGGGTTTTGTGTTCCTTTTGGGCTTGGAAAAAGAAAGAGCAAGGAGTTGAAGGAGGAAGGAGATCTCCATTCGCTCCTACTCGACGGTCGAAGCTGAGATGCATTTTTCGTGAAGAGCCTCCGGAGAGTGAGAGCTCTGCATAGAATAAGCCAGCGAGGGCTACCAAGAGGAAGCGACTTCTGTCGAAGCGAAGCCAACAATGAAGTTTTTTGTCGAGGTGTGTGCCGACAAATTCAAGTGGCGAGGGATGTGTATGTTCCTCAGTACGGATTGGTGATAGCCATGGTGCGACCTAGAGCAGGCCATATGAATTTTGTACCTGGTGTGTAAAGAAGCTGTCGTTTGCTAATTTTAGCAGCGTCTCTCCCCCCTTCCCCCCTTTCTTCTTTGCTCGTCTCCAGGGTGTGTGGTGCCGGTGTGTGTGAGCGTGTACGTCCCCCCGGGCCCTCTGTATGTGTGATAGAGAAAGAGGGAGAGGTGTCGAATTGTGGAAGTGCGAGAAGCGGGCAAGATCGGTGTGGTAGCTGTCTGAGGATTGTGCAAAGAGTGTGTGCGTTGGGCAAAGTGCAGGCGAGGCCCTGCTAGTGTGAGTTTCTTTCTTTGAAGCTGTTTTCGAGAGGACAGGGGTGTTGTGAATACCCTGAGCTATATAGGGGCCATTACGTGTGTGTCGGGTGTGTTTCCCATTCCCCCTCTCCAACGCCATGGCAAAACATAACTGCAATATCTAGCTAGGCCATCCTAGATGTACTCCCACCACAACATCAGTTGTGCCACCCTAGAGAACATCTCATGCTTCGGCAACTACCACCTAAGGCCAACGCTAATAAGTAGTGAGTCTTGAGGAAAACCATACCGAAAGTATTGGACATACATTCTTTCCTATGGAAAATAGCTTAATCAAACATTCTTTCCTACTTGTCATACATACGACGAGTTTCTTAGGGTTAAGCCACTTGGTTTTGGTTCGTGTTTTCCTTTCCTAAGGTGATTAATATATATCTATGGTCTCTCATATGCAATGATGCATAACTTGAAATTACAATACTAACCTCTACCATAGCTCTGATTGGTCCGATTGGTGGAGACATAGCATGTTCCACAGGAGTTCCCCCGTTACTTGTACCAGCTTCATGATCATTAGCACCTTGGGTTCGAGCATGCTTTGGAGCCATTTTTTATACTACACTTAGGTTATACACTTAAAACTTTAAATCGGTTAATTTTCCTAGTAATTTCATTGAAATCTAAGGACGTTTTTACAATAAGTAACCTTGTTATTTTTCTAGAATATTACTTTACTAAAATTTTTCAAAAAGAGTCTGTAATTTGAATCCTCACCAATTCGGATTCGCACACTTAGTGTTACTACACTACACGTAATTTCTATATATCAAAATCTCTCCTATCTTAATTAACCAAAAATTAAGTGTGTAAACTACAAAATTGAAAGTTTAGAAACTTCAATTCCTATATTTTAACTAAATTAATTTTTAATATTATTCAAAATACTAATTAATCTAATTGATAATAAAATTGATAAATGAGAATTTCATCATGCATAATAAGAGTATGATGAGTACTCTTATGGTATTAAGTTTCAATTCACTATGCATAAGTTAATAGTTAAGATGTACTAATTAGAGAGAGTAGGTATAATTAGAGAGATTAGGGTAAGAGAGAACACACACACATCCTTTCTAAAACTAATTGAAGCTTACTAATCCATTATTAGAGAGATTAGAGTAAGAGATGACACACACACATCCTTCCTAAAGCTAATTGAATCTTACTAATCCGTTAGAGAGATTAGAGTAAAAGATAACACACACACATCTTTCCTAAAGCTAATTGAATCTTACTAATCCATTAGAGAGATCAAAGTAAAAGAGAACATACACACATCCTTTCTAAAGCTAATTGAATCTTTCTCATGCACTAGATAAATTAGAGTAAAAGAGAACACACACATCCTTTTCTAAAACTAATTAAACTTTACTAATCCACTACAGAGATTAGAGTAAGAGATAATACGCACACATCCTTCTTAAAGCTAATTGAATATTACTAATCCATTAGAGAGATTAGAGTGCAAGAGAATACACACATCATTGCTAAAGTAAATTGAATGCTTAATTAATATGTACCTTACTAATCCACTAGAGTTTTTGCTCTCTTAGTAGTTTGTGGATGCCTTCTCTTTAAGAGAAGTGGCAACACTTCGTGAGCGTTTTAGAGGCAATCTCTATGTATAAAGTGTGAGTATGGATGCTCTATTTATAGCAAAAAATCAAAAAAGAAAAACATCCAACTGTTTTTTTTATAAAAAGATTTTTTATTGTTTTTAAAAATTAATTTTTTTAAAAAAATTCATACCTGCTTTTTTGGTCCCCTTGTGGTACCCATCAGCTTGACCAATTTGTACTCATCAAGAAGAGATAAGGCCACACAACCCCCTCATTAAGATTAGTCAAGACTAACCTCTCCTTTCTATGTGACTATGTGTCCCAGTTTGTCCCCTCCTATGTGAGTCCATGTGCCTTCATGTGTCGTCCATGTGTATTCTTTTGACTTAATAATTATTTTATTTATTTCTTTAATAATAAATTACTTTACATTCTTAAGTTAAACTTTACAGTCTTAGAATAAATTTTACAGTGGTAAGAGAAAATTATACAATCAATAAATAAGTCTTGCAATAAGTTAGTCACTATTTTGTATAGCTAAACATGTCACAATTTTGTAGCGTAAATTTTAAATTCTAGATTTTCTCAGCCTATGGTTTATAATTTGAACTGAATATATTAAATAATTGTAGACATGTAGTAGTGTTAGTGTGTATACACGCTTCACCAGGGGCACTTTTCTCCCACTGGGTTTTTCCCCCTGGACATCTGGTGTAAAAGGACACCTTATCTCTTAGGGTCTCATATAAGCTTTGTAGCTCTGAGTTTGTATATACTCTATTATTCTAATATAGAGAGAAAGACTACAGAGATCTCATACACAAGCTCTGTGTCTTCTCCTTCTCTATCTTCTTCCTACTATGAGTTTCTATCTTCCTCCTGTTTCCTGTTTCATCATCTTCAACAATTGGTATCAGAGCAAGGTGATTTTCAGAGGCTCTACTTGTGTTTTCGCGTCCGCGCGCGCAATCGCAGTTTTCAGGTAGTTTTCGAAAAATTTGCTCGTGGAAGCATCCCCGACGTTCCAGGAGTATTCTGAGAAGGTGACCTGAGGTTTTACCCCCCTTTTGAAGCTGTTCGAGCCCTCAGAATTTTTTTCTGAGCAGTGTAGCAGAAGTTACTTTTCGGAGGCGTTTAGATCAAGAGGGTGTGCTTTTTGACAGATTTTCTTCAGGTAAACAATTCTTTTGGGAAGCAACTTGTCTTAGCTTTGTGCTGAGATTTTGTGTAGAGTTTTGCTTGCATTGGAGAGGAGATTTGTGAATCTCTTGGAGGTTCTTTTGCTCTCTTGTGTGCATCCACAGTATGGCTCAATCTACGGAGAAAGAGATTTTTGGTGCGTTTACATACGAAGACAAATTGGATGGTACCAACTATTCTCTTTGGTCTTTTATGGCCAAAAATGTTTTGGTTGGTAAAGGATTGTGGGATTATGTATCTGGAGATGAAGTTCGTCCAGGTAGCATTGCACCTGCCACGCCTGGTCGTGGTGCAGCTGTTGGTGCAGGACCCTGACAAGTCACTCCAGAGCAAAAGAAATGGGATACTAAAGATTCACAAGCTATGGCTGTGATTTCCTTAACCATAAAGAGGACAATCACACCACATATCAGATCTTACAGAACTTCTGAGGATGCTTGGAACACTCTGCAAGCTATGTTTGGAGGAAGAAACGCTGCCAGAATAGAGTTTTTGAAGAAACAACTTGACAAAATACAGATGGACGAAGGTGACGATATCGTCGAGCATCTTACAAAAATCAGGGATATTAAAGAGCAATTGCTTAGCATTGATGAAGTGATTCCAGAGAAGGACTTGGTTTCCAAAACACTCAATTCACTACCACCATCTTATTTGACTTTTCAGACTTCTTTGACTCTGTCTTTGCGAGCTAATCCCGAGCCTCTTCGTTTTGAAGAGTTAGTGGCTTTGCTATTGCAAGAGGACCAATCACGTAAGAACAAGTCTTTACAGGTGGATGGTATGGATCATGCTCTTGTTGTACAGAACAAAAACATGGGTAAAGAGAGTGCTCATCACTCCAAGTCTAGTGCAGGACACTCTTCAGAGAAGTCTAAAGGTGATTCCGACAAGTCCAAGAAGAAAGGTAAATATCACTACTGCAAGAAACCTGGTCACTACATTAGTGAGTGTAAAAAGTGAATTGCTAAAGAAAAGAAGAAAGAGTCAAGTTTGGTTGTTTCAGCTTCTGGTGATTCTTCTACAGCTAAAGAAGAGTCTGCAAACTTTGTGCAGGATTCTTATGCTTTCTTAGTATATTCAGATTTTTCTGCTTATAGTGTTGAAGAGACACAAATGATTTGGTACTTAGATAGTGGTGCATCCAGGCATATTACTTCAAGGAAGGATTTGTTTTGTTCATTGGATGCAGCTCCAGCACGAAAGAAGGTGACATGTGCAAATAATGCTTCTTATCCAATCAAAGGCGTTGGTAAGATTTTGATTACCATTTCAGATGGTTCAGATTTATGCTTGCTAGATGTCTTATATGTTCCAAGGATCAAGAAGAATTTGTTGTCTGTATCCTCTCTTGCAAAAAATGGTCTTCGGGTCATTTTTGAGGATGACAGATGTGTTGTAGGAGATCGAGAGAATGATTATTCTCTTATCACTACAGGTACGCTGGAAAATGGACTATTTGTGCTAGATCGTTATGAAAAGCAGATTCAGGTATGTATTGTAGAAACAAAGACTCAGGCCATGCAGGATGCTGAGTTGTGGCATGCTAGATTTGGGCATCTTGGTTATGGCAGTTTGATGACTTTACAACGTCATAATATGGTGCATGACTTGTCTTTATTGGAGATGCCACCAAGACATGTATGTGAAGGTTGCGTTCTTGGAAAGATGCACAGATTTGCATTTTCGCAGGATGGTTCAGTTAGAGGGACACAAAAGTTGCAGCTTGTACACAGTGATATATGTGGTCCTATGAGGACACCATCTATAGGAAACAACCTTTATTTTGTGACCTTCATTGATGAATTTTCCAGGTTTTGTTGGGTGTATCCACTCAAAGCAAAGTCAGATGTGTTTGCAATTTTTCAACATTATGTCGCCATGGTTGAAAATGAAACAGGTTGCAAAGTATAGACTCTTCGTATCGATCGAGGAGGTGAATACATGTCAGGTGCATTTAAGGATTTTTTGGGAAAGAAAGGCATTAAACACCAATGCACTATGCCATATACACCACAACAGAATGGTGTTGCAGAAAGGAAGAAGAGGTCTTTAATGGAGACGGCTAGATGTATGCTCAAGGCTAAGAGTTTGCCTCATAAGCTATGGATGGAGGCAGTTTTTTGTGCAGCACATGTTTTGAACAGGTGTCCTACTCGTGCCTTGAAGACCATTACTCCATATGAAGCTTGGTATGACAGAAAACCTTCAGTAAATTATCTTCGTGTTTTTGGTTGTCTTGCTTATTCTCACATCCCTCAGCAGTTACGTGGGAAGCTTGATGATAAGGCAATCAAATGTATATTTGTGGGGTACAGTAGTGGAATTAAAGGTTATAGACTTTACAATCCTTCTACAAACAAGATTTTTGAAAGTCGTGATGTAATTTTTGCAGAAACTACTGCTCAACCTATGGTTTCTTTTGATGTACCTCATATGCAGACACATGATGTATTTGAAGGTTTGCTTCCTTCTTTTGTGGAGAATCAAGAATCTTAACACGTTGATAATCTTGATCAATCTTTTGATTAGCATGTGACACCTCATGATGTAGAGGAAATTGTGCGTGAAGAGCAAGAAGTTCTCGGGGAAGAAAGAACCTTGCCTAAATGGGTTCAAAAAACTTTGCAGGATAGCAAGTTGGATGCACCATTTCCACGAAAAACACGTGCTGGTACTACTTTTGGCAGAGAGCAAGTAGATTTGGCTTGCTTTAGCACTCTTTGTGATGCAGATGAGCCTGATTCATTTGAACAAGCTTTAGAGTGTGTTCAGTGGAAAGATTCTATGCAGCAAGAAATTGATTCTATTCATAAGAATCATACATGGGATCTAGTGGACTTGCCTACAGGTAAAAAGCCTATTGGTACAAAGTGGGTTTATAAGGTAAAAAGGAAACAAGATGGTACTGTTGACAAGTACAAAGCAAGGCTTGTAGAAAAAGGCTATGCGCAACAGAAAGGCATAGATTATGATGAAACCTTTGCTCCTACTTCATGTGCATCCACAGTTAGATCACTAGTTGCAATTGCTGCTCATCATGGTTGGAAAGTGCATCAGTTGGATATCAAAACTGCTTTTTTGAATGGTGATTTGCAGGAAGAAGTTTATGTAAGTCAACCAAGTGGTTTTGTTGTAAAAGGTCAAGAGAAAAAGGTATGTAGATTACGTAAAGCTTTGTATGGTCTCAAACAGGCTCCAAGAGCATGGTATGAGAAGATACATACTTACTTGATTGGCCAGGGATTTCAGAATAGTCCAACAGAAAGTACTTTGTATGTCAAAAAGAGAGATAGAGTTCTCATTATGCTAGCACTTTATGTGGATGATATGCTTCTTAGAGGCAATACTGCAGATGAAATTGAAGCGTTTAAAGATGCTTTGAGAAAAACCTTTGAGATCTCTGATCTTGGTTTGCTACATTATTACTTGGGTATTCAGTTTGTGCAATCAGAGGATGGCATATACATGCTGCAGGCAAAATATTTGCATAAAATTTTGGATAAGTTTGGTATGCAAAATTGTAAACCAATCTCTACACCCGTAGAAACTGGATCAAAGTTGAGTATGCACGATGATGGAGAACCTTTTGATGTACATACTTATGCAGCAGCGGTTGGTTGCTTGATATATTTGGCAGGCAACACTTGTCTAGACATTCAATTTGGGGTTTCACAAGCAAGCATATTTATGCACAGCCCAGGTATGCATCATTGGCAAGCTATGAAGCGCATACTTCGTTACCTTTCAGGTATCCCTAATCTTTCCATGTTCTTTCCAAGGGGGGATATGTATGGAAAGCACAATTCTATGCAGCTTCTTGGTTATAGCGATTCAGATTGGGCTGGTGATTTTGACACACGACATTCCACAAGTGGGAATTGTTTTTTCCTTGGAAATGCATGTATATCTTGGCTAAGCAAGAAGCAACCCACAGTGGCTACATCAACTTGTGAAGCTGAGTTCAGGGCAGCTTTCACGGCAACAGTTGATTGTGTATGGATACGCAGGTTATTGGCAGATCTTTGTGAGTATCAACAGGCACCCACTACCATTTTCACTGACAGTCAAAGTGCTATGGCAGTTGCAAGGAATCCTGTATTTCATGGAAGAACAAATCACACAGAGGTTCACTACCACTATGTCAGGGAAAGGCTACATGCAAGGGAGATCACACTAACTTACTGTCCTACACAGGATAACATTGCAGATCTATTTACAAAGGCGTTATCACGAAAAAGGTTTGAAGCTTTCCGAAAAGATTTGGGATTACTCTCATACACATGATGATCTGCTACCTTGTACGGATTCACACTATCACTACAGGGGGGATTTGTAGACATGTAGTAGTGTTAGTGTGTATACGCGCTTCACCAGGGGAACTTTTCTCCCACTGGGTTTTTCCCCCTGGACATCTGGTGTGAAAGGACACCTTATCTCTTAGGGTCTCATATAAGCTTTGTAGCTCTGAGTTTGTATATACTCTATTATTCTAATACAGAGAGAAAGACTACAGAGATCTCGTACGCAAGCTCTGTGTTTTCTCCTTCTCCATCTTCTTCCTACTCTGAGTTGCTATCTTCCTTCTGTTTTCTGTTTCATCATCTTCAACAATAATGAGTGATGGTTGAAAAATTCAAATGCATAATAGAGCTTGTGTGAAATTCGTAAGTAGAGACCTTACAATCTCCCGAACTTAGAATTTGAGATGCCCTCATCTCAACAACAGTGAAGGGTTGTCTCATCTTCCCAAGTAGCATCTTCTCCATGGAAATCCTTCCATAAGATAAGATGTTCTTTGATAGATCTATTCTTAATCTTTCTTTCTCAAGTTTCTAGGATAGTATCAAGTTGCAGATGTAGAACATCTTTAGCAGGTAAATGATTTGTTCACCATCAAGGACATGGTCAGGGTTATGTACATAAGGGTTTTAATAAACTTACATGAAATACATCATGCACTTTGAGATGGGAAGGAAGTTTGATTTATAAGCTTGATCACTTACAACCTTGATTATTTCGTAAGGTCCACAATATCGGTAACTAAGATTCTTATACCTTCAAAGAGACAAATTGCTCTTTTTGGGCTTTACTCTTGAGAGGCAGAAGTGCAAAATAGACCCGGTGGACTCTACACCAAGACTATGCACACTGGCCTCATCATGGAGGTACACAATAGGGGCACCACCTAGCGAGATATGCGGCTAGGATGCATACATATACACAATCAAACATGCCATGGAAAAAAATTCAAGATCCACGCCCAAGTGTGGGATGGGGTGGTCGAAAAAAAAACAAGATGAGAGGAATGGTGAGTGACTGAGAACGAGCTTGCTACTCATGCATGTAGTAAGGAAGATAATATGCTCACTTCTCATACCATAGGTGGAAAATCCGCACACCTCAAGCTGCGAGTAGCAAGATGATAGGAATATGAGAGGGAGAGAGAGAGTGTGTATATGGTGGCGAATCTGCATGCCTCAACATAAGAAAAATGGAAGGAAGCAAGTATAAACCATACTCACAATGAAGTATATCCCAAACAACACAAGGTATGGCACCAAGATGGAGTGTATTGATTGCTTGCAAAATATGACTACAATAGGTAGCGTATGGCAAGAAGATGACAAGGAAACAAGATCGTATGGGGCATAATGGAGAGATGGGAGTTGATGGCAAGGAATATCATGAATGTATCCATCAATAATCTTCTTGAAATTGTGCCTTCAACCCTTCATTACAAGTGTGTAGAGGTATGGTGCTCATTTTTTTTTGTGCATGGTGATGGTGATGGTAATGGTGTTGTGATTATGTGATTAGGGTCCATTCTACTAGCATGTAGCAGAAGGGTGTGTATGTGTAGGGTGTGTGTGTGTGTAGTGTCTATTTACAAAAGAGAAGGCCTCCTTTTATAGGCTAAAAGAGTGATTAGGAAAGAGATTATGAGCAAGAGGAGTCATCACAAAGTAACCTCAGTTAGAGGCATTCCCCCAATGACAAAGCTCTGTGTGCCCTGCTTATTGACCAATTTCCGCCTAATCGCCTTCATCATGGCGAGCTTTATCTTCATGCCACCTTCCATATCTTGAGTCCAAGAGAATCTTGATAAAATAAGAAAAAATACAGTAATAATGGAGAGAAACCTATAAGAAATTGTGTGTGTGGAGTTGGTTAATCATGACTTCTTCCCATGTGGACAGACAGGCTCCACCATTTTGGCCATATATCCCAAACCGTAACTCCGAAAATTATTAAAAAAATAGGTGCTGAAAGATCAACTCAATGCCTACACTTTGCTATTGAAAATGTTCTCCAAATCGGAATGTAAAAAATAGAGAAAAATCCCACAAAAATATGTGTCTATCTTTTCCTTTCCAAAAGTCTTCCAGGTGATCCCCTCTTGACTTTGTGTGCAAGCCTTGTGTTCACAAGTGAATTATTGCTTGAATTTGATAATATTTTGTTGACTCCAGCTCCATAATGCATAAGATTATCCTTCCTTTCACTATTGACTTTTACTCTTCACCTGTAGTAACCATCAGGTAGTGACCGTCGGGTAGAATCAGCATCCAGTGATTTTTCTTTTCATAGGGTTTGTTCCTACCTCTCCTTATTCTGAGATGCAAGTGTGTCAAAACCATAGCTATATACAAAATAAATACATAGGTTTTTTTTATTTTTCATGCATCAAGTCCCTCCTCGAAGCTTTGAAGCCTTGCCACCAAGTGCATACCAAGAGAGAGGTGGAGCAAAATTTGAAAAGCGGCCCTCATTAGCCCTCTCTCTGAAGCTAGAGGCATTTATGTCTCTAACTCTATACTTGATTCTTTCTCAGTTGAGGTGGAGGAGTCTCCCTCCTTAGGAATTTCCATCATAGGTGCTTGATCAAACCTCAAAAAGTACTGCTTTAGCCTCCATCCATTGAACGTGTTTTGTGGAGCCTACCATCTGCATCCATCAATCGGTAACTGCCATTGTTGTAGCGCTTTCTAATGACAAATGGCCCCTCCCATCTCGGTGAAAACATTTTATCCTTCATAGTGTCAAACCTGTTATCATACCTTAGGACCAACATACCTCTCTTGAGACCTTTTGCTCTAAGTCCCTTGTTGAAGGTAAGTCGACGTTGCTCTGCATGTGCTACATAATAGTTGATAGCATCTTCTCTGTCTAGTTGAAGCCTCTCTAGATCAAGAATGTGATTGTGGAGATGAGAATTATGGTGTTCCATCTATCCAGCTAGCACCTTGAGACTAGCCAATTGTACTTCAATGGGTAAAATGGCCTCCTTACCATACACCAAGTGATATGGTGTGAACCCAAGAGATGTGCGAAAAGAAGTGTGATAAGCCCAAAGTGCAGCCATAAGATGCTTGTCCCAATCACTTTTTTGATTTTTTACATGTTTAGTGATGATCTTGCAGATCATACCATTTACCTTTTCCACCAAACCGTTGCATTGTGGGTAGTAGGGAGTTGAGTGTCGTCGTGAGATACCCAGATTCTCCATCAGCTCTCCTACCAGGTCTCCTCTAAAACCTGGTCCTCTATCAAAAATTATTTCAAGAGGAGTGCCAAAACGGCAACAAATGTTTTCAAATACAAACTTAGCCACTTCCTTAGCTGTAATCCGGTTGGTAGCAACTGGTTCAGCCCACCTGGTCATGTAGTCTACACCCATGATGATGATATACAATTTACATGATTGGGACCTTGGCAAAGGCAATAGCATCAATTCCCCATTTCTCAAATGGTCCATATGAGATTATAGGAGTCTTTGGCTCATATATGAGCCTCCTATCACCAGCCTTATGACACTCTTTGCATGTTTTGGACCAGTGGTGCACATCTCTCTGTAAACTAGGCCACACAAACCCGGCTTGTAGAACTTTTCTACTGGTGATGTCAAGTGAAAAGTGTCCCCCACAAACACCATCATGGCAACTTGAAATTATTTCAGTGATTTCTCTAGAGATAGGTACACGCCTAAGAATTTGATCCTTACCCTTGCAGTAGAGGTCATCATTGATAAGGCGATATTTTTTTGCCTTACGCACAAGCCACTGCTTTTGGCCCTTAGTAAGATCTTTAGGACACTCTCCTATGTCCAAGAAACTCATGATGTCAGGCATAGCATCACTACCTTGGAAGAGAGGCAGCTTCAACTTGATAGCACCCACCACTGGAACATCTTGTAGCATCTGCTTCTTGATTTTCTCCTCGAGGGACATGATGTAATTGTACAACTTGAAACTTCCCCAAAATTTCCTTAACCTTGAACAAATGGCCTAGCAAGCTATGATTTTTACAAGCCCAAGTTCGTTAGTATTTGTTTTATTAAAAGAATGGCATCACCAAATACATTTAACCGTGAATACATTGTGTCACACACCACTCTAATCCAAAAGTTAAGGCTGCATATTCTGCTTCATTGTTGGAGTGGGAATCCAAGAGATTCCCTATGGAAAAAACCTTATCCCCTTGCTCGTTGAAGATGACAATGCCAGTTGCAGCTTTGTCCAATGTCCTCTTGTAGGCTCCATCAAAGTAAAGAGAGTCAGCCCCCTCTACCTTTGGGACCTCCAGCACAAGTGTAGTCTCTTTGTCACTTGTCTTGATCTTCAACTTCTTTTCATAGTGGCGATGAGTGAGAATGCCTCCTAGACTGGCTCTTGTGGAGCTCTCCACTTGCATTATGTAGTCAAACTCTTGCAACCTTGTGAGCCATTTGGAAATCCTAGAAGAAACATCCATGTGCTGCATTACATAAGGAAATACTTCATTGTTAAGATTATGAATGGTCTAGACAATAAATAAGAGAGAAATTTGGTGATAGCAAACATTAATGCAAGCACCATGTGCTCCACTACCGTGTATCCCTTTTTTGATGGAGTCATCATGCGACTAGAGAAGTAGATAGGACGCATGAAAGAAGTTTGAGGATCCTTTCTACAGCCCCAAGTGTGTCATTGCCCACACTAGGGTTTACATAAAATGGCTCGTCCCACTTTGGAGGTGCAATGGTGGGAAGTGAGGCTAGAATTTGTTTTACCTCATTGAATTGTTGTTCATTTTCTTCACTTCAAGTGAAGATCTCTTGATGGGTAACCTGTTGTAAAACGAGAACCACTTGAGAGAGCAGGTGAATGAACCTACTCAAATACCTCACCTTTTGAAGAAAAGAAACCAACTGCTTTGTCATGGTGGAAGAGGTCAAAACCACCAAGGCTTGAACCTTGCTTGGGTCAGCTTCAATGCCCTTAGCGGAGATCACATGGCCAAGAAGAGTAACCTTGCTTTCACCAATGTGGCATTTTCCACATTAAGTTGGCCACCCAAAGATTGCAACTTGGTTAGACCTTCATAAAATTTCTCCAAATGAAGAGAGCGGGAGCTATAGATACAAAAGTCATAAAAAAAAACACGGATTGATTTTCCAAACCCACTCTGAGTCTTTAACAGGATAGATGAAACCTACTTTTAGGAGTTTCCTTACCTCTTTGAGCAAGGTGTCTTGTTGAATTACTCCTAGCCACCTGAGCTTCTGTACTACAGGTTTACTTCCCTCCTTGAGCTTAATGTGATGCTGAACTACTGTGATGCCAGTGATTTTATCATATTCATCAATGAACAATGTGGTAAAATTACTTAGCATCAAAACATAATCTTCACGGTCCTTCCCACACAACTCACTAGAGAGCATCCAATGTAGCTTACTTGCTTCTACCAAAGGTTGTATACCTGGTGTCTCCCCTTGGTTTGAGGAATTAGGTTGTTCCATATTCTTAGGGTCCTTGAGAATGATCCCCATCACCTCAATGATACTGTCGCTTTCTTTGGTCATTGTTGACTCCTCCTCTGAAGTGGTTGAAGAGTCACTACTAGAAAATTCATCCATAGTGGTTTCTAGATCCATGTCGCGTTGTCGACCTGTCTTCATGTCATAAAGTATTGGCTTCCCTTTTGCATCCTTCATTTGGATTATGCCGGTATCCTAGTCTTCCTTAGCTCTCATAGCCATAAGCCAAGGCCTCCCTAGAATGATAGGATAGCCCTCCCCTTTGTGCGGCATGATAAAGATGTCCACATCTGCTTCGGTGTTGAATGCCTTTATCCTAACTACATTTATAACCTCAACACATTGAGCATTTACATCATTTGACATTTTGGCTTGGCATGGTGCCGGCCGTGACTCACCTCTAAACCCAAACAGTGCATCGTTTTCTCACTCATGACGCATATTTGCGTGCCACCATCAATGTAGATATTGGAGATGTGTTGCCCTTTTATGTGAGCATCCATCACTGGTAGTATTGTTAGGAAATAATGTTAAGTATGGAGCCTGATTTACCCTTGTAATTTTCTGTGGTAAAAGCGCACATTTGTAAGGCCCCCATTATGAGGAGAAGCCATCGTGCGTGAAGGAAAATCACTCACCGGAAATCAAAATTTTCACGGACAAGAATCAGGGGCAACCGGTCTTCTTTTTCGCCGGAATATTATGGCCGGCCGGCGACCGGAAAGTGGTCGGAAAACAACCGGTCGGTTGGCCGGTGGCCGGTAGTCAATGGCCGATGGCCGGTGGTCGGAAGTCAATGGCCGGTGGCCGGTGGTCGGAAGTCAATGGCCGGTGACCGGTGGCCGAATTCAAAAGCGGACTTGTCTTCTCAAGGGCGGCCACACATGGGCGGATTGGAGGGTCCGATTTGGACTTTTTCGCACAAGGGCGGCTACACATGGCTGTCTCTCATAAGAGAGGGCAACCCTTTTGGCCTATAAAAGGAGGCCATTTCTACACACATTTCATAGTGTGAAGTTGATGCAACAAGGTGAATGTGAGGTGGTGAGAGTGAAGCAAGGCGGGAGCTCCATTAAGGGTATAATCCCTTTGTAAACTACTTCTTGTTTTGAAGTACTAAAGCCATTGAGTGGCTGCTTTCCCATGGACGTAGCCCACATTGGGTGAACCACGTATATCGTGTGTACTCTCTCTCTCTCTCTCTACTCTATAATCTCGTGTATATAAATCTGTCTCTCTCCATTAAGTAATCTACTCAATTATCTATTTAGCTACGTCTTATTTCCTAACAAATAAGACGTAGCTAAATAGATTTTTGAGTAGATTACTTAATGGAGAGAGATAGATTTCACACACAAGAGATTATAGAGTAGAGAGAGAGAGAGTACACACGATATACGTGGTTCACCCAATGTGGGCTACGTCCACGGGAAAGCAGCCACTCAATGTCTTTAGCACTTCAAAAGAAGAAGTAGTTTACAAAGGGATTAAACCCTTGATAGAGCTCCCGCCTTGCTTCACTCTCACCACCTCACACTCACCTTGTTGCATCAACTTCACACTATGAAATGTGTGTAGAAATGGCCTCCTTTTATAGGCCAAAAGGGCTTCCCTCTCTTATGAGAGGCAGCCATGTGTAGCCGCCCTTGTGCAAATAAGTCCAAATCGGACCCTCCAATCCGCCCATGTGTGGCCGCCTTTGAGAAGACAAGTCCGCTTTTGAATTCGGCCACCGGCCACCGGCCATTGACTTCCGACCACCGGCCATCGGCCATTGACTACCAGCCACCGGGCAACCGACCGGTTGTTTTTCGACCACTTTCCGGCCGCCGACCGGCCATAATATTCCGGCGAAAAAAAAAGTCTCGGGGGCCTCCACCCCCGAGGCCTCTAAAGTTGCTCCTGATTCTTGTTCGTGAAAAATTTGGTTTCCGGTGAGTGATTTTCCTTCACGCACAATGGCTTCTCCTCATAATGGGGGCCTTATAAATGTGCGCTTTTACCACAAAAAATTACAAGGGTAAATCAGGCTCCATACTTAACAATCTCCCATTTGGAGACTGATCTCCAAACCAAACCTGTGACTGCTTTCCATTCTGGCTTCTTATCCTTGAATGACGATTGAAGATGAGCAAAAGCTCAACTTCTCCTTGTTGACCACCTTTGTAAACATGTCTGCAGGATTTTCACTTGTATGCACCTTTCCTAGCGTTAACTGTCCCTCTTCCAAAAGAGTGCGTATGAAGTGATATCTCACCTCAATGTGCTTTGTCCTTGAATGAAAGTCTGAGTTCTTTGTAAGATGGATAGCGCTTTGGCTATCACTGTACAAGACACAATTGTCTTGTTTGAATCCAAGCTCTTCTAAGAATCTGTGAAGCCACAGAATTTCTTTGCTTGCCTCCGTCATTGCTACATACTCTGCTTCCGTGGTAGAAAGTGAAACCCCTTTCTACAGATTTGAAGCCCAGCTTATTGTTGTGCCTCCAACCATGAACACATAGCCAGTAGTGCTCCTTTGAGTATCTTTGTCACCTGCCATATCTGCATCAGCATACCCTTCTAGAAAAATATCAGTTCCTCCAAAATACAAAGCATTTGTTGTTGTCCCTTTTAGATACCTAAGTATCCACTTCACAGCTTGCCAATGCTCTTTACCTGGGTTGTCCATGAACCTACTCACAACTCCCACTACATGTGCAATGTCTGGCCTTGTCCAGACCATAGCATACATTAGAGAACCTACCGCTGCAGCATATGGAACTTTAGACATATAGGCTAGCTCCTCTTGTGTCTTTGGACACATATCCTTCGTTAGTTTAAAATGACCAGCCAAAGGTGTAGAAACTGGTTTTGCATTTTGGATTGCAAACCTTTCTAGTACCTTCTTGATGTAATCTTCTTGAGATAGCTTTATTGTCTTCTTCGTCCTGTCCCTTGATATTTTCATACCAAGTATCCTCTTTGCAGCACCTAAATATTTCATTGAAAAAGATTTAGACAGCTCCTCTTTTAGGTCTTTGATGTCCTGCACTTGCAATCAACATGTCATCAACATACAACATTAGGATGATGAACTTTCCATCTCCCAAATTCTTCGTGTAGACGCGGTGATCCGAGTTGCATCTTGTGAATCCATGATCCAACATCCATCGATCAAACTTCAAGTACCATTGTCTTGATGCTTTCTTTAAACCATACAAGCTCTTCTTTAATTTGCAAACCATTTTCTCCTTACCTTTTACTTCATACCCCTTTGGTTGAAGCATGTAGATTTCCTCCTCTAAGTCACCGTGAGGGAATTCCATATTTACATCCATTTGCTCGAGATTTAAATCATGAGTAGCCACAAGGCTTAAGACAAGCCTAATTGAGTTCATTTTTACAACAGGAGAAAAATATTTCATTGAAGTCAATACCTTTCTTTTGAGAAAACCCTTTTACCACAAGCCTAGACTTGTACCTTTTCTTCCCACCTTCTTCTTCCTTCAGCTTGTACACCCATTTGTTTTGAAGTGCCCGCTTACCTTTAGGCAAATCAACCAACTCCCATGTTTGGTTGCGATGTAGTGAGTCCATCTCCATTTGCATGCTCTTCGTCCATTCTTCTTTGGATTCATGTTGCATAGCTTCTTCGTATGATTTCGGCTCTCCAGAATCTGAGATCAAGAGATGGTTGAAGGAAGAAACAAACGTTTCTGGAGGTCTACTTGCTCTTGTAGATCTTCGGGGAATAGGTTGAGGCTCCTCATTTGGTTGACGTTGTTGCACATTGTCACCGTTTGTAGTCCTTGATTCTTCACCGTCCTCAAGCTCCATGTACTCATCACCTGTTTCTTTTGTTTGTTTTCTTTCCAAGTAATCTTTGTACATATTTTGTTCGTTAAAAATTACATCCCTACTTCTTAAGATTTTACCATCTTCAGGATTCCATAGGCGATACCCAAAGTCACCTTCTCCATAGCCAATGAAGAAACACTTTTTGGACTTTGCATCTAGCTTTGATCTTAAGCTTCTATCTATGTGCATGAAAGCCTCACACCCAAACACTTTGAGAAATGCATAACTCACCGGTTTACCTGTCCATGCCTCTTTTGGAACTCCCCCATCCAATGCCGTTGAGGGTGACCGGTTGATTAAGTACACAGACGTACTTACAGCTTCCGCCCAAAGCTCAAGCGGTAGGCCTACATGTAGCCGCATGCTTCGTGCTCGCTCCACAATTGTCCTGTTCATCCTTTCTGAAATCCCATTTTGTTGAGGTGTCCTTGGGGTTTTCCTTTGCCTCCGAATGCCATTGCTAGCACAAAATCTTTCAAAAGCTTGGCTGCAATATTCACCTCCATTGTCGGATCTGAGGCATTTAACCTTGGTACCTATTTCATTCTCCACAAAGGCTTTCCACCTTTGAAATATGGAAAATACATCGGATTTATTCTTCATGACATAAATCCATGTTTTTCTAGTCGCATCGTCTATGAATGTTACATAGTACAATGAGCAACCAAGTGATGGTGTACTTGCAGGACCCCAAACATCAGAATGAACCAACTCAAGTTTTTTATTTTTTCTTTCATTTCCTGATTTTTGAAATTTTACCCTCTTTTGTTTACCATAAACACAATCTTCACAGAACTCTAAGTCCACTTCTTTCAAACCAGGTAGAAGCTTCTTTGTTTGAAGGATTTGCATTCCTTTGGCACTCATATGCCCAAGTCGGTAGTGCCACACCGCACTGTCAACTTCTGTAGTTGCTGCACAAGCTGAAGGTTGCGTGCTAACAGTACACAAGTAAAGTGTACCGACTTTTTCTCCCTTGGCAACCACCAAAGATCCCTTTGAGATCTTCCACCGTTTGTTTCCGAAGGCAATGTTGTGACCTTCATCGTCCAATTGTCATGTAGAGATCAAATTTTTGCGAAGAGAAGGAACATGCCTAACATCTGTAAGCTTCCATTCATTTCCGTTAGTAGTTTTGACAGAAACTGTACCTTTGCCAACAATCTCACAAGCTTCATCATCTCCCAAGTATACATACCCAAAATTACCTTTGGTGTAGTCTTGGAAATGTTTCTTGTGTGGTGTCGCATGGAATGAAGCCCCAGAATCTACTATCCAAGAATTAGACACATTGTCTAATGAGAGAATTAGAGCATCTTGCTCTACTTTACCTGCCACATTGGCCTCCGATGTTGGCTTGTTGTCTTGAGACTCTGTCTCCTTCTTCTTCTTGGACCAGCAATCCTTCTTGACGTGGCCCTTCTTGCCGCAATACCAACATTCAAGAACTAAATTTGTGCGTGACTTGCTCCGCCTTGAGCGATCACGACCCTTTTGGTTTTTGAACCTCTCCTGAGGCCTTCCTCTTGTTTCCACTGATAGTGCAGCACTTGATGATTTCTCCTGTGCTTCTCCTTCGCATTTCCTCGCTTAGGAGAACACCCATAACATCATCATACTTAAGAGTATTTGTACCAGAGATAGAATTACTTACAGCCATCACAAGGCTGTCCCAACTATCTGGTAGAGATGATAGTATAAGGAGAGCTCGCACTTTGTCATCGAAATTGATTTTCACCGATCGAAGTTGACTTATGTTTGTGTTAAAGTCATTTAGGTGTTCTGCAACTGAACCATTCTCTGTCATCTTTAGATTGAACAAGCGCTTCATAAGAAATACCTTATTGGATGCCGCTGGTTTCTCGTAGAAGTCATCAAGTGACATCATCAAGTCCTCCGTAGTCTTCATCTCCGAAACATTGAAGGCCACCGTTGACGCCAAGCTTAACCGGATTTTTCCCAGTGCCTTTCGATCAAGGACAATCCATGCTTCATCTGCCATTGTCGCGGGCTTCTTCGCAAGACCGCCTAGTGGCAAATAGAGGTCCTTCTGGTAGAGATAGTCTTCAATCTGCATCTTCCAATGTTGGTATTTTTTGCCGTTGAACTTCTCAATCTTGAGCTTCCCTTCCTCCGCCATAACTCCCACTCAATTCAAGGAATCCTTTCCTTGAGATAATTTAGCTACAAGCAAACCTTGCTCTGATACCAGTTGTTAGGAAATAAGACGTAGCTAAATAGATTTTTGAGTAGATTACTTAATGGAGAGAGATAGATTTCACACACAAGAGATTATAGAGTAGAGAGAGAGAGAGTACACACAATATACGTGGTTCACCCAATGTGGGCTACGTCCACGGGAAAGCAGTCACTTAATGGCTTTAGCACTTCAAAAGAAGAAGTAGTTTACAAAGGGATTAAACCCTTGATAGAGCTCCCGCCTTGCTTCACTCTCACCACCTCACACTCACCCTGTTGCATCAACTTCACAATATGAAATGTGTGTAGAAATGGCCTCCTTTTATAGGCCAAAAGGGCTTCCCTCTCTTATGAGAGGCAGCCATGTGTAGCTGCCCTTGTGCGAATAAGTCCAAATCGGACCCTCCAATCCGCCCATGTGTGGCCGCCTTTGAGAAGACAAGTCCGCTTTTGAATTTGGACACCGGCCACCGGCCATTGACTTCCGACCACCGGCCAACCGACCGGTTGTTTTCCGACCACTTTCCGGCCGCCGTCCGGCCATAATATTCCGGCGAAAAAAAAGTCTCGGGGGTGGAGCCTGATTCTTGTCCGTGAAAAATTTGGTTTCCGGTGAGTGATTTTCCTTCACGCATGATGGCTTCTCCTCATAATGGGGGCCTTACAAATGTGCGCTTTTACCATAGAAAATTACAAGGGTAAATCAGGCTCCATACTTAACAAGTATGTCATCTAGATTCCTCCCAGAGATAGCCCCATCTATCTTTGGCTTTGGTCATCTCGTGCTAACCATCTTTGTCCATTGTCTCCTCATCCTAGGTGCTAGGTGGAGTAACTGGGGCCAGGTGATTTTTGGGCCCTACACAGAAACATCTTGAACCAAATCATATGGTTTAGAACATTCACCCAAAGAGAAATCTACAATGTCAATTTTATGTCCTGACTTGGATGGCTTTTTGCTAGATTCCCCTTTGGATTTCATTCTTTCTTCCTTTTGGGAAGATTCACTATGCCTAGCGCACTTTACTCCCATGGCATCTACTCCTTTAACCTTGTTCTTACCTTTTGCCACCCCCTTGATACCCTCCTCCACTTTCTCCTTTCCCTTACCTTCAAGACTGATGACACTTACTGCAAGATTTCCAATTGGTGGTGGGGGCAAGGGTGGAATGAGAGGTTGTGGTGGTGGTGCTAGATGTGGTTGAATGAGTGGTTGTAGGATTTGCACGGGTGGTGCTTGTTGTGGTGCCCTTGTTGGTGGTGGTCTTGCTCTTAGTGGTGAAACCTGGTTTTGTCTAGCTCCTCTGTTGAAATTTTGTCTCCTTGGGTGTGGGTAGTAATACATGCCATGGCCATCCTCCCCACAATTGTAGCAGTGGTATTCTTGGTTTTTCCTTTGTTGTCCTCTCCCTTGATCTTGATTGCGATTGTGTACATGACCTTGCTGCACCAAATGCATAGATAGATTCTCAAGCTGAGTAGTGATGCGACTCAACAAGTCTTGCTGCTCTTCTGATGCCTCTTGTGGTTGTGTTCTCTGAATTGTTGTTGCACTCATTGGGGTTAGTCGGACTGAGCTTGATTCCTCTGACTTGTTGACTCTTGTTTGCATACGTAGCTTCTTGTCTTTAAGGTGGGATACTTCCACTGCCAACTCATATGTTGCAGGGAATCTCCCCTTCACCTTCTCTTCAAGCGGTGACCACCACAGACCAACAATGAAACAGTCTTTATTGAGGAAATTAGGCGCTCCTTCACCTTCCTCCAGTGAGGCCACCCATCACTCCCACAAATCCACAAACTTGGATTCATAAGTGGCATACTCTAGTAGACTTTCCTGCTTTAACTCTATCAACAGTTGCCATAACTTTTTTGAGGTTGTGCCTCCACTGAACCTCTTCACAAATGCAGCATGTAGTAGGTCCCATGCATCCTTGGTAGCTTGGGGCACAGCATTGTACCAAGACTTGGCCTCTACTTTCATCAATAGAGGAAAGATTCGTAGCCGTGAGGCATCGTCATCCTTGTTGGAAACCACACAAGCGATGTCAAATTTATCCAAAAAATCAGTGGTGATGTCTTCTCCCTTCTTGCCGCTGAATGTGCGAAAAGAGACACTTGCCATGGTAGTAAATCAATGAGCAAACAATTACAATTTATTTTTTTGGAATGACTTAGTGATTCATAAAGGTTTATACATGGGTGGAGAACTTGAGCAGGAGATAAGAAGAGCTCAAGGCTAGAATAGAATAAATATGCTTACATCAAAAGAGTGGTAGTAATCAAGAAGGGGCAAGATGATGGGACATGGAGATCTAAGGATTTCATCAAGTATCTCTGATCCAAATAGGAAAACAATCTTTTGCTGGTAGAATATCTTCCTATCAATGTACACGTTTACATGCATGTGTTGCAAGAAACGCAAAGGAAAGACTTCTAGCCTATTGTTGTTATCCATGTTTGGTGTAGGGAAAGGCTTTGGACCACTAGAGTTGCATACCTTAAGTGTTGACAAGGTGACACCTTCACCATAGGACTCTACTTCTTGTTGAAGTCCACATAATCCTCCATATTGGGTTCAAAACAGACCGAGCGAGAAGAGTCTACCTCAATCGGCTTTCCATTTTACATGCGGCGACGACGCTTGGATGGTCGTACTTGACTTGAATACTCTAGGCCTAGAGAGAGCGTAGGCCCGCTTGCTTCCACCAAATGCTTTAGGCTTTATGGCCTGGACTTTTTGCTTGATGTAGTTGACGACTCTTCTCTGACCGTTGGAGAGAGTGCTAATGCGGTTCTCAAAAGCAAAACTCACCGTTCTCTCTTCACCTCTCTGTCGGCACTCATTGACAGAATGCTTTGGTTGACAGCAGTGATGACATTTTATAGCCCTCCCTCTTGTTGCTCTTGATTTGGGATTAGCATGAGCAATGCCAGATGGGGAGCTTACCTCTTGGATATCGACGATGCTGCAACCTGGCAGTAGCACTTTGATGAAGGCCGTGAGTGCTTCTACAGCCTCCTCTTCTTCAGTTCTCCAGCTTGAGAAATCTTGTAGCCACTCGTCCATGGTTGATGGAATGCATGGCCACTCTTTGTTGACTGAAGGTCTTTGAAAAGCCTCCTCTGTGGGGGCACCAAATGAGAGGCGGACGTGCAAAACAGACCCGGTAGCCTCTACACCAAGACTATGCACACTGCCCTCATCATGGAGTTACACAATAGGGGCACCACCTAGCGAGATATGCGGCTAGGATGCATACATATACACAATCAAACATGCCATGGAAAACAATCTCAAGATCCACGCCCAAGTGTGGGATGGGGTGGTCGAAAAAAACACAAGATGAGAGGAATGGTGAGTGAGTGAGAACAAGCTTGCTACTCATGCATGTAATAAGGAAGATAATATGCTCACTTCTCATACCATAGGTGGAAAATCTGCACACCTCAAGGTGCGATTAGCAAGATGATATGAATATGAGAGGGAGAGAGAGTGTGTGTATATGGTGGCAAATCCGCACACCTCACCGTAAGCAAAATGGAAGGAAACAAGAATAAACCATACTCACAATGAAGTATATCCCAAACGACACAAGGTATGGCGCCAAGATGGAGTGTGTTGATTGCTTGCAAAAGATGACAATAATAGGTAGAGTATGGAAAGAAGATGAGAAGGAAACAAGATTGTAGGGGGCATAATGGAGAGATGGGAGTTGACGGCAAGGAATATCATGAATGTATCCATCAATAATCTTCTTGAAATCGTGCCTTCAACCCTTCATTACAAGTGTGGAGAGGTATGGTGCTCATTTGTTTTTTGTGCATGGTGATGGTGATGGTAATGGTGTTGTGATTATGTGATTAGGGTTCATGCTACTAGCATGTAGCACAAGGGTGTGTATGTGTGTGTAGTGTCTATTTACAAAAGAGAAGGCCTCCTTTTATAGGCTAAGAGAGTGATTAGGAAAGAGATTATGAGCAAGAGGAGTCATTACAAAGTAACCTCAATTAGAGGCATTCCCCCAATGAGAAAGCTCTGTGTGCCGTGCTTATTGACCAATTTCCTCCTAATCACCTTCATCATGGAGAGCTTTATCTTCATGCCACCTTCCATAGCGTGAGTCCAAGAGAATCTTGATAAATAAGAAAAAGTGCAGTAATAATGGAGAGAAACCTATAAGAGATTGTGTGTGTGGAGTTGGTTAATCATGACTTCTTCCCATGTGGACAGACAGGCTCCACCATTTTGGCCATATATCCCAAACCGTAGCTCCAAAAATTATAAAAAAAATAGATTCTGAAAAATCAGCTCAACACCTACAACTTTGCTGTTGATTTTTTTTTTTCAAATCGCAATGTAAAAAATAGAGAAAAATCCCACAAAAATATGTGTCTCTCTTTTCCTTTCCAAAAGTCTTCCACGTGGTCCCCTCTTGACTTTGTGTGCGAGCCTTGTGTCCACAAGTGAATTATTGCTTGAATTTGATAATATTTTGTTGACTCCAACTCCATAATGCATAAGATTCTCCTCCCTTTCACTATTGACTTTTACTCTTCACCTGTAGTAACCATTAGGTAGTGACCGTCGGGTAGAATCAGCATCCAGTGATTTTTCTTTTCATAGGGTTTGTTCCTACCTCTCCTTATTCCGAGATCCAAGTGTGCCAAAACCATAGCAATATACAAAATAAATACATAGGTTTTTTTAATTTTTCATGCATCAAGTCCCTCCTCCTCCGCGAAGCTGTGAAGCCTTGCCACCAAGTGGATACCAAGAGAGAGGTGGAGCAAAATTTGAAAAGCGGCCCTCACTCTTAACACTAGGTTGGTAACCTAACAGGACACAAAAGTGTCTTTTCAGGGTTTTGAAAAAAACCTCCAAAACCATAGTAGATCCACTCATTTTGTAAAATCCTTTCATGAGGTTATAGTTCAAGGCCTACTACACATGGAAAAAATAAGAGACTTATAAAATTTCTCATCTTTTGGTCATACCAAGCCTCCAAAGTTGATGGACCAGTACATTTTCATCAAAACAGTCATTTCTTACGTTTTTTTGTATAAAAATAAGATTAGGGATTTTTGTAGGACTTGAGATAAATTCCCTTGTTAACTTCAATGGGTTGGTGATCAGAACATATGATTGCTTCTCACTCACTATTTTTTGTTTTGCCAAAAGAAATAGGTACAAAAAAGTTGAATTTTTACCATTCTACAAACCTATCATCAAAGTTTCTATAGCCACGCTGAATACAAATAATATATGCATGTTTTCTTAGTTCCCAATTGTCCTTTAGGTTCATAAGGAGCCATGGAGCATGTCAAAAGAATAATACATCTCTTACCAAGGGGAATCTTGGGGACAAAGATGAAGTGCTAAATACAGCAAACATGAAAAAATTGGGTTCAACATTATGAGTTGTAGAATCCCATAGAAACTATTGAATATCTAGCCAAATTTGATCCTTATGAATAGATATGGTTACTACCTACAAAATGCATATAGTTGTCACAAGAAACTAGCAATATTGAAAAAGCTATACTTGATATACTAGAATGTTTTGTTTTCTTCTATAATAGAAAAAACCAACCATCGTTGTGTACTATGAAAATAGGGTATTAGGTGCCCAAAAACTCAAGGAATATTAGCTTTATGTTACAATATGGGACATAGAAAATCAAAAGTACATTTGGATATCATGAAAGCCACCAAAAAAATCATAGAAGAGCTAAAATTGGCTAAAAGACAGGATTTGACAATTTTTGTAATTTGGTCATAACTTACAACTTTAACATTTATTTCTCCCTAGAAGCATCAGGACATGTTGAGGACTACTAAAGATAGTTCTCTAGCATTATAGACCTCACAAACATGAATTCTAGAGTGGTATAGTTGCAAAAAAGTGGAAAGAAGCCAAAAACAGGACCCGTTTTTTCACACAGTTTAGGTTGTGAAATGTTGTGCAAGGACAAGGTTAAAGATGGAATTGATATTCCAAAAAAATGTCAAGTTTTTTTCAGCTCATGAGACAACTTTCTAGATAGATAGCACCTCAAAATCCATTTTGAAACTCTTGACATAATTCAAGGAAAATGGTCACTTAACAGGACATAAAAGTGTCCCATTACCAACCTAGTGTTAAGAAAACTTTGTCACCTTCCTTAAAAATCCGGTCAGATTTTTTCATGTCTGCGTACTTCTTTTGTCGATCTTGAGCCGCTTGAATATCCCTTTAAATAGCTTTGGTTTGAGCTTCCATTTCTTTGAGCATTTTCTCTGAGGCTTCTACCCTTGTAGTGGGGTCAAAAAAGTTAATAGGTGATAAACATTCTTGACCATAAAGAGCATTAAAAGGTGTCATTCCAATACTTCTATGAGTAGAGGAATTGTATGCATACTGTACTAAGGGTAGGTATTGAATCCAGTTACGTGTTTCTCAATTGAAGTAGGCTCTAAGGATGTATTCAACTACTTAATTAACTATTTCAGTTTGGCCATCAGTTTGAGGACGATAAGCAGTACTAAAACATAACTGATTTACAATAGCTTGAGACAAAGATATCCAAAACTTTGAAGTAAACTTGGCATCACAATCATTGACAATCCTCTTGGTTAAACCATGATTGTGCAAATCTCATTCACAACGAGACGAGCATTATCTGAAACTGTAAAGTTTTTCTTAACTGGGATTAAGTGAGCCACCTTAGTAAGCAAATCAACTATGACCATGATTGATCATAGCTAGCTTGAAAAGAACGAAATCCAGTGAGAAAGTCCATGCTAATACATTCCCATTTCATTTGGGGAATATCCAAAGGATGTAATTGATAGCCTCCAATTTCATCATAAAAAAGGCTAAGAAGATGCGGCTTTCCCCAAAATTGGTTTATTTTACCCATGTTTTTATGGCATCTAGGCCTATATGTACCCTTGTTGCTATGTAATTTGAACCCAGATCACCTTGTAGATGCTCTTGGCTATTGAGCGGGTCCGTAATTGTAAAAACCAAAGCATGGAGACTCTCACTTTAAATAAAGAAGAAGGGAAAGGGAGAGAGGTCCTATGATTTCGGGAGTTAGACGAGGTTGTAACCAACTTCTCTTTATCAATCCATGCACGCTTCTTTTCAAACTTCTCTTGATTTGGGTACTCTCTTGCTCTCTCTTGTCTATGTGCTTTCTTGCAAGATCTATGGAGAAGAGGGAGAGAGTGAGGATGATGATGGCTGTCATATCTCCTCTATGCTCTAGATTAGGCAAGTTTATTTGTGTGTGCATGGCTATGGCCATTCTTGAGAGAAGAGAGAGAAGGTGTGTGTGTGTGTATGGGTGTTTCTAGAAAGAAATTCCTTCAGTTTTTATGGCTAGGAGCAGAGCTCCTTGCATGTACTTTGCAAGCTTTAGCCCGGTCTTGTGTTTCTTTGTGTGCTTGGAAGGCAGTATCTCATTAATTTACCTGACATCTTTAGTCTCTCCGCCTTAATCCTTTGACAAGACAAACACTGCTTGACATAGCGAAGGACATCGCCCTTCATATCTTGCCAATAGTAACTTCTACTAATTGCATTGAGGGTTTTGGTATCTTGCCAATAGTAACTTTTGCTAATTGCATTGAGGGTTTGGGGTAACCTGGATGTTCTGAAGTTGGGCCATCATGTGCTTCATATAGGATAGCATTACTTAGGGCAGAATCCTTAGGTATGCATAGTCGATTCCTATAGTAAATTTCCCATCTTCTAAGGAGTAATGTAGAGATTTAGGATGATTTGATGATACTCTCTCATCACGTAGGATACTAGCAAGCATATGGTAATATGCATCTTTGACGGCAGCATCTGAGACCTTGTCTAAAATAGGGTTGTTAGCCATGGAACTTGCCCCAGAGTAGCTTTACGGCTTAGGGAATCTGCCACAACATTATCCTTACCTTGTCTAAATTTAATTTCAAAATCATATTTGTGCATGAGCTCTATCCATCTCCTCTGTCTCATGTTAAGGTTAGGTTGGGTAAAAATTCACTTAAGGCTCTTGTGATCTATTACCAATTGGAATTTTCATCCTAATAGATAATGTCTCCATAGCTTGAGAGCGTTTCATGAATCCTAAGCTTTTGAGAAGTGTAAGCTACAGGCCTTCCTTCTTGAGTAGTGACTCCTCCTAATGCAAGGTTACTAGCATCTGTGATCACTTCAAATTCTTGGGTGAAGTCTGGAAGTTTTAAAAAGGTTATGAATCAAGATACTCTTTAAGTTGTTTGAAGCAAGATTCATGTTTTTCTTCCCAAAGTATCATAGATCCTTTCTTTAGCAAGTCCGTTAGTGATGCATCTTTAAGAGCATAGTCCTTCACAAAGATCATATACCCCCCTGTGATACCTAAGAACCCTCTGACTTTGGTTTGTGAAATGGGTTGAGCCAATTCCACAATATCCTTGACTTTGTTAGGGTCAACAAAGACTCCTTCATGTGAAATGATAAACCCTAAGTAACAGACCTTAGGGTAAGAAGGTACATTTGGTTTTCTTTGCATACAACTTATTTTGGTGTAAAAGATCTAACACTTTCCTAACATGTCCTTCATGCTCTTCCTTTGATTTGGAATAAATTAAGATATTGTCAAATAATAATAGGACAAAATTGTCCAAGAATTATCCAAAGATATTGTGCATCAGACGATTGAAAGTTGGAGGAGCATTCGTAAGTCCAAAAGCCATCACTGTAAATTTGTAATGACCATAACGAGTGTTGAAAGCTGCTTTGGAGATATCAGCATCCTGGATTTGAATTTGATGATAGCCAGATCGAAGATCGATCTTTGTGAACATTTTGGCTCCATGTTGTCTGTCCAACATCTCGTCCAATACGAGGAATTGGATATTTATTCTTGATGGTAACCTGATTTAAACCCCTACAATCTATGCAAAGTCAAAAAGATCCATCCTGTTTCTTTTGGAAAAGAACAGGTGCACCCCCATGGAGACGTACTAGGTCAGATAAACCTTGCTTGATTAGTTTTTTCTTTCTGCAAAGACTCACCTAGGACATACATTCCTAAAATTTCCTAGCTCGTTGCATTCAAAGCATCTAAGATCTGCATTTTGATCTCAAGTTGTTGAAGCTGTAACTATCGGATGAGTTTGGTGAACTGGCCTTTGGTTCCACATCATAGGTTGTCCTCTCCTTGTAGCATTTCTTATATTTCCATTTCATCCCCTTTGATAGTGCAGTGTTGTTTTCACCAAAGCTTGGCATCCCCAGTGAGACGAAACATAGCCAACATTGCTAGGTTATTAGGAGTAGTACTAGCAGTAGCAAAATAATCCTCCATCTCTGTAAGCCATACTTCTGCATCACGCTCAACTAGAGTTCCATTCCCCTTGAAAGAGGGAAGTTTAGCTTGCTTGAGAAGTAGATTTTTCTCTTGAAGAGATGTGTACACCGCACTCTGTGCAATATAGATTAAGTGAAACTTTCTTTGATACAGTAACTTTAATCTACTTTAAGACAAGACTTAATCAAACAATAGTATAGGCAAAAGTCAATATTGATCCAAACTTTATTCATATATACATTATTTTCTACCAAGGTTGGTAGTCTTTGAGTTTTCTTATATTTTGAGTTTAGTGATTACAAAAGGATAGGCTAAAGGATCAAAAAAATAAGCTTCCTTTGACCCTCAAAAGCTATGAGATACACACATGGGTTGAATCCTACCACCATGGATAACTTTGGTAACTTAGTTAGATATCTTTTCTCCTCCTAAGGTAATGGTAGCATCTGGATTCTTAGTACCAATGAAAAGATAAACTTCAATAACTTTTAATTCATCTGTCCATCAAAGTTTCTTGAGGTTGGTAACCATGCACCATATCTTGTCAGCATGGATGGTATAGATTCCTCTAGATGGACTCCAGTCAATGCCCCATCCTCTATGCACCCTTGGGATAGGTGGTGCAAACACCTTATCCACAATCTTTATCACCAATTTTTGAAATTGACAATTTGGTGATTAGCATGTATTTTTGAAGATGATGGTGAACACTTGAAATTCTTGGTGGGCCAAATGAACATTTTCATGTATCAAGAAAGTTCAATCCTCAATAGCATATAAACATTTTGTGGGACGCGTGTCTAACCTCACTATCTTATCTTATCGCAGTATTAGCAAGAACCACGATTAAATTGTCAATCCATGGGACGAAGCTGACTCGACTAGTGCATAGAGGCTGCAAGAAGGTGTCAATCTCTTAGAAAAAAAATAACAACTCGCATCTAACTCAATCTACACTCAAGTGACTGAAATCACGAAACGTCAATCGCTTATCAGCAAACAAATCACATCCACTATAGTATCAAACGACATCCAAATGTAACGAAACTTCTAGGACATGTTTATAAGACCTAGCACACATGCTTATGGTCTCAAATCCCACTTTAGGTCAAGTTCCAAAATTGCGATTATTAACAGCAGTGGATTTTTGACCTAGTTGTTTTTGACCCAACAAGCATCTAAATGCTTCGCAATGATGCCCCCATACCCCACCTATGGTTAGTTTTTTATTTGAAATTGTAAATTCCTAGTTATGATGAAATTAGGCCGTGGGTCGATGATGCCAAAAGCTACGAAATATCATGATGTGTTTACGTCAATGCGTAGAGCTCTTACCTGCGGTTGCAATGCAATAAACATGACTGCAATGGGAAGCGCGAGAAGGAGAGGAGTGAACGCCGTTAGCTCACGTTGTGTATTTTCTTATCCAAAAGTTAATAATAACTTACAAAAATTGGCTTTTATACCTTAGCCAAGGTTTTTGGTGGTCAAAACTAATAATCTGGGAGTTCTACCAAAGATGGGTAATGACAGGTTGATACAATCTGGCAGCTTGTAGCCCTGCTCATCAATTACAAGGTTTATCTGAGAAAATAGGAGTTACAATATTCCCGATTTATCAAAATAATAAGCGTTTTTACAATGAGAACTTCGAAGAATGGTATCCGTGGTATCTGTGTTAGCTTGCTACTAACATTCCTTGATGTATACATTACACTAGTGTGTTACATACAAATAAGACTATTTGTTTGTAATGTGATAATTACGATCTATTGCGTAGTGGAAGGCAACAATGGATTGGGAGCTCAGAGTACTTCATTCTGTCAATGTCACACAACTCACTCCGAATCAAATAAATATGCAATGGCACCAACAATCCCTACCCTACCCTCTGATTAAAGTTGAGTTGCTACAAGTAAAAGATAGACTTTACACAGACATGCAAGTCGAGGGCGCAAATAAAGACCACCTGAAGTGGAGGTTGAGCTGGCTGAACAAGAACCCAAGGTACTTGATTCTGTTCACGAGAGAACTTGTGGCCCTGCAAAAGGATTCCACTTTCTGTCTTGTACCAAGAGTAAGGACCTAGATAGCACATGAGGCACTACTAAAGAAGCGGCCAACTTGGCTGAATTACCCCAGGCTGCTTGCTCTAAAAAAGGGACCAACACTGAAGAATACATGGTGAAAACCCTAAAGGGTGCCATTTCATTCTTTAAAAGTCTACCAAATTTGTCATGTGCTATCTATACAAAATTCACCGAATGCTGCTCACTTGCATTGAAGTGTTCAATGAGCCAGAGCAAGTAGGTGCCCCTTGGATGTCATTCCTCGAGGGTAACAAAGGTTTGTGCTATGATCTCAGTGGTCCCAACCTTTCAAAGAAGTCCTCTAAGGCTTCTATGCCAGATGCATGTTTCTACCTTCTCAAAATATGTTGGCATTCAAGGAAGCATTCTACACGAGATTCTTCACTTGGCGAACGAAGATATTTGCACCAATGATCAACAATCTGACCTCAAGGTTTGTAGGCTACTCAGCAGTGGAGCTAGAAAACAGAGTAACTATGTAGTTCTTGCAAGTGCCAGATAAGGAACGGGAAATCAGATATCAAAAGGCTCTAATTACACTTAAAGACCGCCTTGCCAACCGCCAGTCCGAAGACTACTTCAGCCCATAAAGTTGTGTCAAGGGACGCCACAGGTGAGGAGGGTTCCTCGCCGCTCAGCTCTACTGTGGCCTGTGTCTCCATGTCAGCAAATGATACTGAGGGGATTTCTTTCTGAGGTGGCTCCGAAGTGCCTGTCTCTTCTTGTGTTTCTGTCCTTCCCTCTCTCAATAGTTGGTTGACTCGTTTGAGTTCAGCTATCTCTTTTAGCAGCTCATCTTCTCTTTGGACCCGCGTCAAGGCCAGGTCTTTGCGTTGAGATAGCTCTAATTTCAGCTCCAATTCAAGGTCTTTATTTTTCTTTTTTAATGCCTTGTAGACCTCCTTTGTTCCCTTGATCGAGGGTATAGTTGGATTTTCTCATATTTGCTGCAAGAATATCGCCTGATCATTGATTCTTTGTTCTGAGTACTGTAGAGAAGCATTGGCCACATCTAATTGTACCTGGATCTTTTGAGCTGATAGAGTGGTAGTTAGAAGTTCATTTGTCACTTTCGTGAGCTGATCATCCTTGTCTTTTCATGCATCTGAATTTTTTGACAGCAACTCACCCAGTTCTTCCATTTCTTTTTGTTGCTTATCTCTTGCGAGTTGGTGTTGTTCAGCTTCCACTCTCAACTCCTGCACTTGCCTCTGTAGATCGGTGATGACAATAAGTCTGTCGTCTATCTTTCCTTGGAGTGCATCGATTACCATCTCTTACTCTCTGGCCCGTGTGCTATGGCCAAGTGCTGTTGAGCGAAGTCTTTTTGTTATCTTCTGCATTTGCTTAGCATATTCGTTCACTTGCAGGATGACTTCATCATTCGATTTTAAGTCTTCTCTTTGTGTTAATTGCCTTGATGTTTCTGCAGATTCTTTTACCTTTGGCTGCGTCATGGCTACTGGTTGTTGGCTATTGTTGCCCTTGTGTCAGCTGATCTTTTTCTTTCGAGGTAGAGAGTTGTATAACAGCCTTATCTTGCTGTGTTGAGGTAGAGGGTGTTTCCTCGGCCTCTTGTTCTCTTGTGTGCGCAACTTTTACGGAGTCCTCTTTTGGTCCAGGACTAGCTGCCTTTTTTGTCTATGGCTCTCTCTCTCTATTTGCTTCTCTTGAGTAGAGACATCTACTTGTTGTGTTGTTTCCGCTGCTTCTTGCTGTTCAGATTCTTGTGTAGCTTCAGCTAATTTTTCATGTTCAGCTTCTGCTTCTTTCTTTGGCTCATTTTTTGTGTCTTTAACTGTCGGTGATGGTGGTGGGCTCATCATTGGTTGATCTTGGTGTTCAGAGATAGGAGAAGAGATGCGAGGAGACACATCACCTTGGGCATGTTGTGCTTATCCTTGTGCAGTGGTCTCCTCTGAATGCTCTTGATGTTCTTCTGCCTCTTTTGCCTTCTTTTCCGCTTCTTCGGCTTCTTTCATCTTTAAAGCTTCTACTTCCCGGTACATCCGTTCCAATACTTCAACGGGTTCTTCAGCCTGCTTCGTGGTGTGATGCTTGGTCCTTGGTCCCTTAACCCCACTAGGCACCCACTTTTTCGGGTCCCTTCCTTGTGCTTGGCGATTGCGTTGGTATGCATGTTTCTCTCTTTCAAACCAGGCTTGCTTTTGCATAGGCTCTTCTTGGTGTGCTGCCACGGCTTTCCTTTTCATTTCCTCCCGTCATGCTCTCTTTTCTTCATTATGCGAGCTCTCACTACTGTGCCGTTCCAATGAGCTTTTAGCCGATTCTTCATCAGATTTGTAGGATCTCTTGGCCGATCTTGTAGCTTGAGGAGATGGTTGAGCTAACACTATCCAAGTGTTTTGATTTGGGGCAGGTGGTAGGTTGTCGGCCATGCTGATGGCATGGTATGCAATTCTTGTCAGCACCTCTGGTGCACCCAGGTATGTAATCTTTCCTTCTTTCTTTATTCCTTTCAAAGTGGTCAAGACGTATTGTGCATGGTCCACCGGTTGCCTGGTTGTTGACTTGAGGACTTGTGTGAAGGTGGTGGCAACCACATGATTGGGCGTGGTATACCTTGGTGGCCTCTTAGCCAGGAAGTGGAATTGTTGGTGGTATAATCTGGCCGGCTCTTCCACCTGCTTGTGAATAAGGTCCACAAAGGTGGTGGTAGTGGTTTCTTTTGTGAAAGTTCCGGTCGTCTTCTTATCCCTTGCCCTCATTGTCATTCCTTCTGTGGTCAATCTGAGTGCCTCTGCCACTGTTTCCTTGGTTATCATCACTTCAACTTTGTTCCCTTGTGGGTCAGAAATCTGCATAGTTCCATCTTTCTTGATCGTGGACAAAAGCTTGTAAGCTTTTTGGAAGTCCACTCCACATGGCTCTTATTCGTAAAAATCTCTGAGTCCTAGCCATCGATTGGCATCTTTGGTTTCGGGCTTTTCAGCGACATCATACACTTCTTTTGGTAGGAGTTTCAACTCTACCTAATGTCCCTCCTCGCTCTTGAATTTGCTAGTGAACACTGCGGTGTGATGCTCTTCAAGCTGTTCCTTTGAGAGATAGGTTTCCTTGGCTGTTTTGACTGAATCTGGGTCCAGTTGGTATGCTAGTAGTTCTTGCAACTTTTCTTTCTGGTTGAGCTTCTTCTTGGCCCTCTCTTCTGCTTGCATGGCTCTTGTTCAGTGAATAGAGTGTCAAAGTTTGTAGATTTGACAGATTTTTCTTTGAAGTGTCCTTTAGTCTGAAATGCTGACAATTTTGGTCCAATTTGCTTCAAATCAATTTTTGAACAAGCATAGATGCATAAAAACATGCAAGGAACAAAATTGTAAAGTTCAAACAAAAATTTCAACCAAAGTAAATAATCATGATTATTTACAGTTGAGTAATTTTCTCAACATTTTGCAAACTTGGCATCATAGTTAGGGCATGCTACAGTTCAAATCCCATCTGATTTGGTCGAGCTGACAGGCCGCTATGGTTAGTTTTTGGTCGTAGGTCTTCGTGCACTGCTCGGATTCTAGGGTTTTTTCTAGGGGTTTAGACTAGCTACCGGCCGTACAAAATGGATAATTGATGAGTAAAGAACTTACCCCTCATGTCTCGTGTGAGACGACGCTGAAAACGGGTATGAAAGAGGTCGAAAAGCTCTCTCTGCAAAGGTGACAAGTGGAAATGAGGTTGTTTTAGCCTACCTGGGATATCTATACCCGGACTTCCCGAACCATTTTTCCCCAGATTCCCCTGTTAGTCCTCCTTGTTGGAATTAGGGTTGCAGAGAAACGCACTCAGCTTGGAGAAGACGAAGGAAGCTCAAGGCACAAAGTAGAGAGAGTGTTAGTTAGTGTGTAATGGAAAGATAGATAGCCCTAGAGTGATGGGCGTATATACAATGCATGGGGAAAAAACCTTCTAAAGAGGGAAAAAATGTCCCAGTGTCCTAATGTGTTCACACACATCACTACCACATGTATATGGTAACAAATCCCCCTTGGAGTGATGCGGTGAATGAGAGCTGGCACATGAGTAAAGGGAAGTGCCATGCCCTAAGGACATGACCAGTCCACAAAGGGAAGTAAGCCTAAAGCTTTGCGGAAAGCTTCGGGTTTCTCATGAGACAATGCCTTTGTTAAAAGATCTACAAGATTTTCCTGTGTTGGCACATAAGCCAAGCTGATCTCTCCGGGTGAGAGCCTCTCCCTGACATAGTGGTAATGCACCTCAATGTGCTTTGTGCGAGCATGAAAAACTGGGTTCCTTGCAACTCCAAATGCGCTCTGACTGTTATAGATAGTGTTGGCAGTGTCCTGTCCAACAACCAAATCAGCCATAAGGCGTCTGAGCCATACACACTCAACCGTAGCTGTGAAGACTGCCTTGTACTCAGCCTCACAACTCGAAGTGGCCATAGTAGGTTTCTTCTTGCTCAACCATGATATACATGAACTACCAAGCATGAAACAAAAACCGCTTGTGGACACTCGTGTGTCAAAACAACCAGCCCAATCTGAGTCCAAAAAAGCATGTAAATCTAGCCAACATGTAAAACAAGCCAAGAAATAAAGTGCCACTAAGGTAGAAAAAACTCCTCTTGATAGCCTGCCAACGCTTAGACCCTGGGCTAGACCCTGGGCTATGCATAAATCTGCTCACCTATGAGACTGCAAATTGAATATTTTGCCTCGTGTTGCATACATAAATGAGGCAACCAATAGTAGTTTGGTAAAGAGTGACATCTGCAGGATCACTAGCATCATGTAGACTCAATTACAAACCTATTTCCATGGGAGTGGCAATAGGTTTGCAATCCTCAAGTCCAAACTTACATAGCAATGTCTCTATGTAACTATTCTGACACAAGGAAATATCACCATCGCACTACTTAAATTGTATGCCCAAGTAATGATGCAACAACCCCAAATCTTTCATCTTGAAAGTAGCATTCAAATCAGCCTTAAATTGTATGCCCAAGTAATGATGCAACAGCCCCAAATCTTTCATCTTGAAAGTAGCATTCAAGTCATCCTTAAATCAGCAATATGTCTCTCATTTGGTCCAGTGATCAGCAAATCATTTACATAAAGAACCACAATGAGAAGTACATCACCCTCATGCTTTACATACAATGTGCTTTCTGTTGGACTGTTACGAAAGCCTTGTTTGAGCAAATGAGTGTCAACTTTTTCATACCTAGCACAAGGAGATTGCTTCAACCCATACAAAGCCTTGTTACATTTACACACTTTGTCCTCTTGTCCTTTCTTGATAAAACCGCGAGGCTGCATTACATAAACTTCCTCAAATATGTCACCATTCAAATCACATAAAGTCCATGTGTCATTTTCTATAAGTGCATCATATTCTGATTGCATGGCAACCATCCAATTTTGTGAATTTTGTGCTTCATCAAAAGAGAGAGGCTCCTCAACATCATGTAAGCTAGACACAACCAAAGCATAACAATCTGATGCATAAGATGCATGGTGAGAGCCTGAACGAGTACGACTAGACAAACGTGCATCCTATTTATTGTCACGCAATTTATGCACCAACCATTTTGGCATACCTCTAGCCTGCTCATTTTCAGCCCTTTCCTCATCAACTACATCATGTACATCTGCATCAGTAATAGGCTAATCTATAAAATTTTCAGAAACCCCCATAGGCTGTACTGTTGGGGTATAAAGCCTAATGTGGTCGCCCAGGTAAGTGGGCGGGCCGCCAGGTATGTACGCATATTCTTTTGTAAAAACCTAATAAGAACTCACTATGCTCTACACATTACAGTAGAGCGAGTTCACCATATCGTCGTGCTCTTCTTCTCACACTCTCTCTCGCGTCGCACTTCCGCTCGTACTCCTTCAACTGGTATCAGAGCTCAGATCGAGGCTCGGGGCAGCACTGCAGGAGGCTAGAGTCACTAGCTCAGATTGGAGTGAAATTTGACAGGCAAAGACACGGCCCCAAATCTTGTGGGAAAGCCCGCAAGGCTTGGTGTGCTCAGAATTTTATTCTGAGGTCATCTCGGTCACCGTTCGGCTTCGACAAAGCTCTGCGCAGGTCATTTTCGACTACGTGGTCTCAGCGGGTGCAGATCCGACTCTGCAAATTTGGGGTTTTTTGGCCTACGACTGTAGGTGCTGAGGATATCGACACTCCCAGAGTGTTGATTTGTGGCTGTCTACACATCGAAGGATGGCTCACAGTTCTTGGAGGCGTGTGACATACGACACGGGCGCATCTACACACAAACTATAGGCGACATCCACTAGTTCATCAGGTAGCTTGTGTTTGCTGCTTGATATTCCAGATTTCATCCTGACATTGCAGGTACTTCCACATGGGATGTATTGTCAGAGATGATGTATGTCTGTTGAGGGTTTGCTGGCTGTGAGTCACGCAGCAAACAACCGCCGCAGCGGTTACAACATACAGTGGGAAATTTGTGGATGTATGACTTTGTGGGAAGTCTATGTACTGTCAGATTTACTGCAGCCTTTGTTGAGGGTCGAGTGAGGTTTTATTGAGCTGGGGGATTCTCGAATGTTGAGATCCTTTCGGTGATACAGGTCTTGGAGCGATCCCTCGAGCACCCTTAGATAGGCAGCTAGGATGTATTGACTGAGAGTTAGACAGTTGGGATTGCATCTTTGCTTTACTGCCATTGAGGCATTGTCGCAGTCTATGCTTACAGGACAGTGACAGGACAGTCAGAGACAGTACAGGTGCAGGACAGGTTTACCCACAGCTTACAATGTTAGAGAGACAGTGGTTTTTTGAGCTATTTTTTGGTCTGTTTTTAGTACACCAGAGCCATTTTACAAAGGAGACTATGTCAAAATTTCTGCAGAATCTGAATCTTTCTTGGTTCATTTGACAGGTTGATATTGGTTCAGAGGTCAGTTTACAGGGGAAACTCTGCCGAATTTTTCCCAGGAAAGTAAACTACTGTGAAGCGTAGCTATGGCTGGATCACAGGACACTACTCTTTACAATATCAAGAAGCTGGATGGAACCAATTTCCCATTGTGGAAGAAGCAGATTTGGCACGTGTTGGTACAAAAGAAGTAGATAAAACCTATAAAGCTCAAGGGGATAAAACCAGAAGATATGGACGAAGATGAATGGAGCGAAATGGATGAATTGGCACTTTCTACCATTATGCTGACTTTAGCAGAAAGCGTTTACTTCAATGTAGCAGACGAGATGTCGGCTTATCAAGCATGGTTAAAGCTGAGTGATCTTTATGAGAAGCAGAGTGCAGCTTCACAGGTATACTGGCTTAAGAAGCTTGTTGAATTGAAGATGAAAGAAGGGACACCTATGTGCAATCATCTGAATGAATTCAACACAATCTACAGTCAGTTGTCAGCTCAAGGTGTCAAGTTTGATGAACCTGTTAGAGCTATGTTCCTGTTGATCACATTTCCGAAAAATTGGGACACTTTTCGCACAACTTTGAGTAATTCTGCACCTCCAGATGGTTTGAACATAGCAGGTGTAGAAGGAAGTCTGCTTAGTGAAGAAACCAATAGAAAGACAATGGACAAAGGCAAAGGAACAGCCTTAGTTGTCAGGGGAAGGACCAAAGAAAAGTACAAAGGTGGAAAGAGGAATCAGTCTCGTAGCAAGTCCCGCAGTGCTAAAGGCAAGAGTGACATAGAATGCTACCATTGTGGCAAGAAGGGTCACATGAAAAGAGACTGCAAAGAATGGAAAGCAGAAAAAGGCAAAGAGAAAGCTGAAGACCATGGTGAGAAGAACAAGTCCTCAGTGAAGATTCAAGAAATAAATGTGACAAACACTGTTGCAGAGGATGACAGTCTAGTGTCAGGAGACATCTACTTCTTGAAGAATACAATGGACTCAGATCTTCTTACAGCATCTGATGGAAATGCACTTAGTGACTTGATTATAGACTCAGGGGCATCACTTCATGTGTCTCCAAACAAGGAGTGGTTTACCTCTTATGTGACCACTAAAGATCATGTTCGGCTAGGCAATGGGCAGACATGTGAGATCTTAGGTGTTGGAGATGTTCAATTGAAGTTTCAGAATGGCTCTTCTTTCACGCTGAAGAATGTGAGACATGTTCCCGCAATTACAAAGAGCTTGATCAGCACAGGTTTACTTGATGATGCTGGCTACGTCACCACTTTTGGACAGAACATGTGGAAGATATCCAAGGGTTCTATGACAGTAGCACATGGAGTAAAGTCTGGAGGACTTTACATGATTTATGTATCAAATGTCTCTAAAAATGTAATCAATGTAACCAAGCAGCCGAACGTTTCTTTGTGGCATAGCCGGTTAGGACATATGTCCAAGAAGGGAATGGAAATCTTGTCTCGTTCTGGTTATTTGCTTGGCTTTTCATTTAATGATTTTGAATTCTGTGAACATTGTCTGTATGGTAAGCAAACACAGCAGCCACATAAGCATAGAAGCTGTAGAAGAGATACACAGTTGGCACTTGTTCATAGTGATTTGTGTGGACCTATGCCTAACCTATCTCTAGGGGGAGCTTCTTACTTTATGACATTTATAGATGATTACTCGAGGAAAGTATGGGTTTACTTTCTCAAGCACAAGGATGAAGCGTTTAGTGTTTTCAAAACGTTTGTGACACTTGTGGAGAATCAGAGTGGCAAGAAGCTTAAATGCTTACGCACTGACAATGGTGGAGAGTATGTTTCAATTGTTCCGAGTCCTTCAAACCATTATGTTGGAAATAGGGACTCATGTAGCCCTAGACTGGCTTTAGTGCCACCCGGTTTTCTTCGTGATGAGGTAGTTTTTGGTTTTTTAACATTTCTCTCATGGATTTCATCTCTTGGAATAGCTTCTGATCCTTGGTCTAATATCCAATCCCTTATGGAGTACCCTTGGTATTTGGTTTGTTCCAAATCCTCAGGAGTCATCATGACAAAGTTATTGTTATAACAATCCCTAAATAGATAGGTTGGTAGATTTGTTGAACCCTTATCTTTGATTTTGAAGATGTAGATGATCTTCATGGGTGTTAATTGTCCTGATTTGGCATGAGAAGTCCATAGAAGATCTTTGACATTTCTATCCTCCCAATAATAGACTCCGATCCTAGGATTATCCGTATTAAGCCATTTCAAGGGCTTCAAATCAACTTGATCATATCTCTCAAATTCTAAAGTTGTGGTCCTTCTTTTGCTGCCATATCTGGAATTATGGTATTTACTTCTAGCCCCCATTTTTCTATCACATCAGGATTTTCAACTTGTAAATACTGAGTTCTGTTTTTATCCATGTACATTTTTCCTTGTTTGTTTGCCCTGATTTCCTCTTCAAACTCTATGTCATGGTCATCAATGCGAATGGCATGCTCTTCATTAGGATCCTGGTAAACATGAGCTCCATGGTGATTAGTTTTATAAAAAGAGAGTATGTGCTTATAATGCATTGTCGTACCGGTTTCTGAATGAGTCGAATAGGAAGACATTTCACATGTTGGATTCTAAAAAAGTGTTTGAGACTTCTTCAAAGATAGTGTCCAAGTAATCTCCTTGGTTCACACTCTCTTCGATGGATACTATACTAGCGGTCTCTCCAAATATTCCTTGATTTTCTAGTATACGACTAGATCTAAGGTTCATATAGGCTTGTGAAGCCCTGGATAGAGTACTTACCGTCGGATTTACTTGTTATCAATTTCTTCCACTTGACATGATTGCAACTTCTGTCAAGCTTTCAATTCCTTGTTTGCAACCTAATTCATGTATCAGTTTTAATCAAGTTAGCTATTCCTTCACAAAGATTGTACATTTTTTGCTAACTATTGTGACTGGTCTATGTGTATCACTTCAAATTGAGCGAAGTGAGTCAGCAATTGAGACTTTTGGATTCTACTTTTGCAAAAAGCCAAAGGACTAATCTGCAACCTGGAAACTGAGTGAACATGTATCAATTTGGATCCGGTTGAACCCAAAATTTCCCGGTGGCCTTGTATTATGTTGGTGTAACACCGTACAAGTTTAAAAGTCAAAAAGTCTGTCTCTATGTATCAGTAGTAAATAATCACGTTTATTTATTTTTTTCAGTTTTTTATACCTTTTGGCTTGATTTGCCAAGTATGCAACTTGTTAAGGTCTCTGACAAGTTCGTAGACTCAGTTTTCAAGAATCTGGCTTAAGTCTCACTTTTGTGGTCCAAATTTCACCAAATTTAATTTGTGTGGTCTACTTGATATGCTTGACCTTGTGGTATACTCAAATGTGCAAAACTGTCCAATTTTGTAGCAGATGTAAATAATCGCAATGATTTACTCCTACTATTTTCATGCAATTTTTTGTCACTATCTTGACACAGATTTGTTAAGCGGCTCAAATTAAGCTCCCTAGCAAGGTTTCATCAAGTTTGGATAATTTTGTTCAAATTGTCAACAGTTTTGTGTCTACAGACTGACTTTGCAAATTTGGCCACAATTTTCACTCCAATGATCCAAATCTTATCAAATTTGATTTGTGGGCTTAATATAACATGCTAAAACTAATGGTATGCTAAGTTGGTCAAAAAAGTTGAGAAATGGAACAAAAGGAAATAATCACGATTATTTACTTCTGATAATTTTTTGCATCTTTTTGGTCAACTGAGGATGTACACTTGTTTATCACATCAATATAAGCCTATAAGTCAAGTTTCACTAAGTTTAAACAAAAGTTTTCCAATTTACACTCAAGTTCTCGACAATCAGTACAGATTTTAGTTTTTACCAAGTTTTTGGTCAGTTTGGTGATCCAAATTCTATGGGCCTTTACAAAAGATGTTTGTACATATGCGTAGAGTCTCTGGTATCAACCTTGGTCACTTTTGAGCTGGAAATAAATAATCGCGGTTATTTACTTTTGGCCTAAAATGAGCACTTTTTTCAACTTTTCCACTGGACAATCTTTTTATGAACTATTTTAAGCCTTTGAGTCAAGTCAAAACTTAATTTGGCCTAAAATGTCAAGAAAGAGTAAATAATCTGAGTTTTTGTAAAATCTTGAAATTTTTACCTCAATGCATCCTTAAGCTTACCATTGGTTCATACAAATTTTAAAGCATACTCTCCAATCGGATTCAGTGGTTGACAATCTTCTAGTGCTATTTCTATCTGTAGACCTGAAACCAAGAAACCAGAATACGTTTTGTCTGCGGATGATACAACCTGTAACCTTTGCTTTCAGCAGTATAACCAACAAAAATACATTTGACAGCCTTATCATCCAATTTTCTGCGCTGCACTTGTGGCACCAAAGCATATGTCAAACAACCAAAAACACGCATGTGCTCAATAGAAGGCTTTCTATCATTCCATGCGTCATATGGAGTAATAGACTGCAAAGTTTTCGTAGGACACCTGTTAAGTACATAAGTGGCACACATGATGGCCTCAAGCCAAAAAGAATGCGGCAAAGATTGACTTTTGACCATACATCGTGCCATTTCCGTAATTGACCTGTTTTTCCTCTCAGCAACACCATTTTGCCGAGGTGTATAAGGCACTGTACATTGGTGTTTTATCCCACGACTAGCCATAAATGCATTAAATTCATGAGACATATACTCCCCCCCTCGATCGGAACGGAGGGTGCCCATAGTACATTTCGAGACATTCTCAGCCATAGCCAGAAATTGTTTGAAGCACATAAAAACTTCGGACTTCTCTTTAAGAGGAAATACCAATGCATGCCTGGAGTAATCATCAATGAAAGTCACGAAGTATAGGTAATTGCCCAAGGACGGAGTTTGCATGGGCCCACAAACATCACTATGCACAAGCTGCAATCTGCATGTGGCCCGAACTAAACCATCCTTTGGAAACTTAGAACACTGCATCGTGTGCAAAATACAGCCTTCACAAACATGTTTGACAGGTGCTTCAAGAGGCGGCAAAGAAGCAACCATATCAGATTTCTGCAAACGCAGCAAACTGGCAAAATTTAGATGACCAAAACGTGCATGCCAAAGTTTTGCATCTGAAATAGCCCTTGAATCTGCAACAGCATTTGCAAAATTTTTTCCACTCTTGTCATATAAAGTGAGCTTATACAGCCCACAACATAAAAGGCCAGATGCAAAAATTTCATCACCAAAATGAGATCATGAACTGTACATCTGTCATCCACAAATTTGACTACAAGTCCAAGCCTAGCAAGTGCGGATACAGACAAGAGATTCTTCTTGATCCCAGGTACATAAAGTGCATCAACAAGTGTGAAAGAACTGCCATTAGCAGCAGTAAGCACAATCTTTCCAACTCCCTGAACTGGATAAGAGGCATTGTTGGCACAAGTGACTGAATTCGCATTAGGGATAGACTCGAGAGAGGTAAACAATTCATGATGTGAGGTAATGTGCTTTGTAGCACCACTATCAAAATACCACACATGTGAATCTGTAGCAACTGACAAGCATGCATCATGGACGACAGGATTGTAAGTGCACTCTGCACTAAAAGCCCATTCTGCATCAACATCAGCATTACAGTCTACTTTTATAGAAGAATCAACAACGGCTGCATTTGTAGTGGAACCATCATTTGCAGGGAACCACCCTCTTTCTTCTTAGCCTCTTTTGCCTTTAACTTAGGACACTGCTTGATCAAGTGATCATTAGATTTACAATAATGGCAACGCATCTTCTTTTTGCCCTTATCACCAGAATTTCCAGACGAAGTGTTGCCAGTAGAAGCATTAGGAACAATATTTTTGCCACTGGCAGCAGAACCATAAGAAGTGGTTGCATTGCTGTTACCACCGTTTCTTTGAGAAGCAATAAAAGCCTACTCAACTGCACACTGCCTAGTCTTGTTTTTTTTGGAAAGTGACTCTTGCAACAGCAATGTGCATAATGCATCAAACTTGACAATTTATGGATGTCCTTGGGTCATAAGTCTCCAAGTACTAGCAAAAGTTTGGTAGGAATCTGGTAAGGCAAGAACAATCTGCACTAGGGAACTGTCTGAAATGACTTCAAATGCAGAAATGAGTTGCTCATTAGTATCCTTGACACTAGCAAGGAAAGCGTCCATATCATCTTCCTCATGCATAATCTTCAACTCCAGGTCTTTATGCAGCAAAGCAATTTTAGCCTCATTGCGGCTTGCAGAAAGACCTGCTAGAATATCCCAAGCCTGTTTTGCAGATTTTGTTGAACGAATGTGAGGAACGATGGTGCGCTCAACAGACAACGCAATCAATGCATGAGCATGCGCATCCTTAACATCCCAACGAGCTTGTTCTGCCGTAGGCAAAACAACTCTAATAGCTGCAATCCTTGCAGCAAGACTTGCAACATCCTCAACATCGCCTACATCCTTAGAACCAGGACGTACATCAATGCCCTGCACAATGTTCCAGACGCCCTTTGACACAAGAACCACATAGGGTAGTTGTCCCCATCCAACCTGTCCTCAGCAGCAAACATCTTGAACACATCTGTGTTGTTGTTGTCAGCCATGGTAAATGATGCACCTGATGTGAAAACTGCCCAAAAATAGGAGAAATGGAGCGGGAACAACCTGTGCTATATAGCACAAACCGTAGAAGACTATAAGGCACCTGTTATGAAAAAAAACGGCACTGGACAGAAATTCTGCACAAAATGACGAAATAGCCTGTGCAGTACTGCCTGTAGTGGAAACGGAGGCCGAAACGAGCCCAAATCGAAAATTTGAGCAGACCAAGCTCTACGAGCCTTCCTGAAGTATTTGTCGACATGCGAACACCTCGCCAAAGCTCACTGAAATTGGAGAAAAGTAAGCCGATGTGTACTGGAGCTGCTGGCGACTAAGCCCGGGAGGACGCAACCTGCTCTGATACCAATTGTTGGAATTAGGGTTGCAGAGAAACACACACAACTTGGCAAAGACGAAGGAAGATCAAGGCACACAATAGAGAGTGTATTACTTAGTGTGCAATGGAAAGATAGATAGCCCTAGAGTGATGGGCGTATATACAATGCACGAGGGAAAAAACCTCCTAAAGAGGAAAAAAATGCCCCGCCGGTCCTAGTGTGTTCACACACATCACTACCACATGTATATGGTAACAAGCATAGCATGGTAGAGAAGATGAGCATGCATTGATTCTTGTCTCTTGGTTGGATTTGAATCACAAAGCCAAGAGTTGTTGGTGTAGGCCTCCCTTCTCACAAGCTTGGAGTAGGTGATAAGCTTTCCATTAAAGCTTGAGAAGGAGAGAGTCTTCTTACTCCACACATGGACTAGTGTGAGTGTGTATGCAATAATGCCTTGAGAAAATCAGCCCCCTCTCTCTCTCTTGGTTGACCCCTCTTGCTATTTTCTCATGCTCACACCCTATTGGACCTCTCCAAGCTTAGCCAATGGAATTTCAAGAGCATAAGTGACAGCCTTCTCACATGTGTCCCCCTTTCCCCTTTGTGAGAGCTTTAGGTAATTAATTAATGCAACTAAACTCTCATTGGACCCCTTTGTCTCCTGGCCAATAGGAATCAAGCAAGCCGACCCCTTAGGGGACTGTCCACCAATAATCTTCTAGAGAGCTTGATTCCTATTGGTTCTTTTATTAAATGTTTTTAAATTAATTAAACTAGATTTACTCTAGCCTAATTCTCATTGGTCCACATCCATGGCCATCCAATAGGATTTGAGTACACCTTGTGGGCATCTGGGCTAGGGAGGTGACATGTGTCCCTCTTTCCCCTTGTGTAAAGGAAGCTTGTGAGTGAGTGTGTGTTTCTCTCTCATTTTGGCACACACACTAAGCAACCAATTTTCCTAGTGATTGACCTTTGGACACAACCTTTGAATTTTGGAACCTTAGCATTTTGGAAGTCTTAATGGGCTGAACCTTAGGGTCTTTTAAGCCCATTGTTGCACATCACTCTTTTGTAGATGCCCCCCTTTTTGGATCCCTATTTTCCCTCCTTTGGATCCCTACTGTGACCGGTCTGCAAGCTTAACCAATATTCTAGCTTTTTCTCCCCTAGTACTTCCCCATGTTAAATGATCAGTTTAACATGAGAGAATCATTTAGGAGAGTTAGATATTAGTTATTATGACATTAACTTTCTCTTGAAATCACAATCGTCCTCAACTATGGGATAGAGAGGATAAAGCATATTCATTAGTCCTTTTTCTAGCGGGTAGAGGATCCCTATGTTACCCTACGTCATCATTCCAGAATGGATGACTAGTCCATTTGGCGCTTGAGAGCCTAAGCTGTCGCATGCATGTCTGCACATTAGTCCTATCAATTTTCCATAGTAGAATGACAAGCTCTACTTGGTATTTGGGAGACATTGTCTCCGCAAACTTGATCGAAGCATGCATACTACTTCACATTCGTACACAATAAAGAAAAAGAGAGTCTTATAAGACAAAAAATTTGTTCATTTTAAACATTTGTACATTTGTTTACTCTAGGGAAGCATTGTAAGCATTGACAGGTTTAGGTTATCCTTTAGTTGTATGCCTTGCATCCATCTAGCATCTTCAAAAGGATAATTCTGAAACTTAATAAGATATCGTCGAATAGTCTCATCACCTCTTAGTACCTTGTCTTCATGTCGGAGAATGGACTTGGGTTGCAGTACCTCTTCTTGGTCCTCAATCTCCGGTGGGTCTTGAATAGTTGGTTGTTGTTGAGGTGGATCTCCTTTGTAAGGCTTTAGTATGCTCACATGAAAAGCATTGTGTATGAGCCAATGGCTGGGCAACTTGAGTTGATAGGCCATCTCATTGATTGGCCTAAGAATTCGGAAGGGAACATAGTATGTTTTTGCTAACTTAGCATAGTACTTTTGGTGTCCCATAGGATTCTTTCCCCTCGTGTGCCTTAATTGAGCCTTGGGAAATTTAAGTAAGACCCAATCATTTTCTTTAAAGGCTTGGGCTCTTTTGTACTTGTCAGCACAACAGACTTTTGCCTTTGCTATGAGATAGAGATAGCATCCTTAATCTTTTGGAAATATTCTTGTAGGTCTCGGCTATACTCATTGTAACGAAGATCTTCCCGTGTACCTTAAGTAGTAGGGGACTTTTTGATCTTCCCTCAATTACCTCAAAAGGTGCTTTTCCCGTGGAAGTATGTACAGTGTTATTTTAGGCATACTCTACTAAAGGTAAGTACTTCTCCCATTGGAATCTTTGATCTACTTCCGTTACATAGGCTTTTAGTAGATTGAGAATTTTTAGGTTAGATATTTCACTTTGGCCATCTGTTTGTGGGTGATAGGCCAAAGAGAAATTTAGCCTTGTTCCTAAATCCTCAAAGAGACCCTTCCAAAAATTACTGGTCATTCAAGGATCTCTATTTGACACTATGGATATTGGCAAGCCATGGTACTTGAATATTTGTGAAATGAAGAGGGTCTCCATTTGATGGGCTTTGATAGTCTTTTTGACAGGTTTAAGATGAGTTTGTTCACTGAACCTGTCTACTATCGTCCATATTCCCATAATCACATGGATAGACTTAGGCAATCCAAAGATAAAATCCATGGATATGCTCTCCCATGGTGAATTAGGGATTGGCAAAGGTTGAAGCAATCCAGGTTGCTTCCCTCTATCAAACTTTGTCTTTTGGCATACCACACATTTAGAAACATACTCTTGTATGTTTGCTTTCATGGTAGGCCAATAGAAATATGTTTCAATCCCCTTTAGGGTAGACTGAACTCCTCTATGCCCCGCATAAGGAGGAGCATGAGATTCATACATTACTTTCTCACATAGTGAGTTAGTAACACATAGTCTATTGCCATAGTAAAGATAACCATCTTGTAAAGAAAATGGTTCCTCTTTCTTCCCTAGCGCAAGGGCTGAAGTCACATCTTTAAAATCAGGATCAATAGCATACTCATCTATTATAGAAGAAAGACCATTGTGAGTTGTAATGTAATTGGCCTATTTAACTTGAGAGTAGCGGAAATTAATGAGAGTACTTTTGAGAAATAACTTTGTGAGCATAACGGGTGAACATATTTGAAGATGGAAACATAATCATAGCAATTAGTTAACTTGGCATGAACAATACTTTTGCAAGAGTGAGAATTTAGAGAACATGACAACAGTTGAGGACCGGATTTATGTGGAGCCGGTCCCCCCTCCAATAGGCATTTGTATTATGATTTCTCCCATTAAGAGAGACTTGTTACAATACAGTCTTTGTGTTCCTTGTGACCTAGGTGATGCAATGAAGATGGAAAGCTTCATGCATCACAAACATAACATAAACTTGAAGAAAGATTTAACTATCCCAAGCCTCAGTCCCAAGACCTCAAACACCTTCGAAGGTGGAGAGAGCTAGCAGGGAATGAGGGTAGGGAAGAGGAAGAAGAAACATTTCCTAGGAGAAAGAATTAGTTCCTCACTTATCATACTCTTGTTGCTAGCATACATAATAGCATAGTAATGAAGAAGAAGGAGATGACAAGATTAAGCATTGAAGCATGGCTCTTGGTTGGATTTGCACTCCATAGCCAAGAGTGTTGGTGTAGGCTCTCAACCTCTACTTGCTTGGAGAGGGAGCTCTTGCACTTTGCATAGCACACAATGAGAGTGCTTGTGAGTGTGTGTGGGTGAGTATACCCCTCAAGCTAGCCCCCTCCTTGCTAGGTCGACCCCCCCTTCTAGCTCATAATTGAAGCTCATTGGCTCTTGCCAAGCCTAGCCAATCACAAGCTTGGGTCATTTCTAGCATTAGGTGTAGACTTGGGACAAGTGTCCCCCTTTCCCCTTTGAGAGAGAAGACTTGATAAATGCAAAAACAATTAGATAATTCAAGTAATTTATCATTGGACCCCTTTGAAGCTTAGCCAATAGGCTTCAAGCAACACATGAAGGTAACATGGGTAGGGACCTGACATGTGTCCTTGCTGCCTCTTCAAGTTGGGGCTTCCCTTGTGTGTGTGTGTGAGTGTGTGTTCTCTATCTAATCCCTAGGAAAAGGGCTCGCCCCCCCTCTTGTAGGGATGCTTTTGAATTTAGGTGTTCAAGCACCTTACTCACCAAGCATGACAAAGCACTTGAACTAGGGGGTATTCTCACAAGCATCTTAGGCAAGCATGTCAAGGCACCTCAAGCACCTTAATCAAGCACCTCAAGCAGGACAAGCACCTCAAGCACGACAAGCACCTCAAGCAGGACAAGCACCTCGAGCTTGGGCCGGGTTCCCACCTCAAGCTCAGCCCTAGCTTACCTAAGGTCAAAGGACTTTTACACACATTATTGGAGGTCTTCAATGAAGCTAACCCTAAGTTCTTATGCTCCATTGGTTAGCCTTGCTCTTTGATAGACCATCTCCCATTTGGGCCCCTTTACCATTGGCCCCGTGTTGAGATAGATCTATAAGCACATATCTATATCTTAACACTTGTTCCCGTTTATTCTCCCACATTAAGTGATCAATTTAATATGAGAAAATTATTTGGGTTGGTTAGATATTAGATTTTATGACATTACCTCTCTCTTGAAATCATATTTGTCCTCGACTATGAGGTAGAAGAGATAAAGCCTTAGTCATTAGTCAATCGTACTTAGCGGGTAGAGGATCCCTTTTTTACCCTATGACATCTTTCCAAGATGGATGACTAATCCATTTGGTGCTTGGGAGACATAGCTGCCGCAAGCATGTCTGCTCTTTAGTCCATTTCATTCTCCCAAAGTAGAGTGACAAATTCTACTTGGTGTTTGAGAGACGTCTTCATCACAAACATGATTCTAAGCATGCATATTAGTTAAATTTGTGCACAAGTAAAAAGAGGACTAGTCTTATAAGACAAAAACATGAGTCATTTAAAAGAAATTTGTACATTTGCTTACTCTAATGTAGCATTGTAAGCATTGACAAGGTTCATACTATCCTTAAGCTGTACTCCTTGCATCCATCTAGCATCTTCAAAAGGATAATTTTTGAACTTAATAAGATACCGTCGGATAATCTTACCATGTCGTAGTACCTTGTCTTCATGCCGAAGGACAGCTTTGGGTTGTAGCACAGGGTCTTCAATAATTGGTTCAGTTAGTGGCTCTCCTTTGTAGGGCTTAAGTAGGCTTACATGAAAGGCATTGTGTATAATCCAATGGTTGGGCAACTTGAGTTGATAAGCCGTCTCATTGATGGGCTTCAAGATTTGGAAAGTACCATAGTATCTTTTTTCTAGTTTAGCATAATACTTTTGATGGCCCGTAGGATTTTTGCCCGTTGTTTGCCTTAATCGAGCCTTAGGAAACTTGAGTAAGACCCAATCATTTTCTTTGAACATTAAGGCTCTTCTGTGCTTATCAGCAGCAGCTTTTTGCCTTTGTTGAGTGATGGATATAGCCTCCCTAATCTTTTGAAAAGATTCTTGTAGGTCACGGCAATACTCATCGGCGGCGAAGATCTTCCCATGTACTTTGAGTAGCAAGGGACTTTTAGGTCTTCCCTCAATGATCTCAAAAGGTGCTTTTCCCGTAGAAGTATGTACAGTATTATTGTAAGCATACTCTACAAGAGGTAAGTACTTTTCCCATTGTGAGCGTTGATCTACTTCGGTAACATACGTCTTGAGTAGATCGAGTATCGTAAGATTGGCTATCTCACTTTGGCCATCCGTTTGTGGGTGATAGGCCGAAGAGAAATTCAATCTTGTTCCTAGATTTTCAAAGAGACCTTTCCAGAAATTACTGGTCATTCTAGGATCTCTATCTGACACGATGGATGTGGGTAATCCATGGTGCTTGAAAATCTGAGATATGAAGAGAGTTGCCATTTGATGTGCCTTAATAGTCTTTTTGATAGGAATAAAATGTGCTTGCTTGCTAAACCTGTCGACTATTGTCCATATTCCTGTATTCCCATGGATCATACTTGGGTAATCCAAAGATGAAATCCATGGATATACTCTCCCATGGTGAATTTGGAATAGGCAATGGCTGGAGTAATACAGGTTGCTTCCCTCTATCATACTTGGTCTTTTGGCATACTACACATTTTGATACATACTCTTGTATGTCCACTTTCATGGTAGGCCAATAGAAGTACATCTCTACTCCTCAGAGAGTAGGTTGAATACCTCTATGCCCCTCATATGGAGGAGCATGGGATTCATACATAACTTTCTCACGAAGGGAATGGGTAACACATAGCCTATTGCCGTGGAGAAGATAACCATCCTGCAAGGTGAATGGTTCCTCTTTCTTCCCCAAAGCAAGGGCTGACATTATGTCTCTAAAGTCAGGGTCAGTAGCATACTCATCTATCATAGAGGATAGATCATTGTGAGTAGCTATAGACACCGCATTAACTTTTGGTCGTCGTGAAAGTGCATCGGCTACTTGATTGTGCTTACCAGCTATGTGAGAAATATGGAAATTAAATTGCGAAAGAAAATTTTTCCACCTCATTTGTTTGTCGGAAAGCTTGATTTGCGTCATGAATTACTTGAGACTTTGGTGGTCGGTTCGTAGGATAAATGGAGTCCCCAATAGGTAGTGCTTCCATGTGTCTAGGGTATGTAGAACAGCTAAAAGCTCTTTCTCATAAATGCCCAAGACTCGCTCATCAATATTGAGCCTTCGGCTCTCATATGCTATGGCATGTCCTTCTCGAAGCAAAACTGCTCCAAGGCAATCACCACAAGCATCACATTGGACCTCAAATGTCTTTGAGAGATCCGGAAGCACGAGGACTGGTTGGGAAATAAGGTTCTCTTTGAGATTTTCAAAAGCATTTTGCTCCTTAGCAGTCCATACAAACTTAACGTTCTTCTTAGTTAAGTCGTGTAGTGGTCCTGCTACTTGAGATAATTTTACTATGAAGCATCTATAGTATGCACACATACCAACAAAGCTTCTTAGCTCATGTAGATTTCTTGGGTTAGGCCATGCTTTTATTACCTCTAACTTTGATGGATCCATTTGGATACCACGTTTAGAGATAATATGACCTAAGTATTGAATCTCTTGAAGGTAGAATTCGCTTTTATTTTGGTTGAGATAAAGCTTGTTCTCCCTCAATGCTTGAAAAATCACTTGGAGATGTTGCTTATGTTCCTCCAAAGACTTGGAGTAGATGATGATATCATCAAAGAACACTCCAGTGAATTTGCGATATGGTCTAAAAATTTTCTCCATCAAACGATTGAACGTAGCTGGTGCATTAGTCAAGCCAAAAGGCATGACTAGATATTCATAAAGACCAAACGTTGTGTGAAACGCGGTCTTTGAGATATCTTCATCCACTATCCTTATTTGATGATAGCCACTCTTAAGTTCAATCCTATTGAAGTAGGTAGAGCCTTGTAGCTTATCAAACAGATCTTCTACCCGAGGTACGGGAAATCTGTTTTTGATAGTGATATGGTTTAGTGCTCGATAGTCTACACACATACGGTATGTATGGACGCGATTTCTGGGCGAGCAATTTCTAGCGAGCGCTTTTTAAGAATCGGGCGAGCGGATTCCCAAAAGAAGGGACAATCTACCCATCTCTCTCTCTCTCTCTCTCTCTCTCTCTCTCTCTCTCTCTCTCTCTCTCTCTCTCTCTCTCTCTCCAACTAAAATTTGATTGTCATTTCACGAACAACTTACATTCAAACAAAAAACACCATGGAATCATTCAATACACTATTAATAAGAGAAAGTTCCTTACACACAATTACGGTCTATTTCAAATAGCAAACACCAAATCTATGAGTTCCATTGCATCCAAAGTAAATACATATGGGGGTTGATACATCATGGGTGACATGGAGGAAAGAAGGGAGGTGGGGGGACCATATCCTCTGGGAGGAAACAAAGGTCGTGCCAACGGGGGCAGTGCACCAAATGGAGGGGGAACTACTCCAAATGGCAAAGGGTGTGAACTATATGTGGGGGGGGGGGGGGGGGGGGGGGGCTGGGGCTGCAAGTAGTGAAAGAGGCAATGGATCAACCCCGGATGGGGCCTCAGATGTGGAGGCAATGAATGCAGTGGGAGACGGTCCAGTTGCACGCTATGCCAAAAATGGGGCTGTGAAAGTGGGATATGGTGCTGCTATTGCTCCGCCCTGACTGCTGAGTGGTGTCGGGAACGGTGGGTCAAGCGGATGAAGCTGCTCGGACACCTGTTGCGGTTGCTCAGTTACCTGAGCTCTGACACTCCTATGAAACATCAATGTCGAGCCTAAATCGAAAGGTAGGCGCTGAGCTGGCTCCAAACAAGCACTGAAAACTGCCCAATCCTTCTCACAACTGATGCAATGTCTACGTAGTAGTAAACATTGTGCTGCCAATGGCCCAACTCCTGCAAAACAATCCAACAAAGCATCTCCCATGTCTGTGAAGGTACCTAGTAGCCATCTACACAAAAAAAATTACCTTAATATTTATTATACCTATAATTTTATAGGAACAATAAAAACAGCTAACAAAAAAGTTCTACCACCTGGCAAACGCTGGACTCCTCTCAACACCTCTACAAAAAGGCCGGCCCATACGATCAAGCGTCCACTGTGTGGAGTCTGATCCTCGTAGCTTCTCCCACAACATGTCGTCATCTGCAGAGAAGCCACGTACATTTGTTGCAATCTCTCCATCCGCTCGATCGTATCTCGGAAGCCGACACCCACCAGTTCTAGGGGGTGAAAAAATGGCTAGCAACAAAGTACCAACCTGCAGGGAGCAAGTAAAACATTATTTTTGACCCACGAACATCGAAGTTACTATTCATTATCAAAATAAAAAAACAACATACCCCCTCTAAATAGTCCTGAACAGTCGTACAACTAGCCTCCAGTAGCCATAAGTACAACATCCTCAACAGCTAGAAACCAGCTCCCTCTGCCTTCGAAGTGACGATGGAAAGATGTTTCGCATGACATGTCGCCACAATCATGCCATCCACCAAAAGAAACTCGGATTCCAGAAGGAATGTAGCATCCACAAGGTCACTATCCCATTGGTTCCATATAGGAACCCCACCCGTGCTAGCTGCATGTGGCCTAGTGTGTAAGGGAAAGGCCATGTACACCAAACGTACACCACCCAATCTCAAGCTGGGGTTCATCTGCCCTGTTCCTAATAGAGAGCCCAAGAATCTACGTAGTGACTACATAGAACTGCATGCAGATTTTGTTAGCACTATAAGTGTGCACATAACTATGATTGTAAATAAGCGTGGCTTACCTATCATTGCACAACACATCTGGAATAGATTTTGCCAACTCTTTGGCACTAACATGCACTGCAAGGTGGTGTGGCTCTACATTCATATCTGTATATAGCAACATAAGATCAAATATATCTTTGAAGCAATGCTAAAGAGAACAACACAACATTAAGCATTTTCACGTACCTGGATGGTTATCTCCCACAACTCTGGCCATGTCTAATAAGTCCTCTGCAGCCCTACCATGTGATGGTGAACATGGAGGGGACTCCTGGATGCCCCCCACTAGTTTGGGAGTGAAGGATAGTTTCAGTACACTGTGATTCATAGCACCAAGGCTATGAGAACTATCGCTGACTTCTACAGAATACTCCACAACCACATGCTCGCTCTCACTGCCGCTCGAAACTACAGCCCTCATCTTTCTCTTCCCACGTTGCTTGTCATCTTGTTGTGCTTGCGAGTCTTTCCTTGAGGTCTGTTTCTTCCTCTCTGGTTTCTTTGATGCGTTTGGAGATAGAGAATCTTCTATCACAACCGCTTTCTTCCGTGACGTACTATGCTCCGCTATTAATTAAAAGAAGAAGAGTTATTGAGCCCATATTCTATTGCTTCATGGCAAAGGTAAAAACTACATAGAGGCATACCTATGTATAGCTCTTCCTCTTCGGGTGGGTACTCCTTGTCCGGGTAGTATCCCGTCTCCTCTCTCTCCGACTTGCACCATGCATCACTGGGGTGCTTGGGAATGGGAAAGACAAGAGCATCTCTCCACCATCTACAAGACAAACCACAAAGTTTTCATTTGCATAGAACAAGATTAGTGTATCCTACTACAGTCTTAATTATTCAATTAAAGATGTCCATCCTATACAACAAGCATCGTGCCGTACAAGCAAAATGGGGTTGCTCTTCGGGTTCATGTGTGGATTTGATCCGAGCACTCCACTTCTTGAAGGCCTTCTGAAAGTGCTTGCGTCTGTATGTCAATAATGTGTGGGCAAGCGTGCAACCATGCCTACCTTCAACCTTCTCATGTTGGATAGCAACATCATGATTCTCGGCCTCCATTTTCTCGGCCATCTCAAGCACTCTCCTGCAGTAGCAAATAATAAGTCACAAGTTACATAACAAACTGCTAGCTGGTGCAAATGTTTGAGAAATCTAACCTTTCCAACTGCCACCAGTAAACGTGATATCGAAGCCACTGGATCCAGGCCTTCTCCGTCAAACCGATGCCCTTCTCCTTCAAGGATGCATCACCGGCTTGGAGTAAATCAAGCAATCGGCACTTTGTATCAAAGGAAACGCGAGACTTATTTTTTATTGTTACATAATAAAAAAAGAAATATATCCAATGATTTAAACGACTATTACTTACTCTGTTGGGCTAATGCGTGCGCACGCTACCTCTTCCACTCTCGAGGGTGTCATTTTCGTGGTCTTCTCGTCCCAACTAGTAAATATGATACATTTTTGGAAGAAATCGCTGCCATTTTCTGGATTTGCAATGGTGGCTATCTCTAGCCCTTTGAGCGTAAAGTATTGCTCCGTTTGAGAAAGCGCTAGATTGATGCTTTCCTCGTAAGCCTCAGGTGCCAACTCGTAGTCAAAACTCCCTTTTGATGGTAGCCCTTCCGTTTTACTACTAAACATATGATCGAACTCTTCCTATTATTTTCAAAAGACTCAATCAAAATACAATTAATAAAATTTCGTAATCAAAACATATTCTCATATACAATTGGTTTGAAGTATACCTTCCAAAGTAGTTGCGGAAGCAGAGCCATTGGCAATTTGTCATAATAATCAATATCTAATTCTCCTAAATGATTTTCTCATATTAAACTGATCATTTAATGTGGGGAAGTGCCAAGGGAGAAAAAGCTAGAATATTGGTTAAGTTAGCAGACCGGCCACAGTAGGGATCCAAAGGAGGGAAAATAGGGATCCAAAGGGGGGGCCATCTGCAAAAGAGCCATGTGAAACAACGGGCTAAAAAGACCCTAAGGTTCTGCCCATTAAGACTTCCAAAATGCTAAGGTTCCAAAATTCAAAGGTTGTGTCCAAAGGTCAACCTTAGGGAAAATTGGATGCTTAGTGTGTGCCCAAAAAGTCTTTCTACATCCCTACATGGGAGGGGGCGAGCCCCAAAGCTAGGGGATGAGAGAGAAAGCCACACACACACACACAGGCTCCCTTTACACAAAGGGAATGAGGGACACATGTCAGCTCCCTAGGCCAGATGCCCACAAGGTGTGCCCAATTCCTATTGGAAGACCCTTGAAGTGGACCAATGAGAATTAAGCTAGAGTAAATCTAGTTTAATTAATTTAAAAACATTTAATAAAAGAAACCAATAAGAATTAAGTGTCCTAGAAGACTATTGGGCAGTCTCCCAAGGGGTCCAATGAGCATTCAGGAGCCCCATGGCTTGCCTGATTCCTATTGGCCAGGAGGCAAAGGGGTCCAATGAGAGTTTAGTTTAATTATTTAATTACCTAAAGCTCTCACAAAAGGGGAAAGGGGGACACATGTCAGAAGGCTATCACTTATGCTGCTTAATCCCTATTGGCTTGACCTGGGGAGGTCCAATGAGGCAAAAGCCAGACTAACTTAGCAGCTAGGGCTCGCCCAAGAGAGAGAGGGGGCTGATTTTTGCTTGGCATTGACACACACACTCTCACACTTGACCATGTGTGAAGGGAAAATACTCTATCTCCTCCCAAGCTTTAATGGAGAGCTCATCACCTACTCCAAGCTTGTGAGATAGAAGCCTACATCAACACTCTCTTGGCATGTGGATGCAAATCCAACCAAGAGCCAAGCTTCAATGCATGCTCATCTTCTCTACCAAGCTAATTACTAAGCTAAGCTATGCTAATATGAGTGATTATGTGAGGAGATGTACTTCTTTCTCGTAAGATACTTCTTTTTCCTCTCAATCTACTCTCATACCCTGCTAGCTCTCACCATCTTCGAAGGTGTGTGAGGTCTTGGGTCTGAGAACGGGGATAATTCAAGTTGTGTTTGATTAAGTGTTTTGCTTGGTGTATGAAGCTTCCATCTTCATTGCACTAGCTAGTCTTGAAGGAACACAAAGAATTGTATTGTACAATGTCTCTCTTGATGGGAGAAACCATAATACAAAGCCTTTTGGAGGGGGGACCGGCTCCATGCAAATCCGGTCCTCAACTGTTGTCAATAGCTTAATTGCTCTCTCTTTTGAAAGTATTGTCGATGCTATCTAACTAGGTGTTATGCTTTTTGTTGCTCTCTCCACCCAAGCACTCTTGTAATTCTCATTAGGAATCAATTCTAATGAAATGCCCACTATGTTCATGCTAAATTCCGCTACACAAAAGATTTTAGGCCATTAAATGTTACATTGGTATCAGAGCTCAAGGTTTCTCTTTTCTTGCTCAAGAAGGGAGGTCCTCAAGCTAGCTACAAATGGTTGGTATTATTAATTGCCTGTGAGTAAGTAGAATAGGGATTTTTCAGCCTTGCAGTGCGCCTGCCTTTGTGCAGTTAACGGGGCATCACCGTCGAGAGCTATGGTCTTAATAGTGGAGTCCTACGGGGCTTGCCTACGGCTTAACCACTATTGAGCTATTAGAAGCTTGACAGGAGCCGGTGCTGTTTTGGTGTCGAAAGACCCTCTCTTCTATTCCTTGCAATTAATGGTATTCGAGCCGCGGGTACAGTAGCTTGAGTGCTTTTTCTAAAGGGGTAAAGAGGAGTAGCAACTAGGGCTTGAAGTGCCAAAGTACACCTAAAAAGTTTACACCTAAAAGTTGTTAGAATGGCTGACAATATTAAAGAGAGTGAAATTAATGTTGATAACTTTGATTTTGCTCATGAGCAAGCTACTAATGATGCTTCAATGCTTGTTAATTATCTTGTTTCTAGGCTTCAACAAGCCATGGGCAATCCATCTCTCCAAAGTGAAGTGCAACGGCAGCTCCGTGCTCACGGGATTCTCCAAGCTCATCACCATGACGAGAGAACACCTAGGAAGCCTCCTTGTGAGACTACCAAAAGAGGTCTCTCTCCGATTCGGGAAGAAGAAGAGAATCCATATGAAGGGCTCAAGAACTTACTTCTTGATGATGCATCTCCTTCCCAAAGGAGAACTCAAGAGCCTCCACCGAAGGAACGAGAAAGAAGCGAGTCTCCCGCCACCTCGGCGGAGATGGCTCCACGAAGACGGCGGGCTAAACGCTCTCCATCACCACCAAAGCGGAGAAGACCATCACACTCTTCTCCACGCCATAATTCAAAGAGGGATGATAAAAAGCAAGAGAAGAAAAAGGCGAGAAAGAGGACACCCTCTTCTCCATCTTCTTTATCCTCTTCCTCTTATGAAAGCTATGGTGAAGACGACAAAGATCAAGACAAGAAAAAGGCGAGAAAGAGGTCACCCTCTTCTCCACCTTCTTCAAATTCTTCATCTTCTGAAGAAAGTGATGGTGCAACTTTTGAACCATCAAAAAGAAGAGGCCATAGGAAATCCTATGCCGCATGGAAGAGGTCGTCCAAGCTGAAGAAATTCAAAGAGGGAGGGAAGAGCATCTCTTTCCTTACCTATGATGGCACCTTCGGTGCTACAGACAAAGTTTTGGCCTTTATCCAGCAATTCGATGCGGCGTTTGGAGATGAGGGCTTCACGGAGTCCTCTAAGCTACGCCATGTAGCTATGCACTTTCAAAAGTCCGCCAGACAATGGTGGTCTAGCCTACGAGCCAACGGTGAAGCTCCACGAACATGGAAGGCTTTAAGAGCTTCCATTATGAAGCAGTTTTTGGCCACCGATGCCAAAGACAAAGTACTCACCGAATGGCGAAGCTTAAAGCTCTCTCCCAATGAATCCATCCACAAATATGTAGACAAGTTTTGGGACCTACAACTCAAAGCCACTGTCTTCAAAAAGTTGGATTTTGGAGAGCAAAAGCAACAATTTTGTGCGGGCTTAACCGAAGAAATGGCGGAGTATGTCAACTCCCAAAGGCCACGTACCATATCGGCGGTAATACACCATACTATGGTGGCCTCGCGAATCAATTTCCAAACGGGGGGTAAAAGAAATAATAAGCCCCCGGAAAACAAAGGTTCCAATGAGCCTAAGGGGAAGGACAATGTCCAAAAGTCTCCTAAGGGCAATTCCAACAAAGCTAAAGAGAAGGGAGTTTACAAAGGAAAGAATAAACTCTCTCCTGAAGAGCTTGAGCGTTATCGTAAAGATAACCGGTGTTTCAAGTGCGGCGAACAAGGGCATGCGTACCGCGCTTGTCCCCAAAAGAACAACCGCCAAGATCCTCCTAGAGCTTCTTTGGTTGAAATCCAAGAGGAGGAGATTCACCAAACTCACCACAAAGGATCTCCTCTATGCCATGCTTGGGGAAAGGTAAGAGAACATGATGCTTTTATTCTCTTTGACCCTGGTTCTACTCACAATTTCATATCTATGGAGTTAGCCACCAAGCTAGGCATACAATCCTACGAGATGGGAGATATCCTACCCGCAGACAGTGCCTTCAAGGGGCAAGAAGCTTCAGTCACTCCCTTAATCGGGAAATTGAGGCTTCATGTCCAAGGCTATGTGGACAAAGAGGATTTCTTTATCTCTCCTCTCAAGCATGAGGATGTAATCCTAGGGGCACCATGGTTTGACCGTCTGGCTGCCCATGTTAAATTTCCTGAAAGGAGAATCTCCTTTAAGTTCAGGGAAAAGGACATGTATATAGATGCTAGGGAGATGGGTAACACCATCCCCATTGTACATACACCAGCTTTCAACAAGTCAATAAAGAGCTCTATTTCCGTGTACATGATTTTTGTTAAAGATTCTCAAAATGAACCTAATGCTTTAGCAAAAGAAAATAAAAGCAACCAAAAGGAATTAGAGTTATCCAATTTTCTCAAGGGGTTTCAAGATGTCTTTATTGACGACATCCCTTGTGAGCTACCTCCTAAACGAGGTAATGACGACCATGCAATTGAACTTCTTCCAGGAAGTTCACCGCCTAACAAACCTCCTTATAGAGTTTCTCAAGCTCAACAAGAGGAGATTATGCGGCAAGTGCATGAGTTAATTGAGAAGGGCATGGTTAGGCCTAGCTCATCTCCATTTTGCTCACCTGTGCTATTAGTGCAAAAGAAAGACGGCACATATCGTATGTGTGTCGACTATAGAGCACTAAATAGGATCACTATCAAGAATAGGTTTCCCGTTCCACGGGTAGAAGACCTATTTGATAAGCTACAAGGATCGACCTACTTCAGTAGGATTGACCTAAAAAGTGGCTATCATCAAATAAGGATAGTTGATCAAGACATTGTAAAGACCGCATTTCGTACTACATTTGGTCTTTACGAATACATTGTCATGCCTTTTGGCTTGACTAATGCACCAGCCACATTTAACCGCTTGATGGAGAAGCTGTTCAGACCTCATCGAACCTTCACTGGAGTGTTCTTTGATGATATTATCATCTACTCTAATTCATTAGAGGAACACAAGCAACACCTCCAGGTAATATTTCAAGTTTTAAGAGAGAATAAACTTTATGTTAATCGAAAGAAAAGTGAATTTTTCTTGCAAGAGATTCAATATTTAGGTCACATTATCTCTCAAGATGGAATCCAAATGGATCCATCCAAGTTAGAGGTAATAAAAGGATGGCCTAAACCAAGGAATCTTCATGAACTAAGAAGCTTTATAGGTATGTGTGCATACTATAGACGCTTCATAGAAAAGTTCTCACAAATTGCGGGACCATTACATGACCTAACAAAGAAAAATGTTAGGTATACGTGGTCTGCTAAGGAGAACAATGCTTTCGAAAAGCTTAAAGAAAAGCTTATCTCTCAACCTGTGCTTACACTACCGGATCTCTCAAAACCATTTGAGGTCCAATGTGATGCTTGTGGTGATTGCCTTGGGGCTGTTTTGCTCCAAGAAGGGCACGCCATAGGCTATGAGAGTCGAAGGCTCGACCCTGTTGAGCAAGCTCTAGGCATATACGAAAAAGAACTCCTTGCAGTTCTACATGCCTTAGACTCATGGAAGCACTATTTATTGGGGACTCCTTTCATTCTGCGAACGGATCACCAAAGTCTTAAGTACTTCATGACGCAGACCAAGCTCTCCGACAAACAAATGAGGTGGGCAAATTTCCTTTCGCAATTTCATTTTCATATTGCTCACATTGCTGGCAAGCATAATCAAGTAGCCGATGCACTCTCAAGACGACCGAGAGTGAATGCGGTTTCCATAGCAACTCACAATGATCTATCTTTAATGATAGATGAGTATGCTATTGATCCCGATTTTAGAGATGTGATTTCAGCCCTTGCATTAGGGAAGAAAGAAGAACCATTTACTTTACAAGATGGTTATCTTCTCTATGGCAATAGACTATGCGTTACTAACTCACTACGTGAGAAAGTAATGTATGAATCTCATGCTCCCCCATATGCGGGGCATAGAGGGATTCAGTCTACCCTAAAGGGAATTGAAACATATTTCTATTGGCCTACCATGAAAGTGAACATACATGAGTATGTTTCCAAATGTGTGGTATGTCAAAAGACAAAATTTGATAGAGGGAAGCAACTTGGATTGCTTCAACCCTTGCCAATCCCTAATTCACCATGGGAGAGCATATCCATGGATTTTATCTTTGGATTGCCTAAGTCTATCCATGGGAATACGGGAATATGGACGATAGTAGACAGGTTCAGTAAACAAGCTCATTTTATACCTGTCAAAAAGACTATCAAAGCCCATCAAATGGCAACCCTCTTCATTTCACAAATTTTCAAGTACCATGGCTTGCCAATGTCCATAGTGTCGGATAGAGATCCTAGAATGACCAGTAATTTCTGGAAGGGTCTCTTTGAGAATTTAGGAACAAGGCTAAACTTCTCTTCGGCCTATCATCCACAAACTGATGGCCAAAGTGAAATAGCTAACCTAACTATTCTCGATCTACTAAAAGCCTATGTAACGGAAGTAGATCAAAGATCCCAATGGGAGAAGTACTTACCCTTAGTAGAGTATGCTTACAATAACACTGTACATACTTCTACAGGAAAAGCACCTTTCGAGGTAATTGAGGGAAGATCAAAAAGTCCCTTGCTACTTAAGGTACATGGGAAGATCTTCGCTGCAGATGAGTATAGCCGAGACCTACAAGAATCTTTCCAAAAGATTAAGGATGCTATCTCTATCTCACAGCAAAGGCAAAAGGCTGCTGCTGACAAGCACAGAAGAGCCCAAGCCTTTAAAGAAAACGATTGGGTCTTGTTAAAGTTTCCCAAGGCTCGATTAAGGCACACGACGGGCAAGAATCCTACGGGCCACCAAAAGTACTATGCTAAACTAGCAAAAAGGTACTATGGTCCCTTCCAGATTCTTAGGCCAATCAATGAGATGGCCTATCAACTTAAGTTGCCCAATCATTGGCTCATACACAATGCTTTTCATGTGAGCCTCTTAAAGCCTTACAAAGGAGAGCCACCTCAAGAACCAACTATTGAAGACCCACCGGAGATCGAGGACCACGAGGAGGTGCTGCAGCCCGAGTCCATTCTCCGACATGAAGACAAGGTATTAAGAGGCGGTAAGACTATCCGACGATATCTTATTAAGTTTAAGAATTATCCTTTTGAAGATGCTAGATGGATGCAAGGCATACAATTAAAGGATAACCTAAACCTTGTCAATGCTTACAATGCTTCCCAAGAGTAAGCAAATGTACAAAATGTTAAAAATGAACAAAAAATTTTGTCTTATAAGACTCTCTTTTTCTTTATTTGTGCACAAAAATGAAGTAGTATGCATGCTTAGATCAAGTTTTGGAGACGACGTCTCCCAAACACCAAGTAGAGCTTGTCACTCTACTATGGAAGACTGATAGGACTAATGTGCAGACATGCTTGCGGCAGCCTCAGGCTCTCAAGCGCCAAATGGACTAGTCATCCATTATGGAATGATGTCGTAGGGTAACATAGGGATCCTCTACCCGCTAAGAAAAGGACTCATGCATATGCTTTATCTTCTCTACACCATAGTCGAGGACGACTATGATTTCAAGAGAGAGGTAATGTCATAATAATCAATATCTAATTCTCCTAAATGATTTTCTCATATTAAACTGATCATTTAATGTGGGGAAGTGCCAAGGGAGAAAAAGCTAGAATATTGGTTAAGTTAGCAGACCGGCCACAGTAGGGATCCAAAGGAGGGAAAATAGGGATCCAAAGGGGGGGCCATCTGCAAAAGAGCCATGTGAAACAACGGGCTAAAAAGACCCTAAGGTTCAGCCCATTAAGACTTCCAAAATGCTAAGGTTCCAAAATTCAAAGGTTGTGTCCAAAGGTCAACCTTAGGGAAAATTGGATGCTTAGTGTGTGCCCAAAAAGTCTTTCTACATCCCTACATGGGAGGGGGCGAGCCCCAAAGCTAGGGGATGAGAGAGAAAGCCACACACACACACACAGGCTCCCTTTACACAAAGGGAATGAGGGACACATGTCAGCTCCCTAGGCCAGATGCCCACAAGGTGTGCCCAATTCCTATTGGAAGACCCTTGAAGTGGACCAATGAGAATTAAGCTAGAGTAAATCTAGTTTAATTAATTTAAAAACATTTAATAAAAGAAACCAATAAGAATTAAGTGTCCTAGAAGACTATTGGGCAGTCTCCCAAGGGGTCCAATGAGCATTCAGGAGCCCCATGGCTTGCCTGATTCCTATTGGCCAGGAGGCAAAGGGGTCCAATGAGAGTTTAGTTTAATTATTTAATTACCTAAAGCTCTCACAAAAGGGGAAAGGGGGACACATGTCAGAAGGCTATCACTTATGCTGCTTAATCCCTATTGGCTTGACCTGGGGAGGTCCAATGAGGCAAAAGCCAGACTAACTTAGCAGCTAGGGCTCGCCCAAGAGAGAGAGGGGGCTGATTTTTGCTTGGCATTGACACACACACTCTCACACTTGACCATGTGTGAAGGGAAAATACTCTATCTCCTCCCAAGCTTTAATGGAGAGCTCATCACCTACTCCAAGCTTGTGAGATAGAAGCCTACATCAACACTCTCTTGGCATGTGGATGCAAATCCAACCAAGAGCCAAGCTTCAATGCATGCTCATCTTCTCTACCAAGCTAATTACTAAGCTAAGCTATGCTAATATGAGTGATTATGTGAGGAGATGTACTTCTTTCTCGTAAGATACTTCTTTTTCCTCTCAATCTACTCTCATACCCTGCTAGCTCTCACCATCTTCGAAGGTGTGTGAGGTCTTGGGTCTGAGAACGGGGATAATTCAAGTTGTGATTGATTAAGTGTTTTGCTTGGTGTATGAAGCTTCCATCTTCATTGCACTAGCTCGTCTTGAAGGAACACAAAGAATTGTATTGTACAATGTCTCTCTTGATGGGAGAAACCATAATACAAAGCCTTTTGGAGGGGGGACCGGCTCCATGCAAATCCGGTCCTCAACTGTTGTCAATAGCTTAATTGCTCTCTCTTTTGAAAGTATTGTCGATGCTATCTAACTAGGTGTTATGCTTTTTTTGTTGCTCTCTCCACCCAAGCACTCTTGTAAATCTCATTAAGAATCAATTCTAATGAAATGCCCACTATGTTCATGCTAAATTCCGCTACACAAAAGATTTTAGGCCATTAAATGTTACACAATTTTAGCCACTTAGACTTATTTGGACCCCTAAAATTTAAAGCCCTTTCGGCTGCCAAACGCGCTCGTTCGGGGAATTTTTACAGAAGTGATGTAGGGTCCGCCAACCCTAGCTTTCTCATCATGAAAATATCATGAGCAATCATATGAGGCACTGAAACCCTCGTGGCCCTATTTAACAATCGATTGTAATTTATATAGTTTACAAGTAAGATGCATTTACATTAGAAAAAAAAAAGGACTCACCTATTGATCATACCCAAAACCAATAGAAACTCCGCTGCCTCATGTGGCTGAAAGTCGACTAGAACGCAATCCACCTTTGGCGCTTTCTCAATTGGAATGTCGTTCTCGTTCATCCACTGCATCCATGCCTCCAATCGGTGATTACCATCCCAAACCACAAAGTACCTTTCGACCATGTGACTAAGCTCCAGGATTTGGCGAAGCTCTTCATCCAAATCATATGACATTGCAAGATCCCTCGCAGCGTGACCACGGCGAGTAAATTGTTTGTGATCCTCCCCAGGAATTCGTTCACCAACAATAAATCTTGCCATCGTTGGTTGGTAGCTTTTGTTTGCAATAGAGATTTGCAAATCGGTCACATGGTCATCATGCGTGCGGATGGCGGGGTTTGAGAGAAGTCGACAAAGAGTCAATCGTGGAAGTTTCCCATCGTATGGTACTTTGTGAGAATCCACCCAACCCAAAGAAATGTGTTTGTCGACAACATTTCCAAACTCTTCGTCTTTGACATTCTCAATAGTGGTACCTGTATCCACAAGATGACTGGGTCCGATGCTTGATTGTGATATTCCAGCCACTCCAGTTACAATGGATACAATACGATCCAAAGAACTGATTGCCTGAGATTTTTGGGTATCAGTATTTTTTGTTTGTTTTCTTGTTCTCATGGTTGCAAGAAAGAAGAATAATGTATAAGAAATAGATATAGGATGATTTTTGAGAATTTGTAGGTTGGAAGTTTGAGATGTGAACTTGAGAGAGAGAGAGAGACAGAGAGATATCTGTGTAGCACAAGAGAATAGAGAAGAAGAAAAATGAAGAAGAGAAGGTCACTTTATAAAGATTTTAATTTATTATTATTATTATTATTTTTAATGACTGTGTGTGAGAGAAAAGAATGTGTCTTTGTGTGTGTGTTTTGCTATGTCCGCGCGTGTGTGCGTGTGCTTTTGTGTGCACGTGCAGCGTGTGTGTGTGTATGTGTATGTGTATGTGCAACATGTGTGTGTGTACGTGTGTGCAGCGTGCGTGCGTGTGTGTGTGCAGGCGCGCGTTTGTTTGCGCCACACACACACACACGCTGCACTGAGGCGCGTGTGTGTGTGTACACACACACACGTCTGTGTGTTTAAGTTGGTGTGTGTGTTCACACACACACACGCTTTTTGCGTGTGTGTGTGTGTGTGGACACACACACGTGGCTAGCCATGTGGACACGTAACGCAGATGGCCGTTGCGTGTCCACGTGGTCTGGCCACATGTACCGTCACCAACTGACGGTACACGTGGCCCGCCACGTGGTCACGTGTCTTGCCACAGAGGCAGTACCGTGGCCACGTGTCCTGCCACGTGCCGTGCCACGTGTACTGCCGCCAAGCGACAGTACACGTGGCCATGGTACTGCCTCCGTGGCAGGGCACGTGACCACGTGGCGGGCCACGTGTACCGTCGATTGGCGACGGTACACGTGGCCAAACCACGTTGACACGCAGCCACCTGCGTTGCGTGTCCACGTGGACACGCGTGGGCCCGCGGGCGCCTCTGCCTCTGGCCACGAGTTGGCCAGAGGCGAGCACACACCAAGCGTGTGCCCGCCCCTGGCTAACGCGTGGCCAGAGGCAGTGGCGCCCATGGGCACCCACACGCCCAGGACCAGCGCGTGTCCACGTGGACGCACGTGGGCCCGTGGACGCCTCTACCTCTGGCCAACGCGTGGCCAGAGGCAGAGGCGTGCATGGGCGCCCACGCGTCCACGGCAAGCGCGTTGGCCATGGGCGGGCACACGCTCCCGTGTGGAGCGTGTACCCGCCCATGGCCAACGCGCTGGCCATGGGCGAGTCCTCCCCGTTGCGTGTCCATGGCCACGCACGTGGGATCGCGGGTGCCTCTGCCTCTGGCCAACACGTGGCCAGAGGCAGAGGCGCCCATGGGCGCCCACGTGCCCACGGCCAGCACGTTGGCCATGGGCGGGCACACGCTCCACACGGGAGCGTGTGCCCGCCCATGGCCAACGTGCTGGCCGTGGGCGAGTCCTCCCCCTCCCCCCTGCCTCCGCTCTCATCCCGCCCCCGCCCCCGCCCCCGCCCCCGCCCCCGCCTCCGCTCTTGCGCCCACGAGGCCCCCCCCCCCCCCCCCCCCCCCCCCCAACCCAACCCAACCTGCGGCCTCCGCCTGCCCTTGCCTCATCCCACCCCCGCCTCCTTCGGGGGGCCCACGGGCGCCCCTCCCAAACCCAACCTACGGCCTCCGCCCGCCCCCGCCTCATCCCGCCCCCTCAAGTTTTCCAACCAGTAGATGGATTTCATAAATAAAGTTGCCTAACCTTGCCTCTTTCTAAGCGAATGCAACAACAAAAGGACCATCTTGCGTTAGTGCCTTGCTTTCGTCCATGCAAAACGCTCCAGCCCGTGATCACACACACAGTCACAAACAAATATTTTGTAACTTTTATTTTTAAAAAAATCATTTTTTAACATTAATTTTTTAATTTAATAAAATAATATTAATTTTAAATTTACAATGGCTACTTATTAGACGTGAGTATATAATCAATTTGTTTTAGCTGATACAATGTGATCTTGTGCTTAATTATTTGCTTAGCATATTATTATGGCTTGCTCTTTATATTTCTTGGGTAAAGAGTTTTCTTATCCTTTTTACAATGGTAAATTCATAATATCTGAATCATTTCTTTTAGAATTAATTTCTCCAATGCAATTTACAACTTTAGATGCTGTTATCGAAGTAGGTGATATTGAAATGAATTTGCCTCTTTAGAGGACTCTCAACAATTTGGGTGAATTCATCTATGTATTGGATGAGCATCTTTCACGTAAATACAAAGTCAACGTATCTCATCAAACACAGTATGCCGGCTCACCTAGCATGATTCCTATTTCCATTGTGGATAGTCCGTCAGAGATGCAATTCAGTCCGAAGGAGTTAATAGATCTATGTACCCCCCCTCGAGTTTTGCCCTTAAATAGCTTCAAAAGGAGTACAAGACAAAATCTCTTACATGCCGAGAAGAAGGGCACATTGACAAATCTGTTAATGCAAATCAGGGAATGAGGGTAGGGAAGAGGAAGGAGAAACATTTCGTAGGAGAAAAAAATAGTTCCTCACTTATCATACTCTTGTTGCTAGCATACATAATAGCATAGTAATGAAGAAGAAGGAGATGGCAAGCTTAAGCATTGAATCATGGCTCTTGGTTGGATTTGCACTCCATAGCCAAGAGTGTTGGTGTAGGCTCTCAACCTCTACTTGCTTGGAGAGGGATCTCTTGCACTTTGCATAGCACACAATGAGAGTGCTTGTGAGTGTGTGTGGGTGAGTATACCCCTCAAGAAAGCCCCCTCCTTGCTAGGTCGACCCCCCCTTCTAGCTCAAAATTGAAGCTCATTGGCTCTTGCCAAGCCTAGCCAATCACAAGCTTGGGCCATTTCTAGCATTAGGTGTAGGCTTGGGACAAGTGTCCCCCTTTCCCCTTTGAGAGAGAGGAATTGATGAATGAAAAAACAATTAGATAATTCAAGTAATTTATCATTGGATCCCTTTGAAGCTTAGCCAATAGGCTTCAAGAAACACATGAAGGTAACATGGGTAGGGACCTGACATGTGTCCTTGCTGCCTCTTCAAGTTGGGGCTTCCCTTGTGTGTGTGTGTGAGTGTGTGTTCTCTATCTAATCCCTAGGAAAAGGGCTCACCCCCCCTCTTGTAGGGATGCTTTTGACTTTAGGTGTTCAAGCACCTTACTCACCAAGCATGACAAAGCACTTGAACTAGGGGGTATTCCCACAAGCATCTCAGGCAAGCATGTCAAGGCACCTCAAGCACCTTAATCAAGCGGTAAGTCAAGCACCTCAAGCATGGAGTAAGTCAAGCACCTCAAGCACCTTAATCAAGCACCTCAAGCAGGACAAGCACCTCAAGCTTGGGCCGGGTTCCCACCTCAAGCTCATCCCTAGCTTACCTAAGGTCAAAGGACTTTTACACACATTATTGGAGGTCTTCAATGAAGCTAACCCTAAGTTCTTATGCTCCATTGGTTAGCCTTGCTCTTTGATAGACCATCTCCCATTTGGGCCCCTTTACCATTGGCCCCGTGTTGACATAGATCTATAAGCACATATCTATATCTTAACACTTGTTCCCGTTTATTCTCCCACATTAAATGATCAATTTAATATGAGAAAATCATTTGGGTTGGTTAGATATTAGATTTTATGACATGAGTTGCTATGGAAATCGCATTCACTCTCGATCGTCTTGAGAGTGCATCGCTACTTGATTATGCTTGCCAGCAATGCGAGCAATATGAAAATGAAATTTTGAAAGGAAATTTACCCACCTCATTTGTTTGTTCGAGAGCTTGGTCTACGTCATGAATTACTTAAGACTTTGGTGATCCGTTCGTAGAATGAAAGGAGTCCCCAATAAATAGTGCTTCTATGAGTTTAAGGCATGTAGAACTGCAAGGAGTTCCTTTTCACAATGCAAATGTTTCAAGATTTTGCAGTGTTTATGCAGCAGCAGCAAGCTGCAGAAAAGAGGGAGCTTTCCTCAACCAAAGAGCCTCAATCTGTGGTGAATAAAATGGACCAATTTAAAGGTAAATATTAACAAAGTATCCTTGTGGGTATGTAAAGGAGATGGAGCTACATTGAGTGCCGGAAGCAGAGATGATGCAAAGTTTTGAACTAGCTGTGGTTCCCGAGATCAGAGAGCATGTAAGGGGAATTAGAAATGAGCATGGGGCAACTTGGGAAGCATTCAGGTTAGCCTTAAAAGAAGAGTACTTCATGGAGGACTCCAAAAGGGTACCAAAGAGGATTTTTTTAGAGTGGGTAGCTTTGCCAAAAGAGGGGCTTTCGCCTACCGAACTGCTAATAAGGGAATTTGAACACCGTTATGATCAACTTTCAAGGAATGAAAAGGCTACCCTAAACTTGGAGAAGACATAGCTCTTTTTGCAGGCTGCAGGTTAAGAGATTCAAGAGAAGTTAGAGCTACTACTTGAGGATAAGGATGCGGAACAAGGCTTAAAGACTAATTGGAATGAAGTTGAAGATGCCATTTTTCTGCTAACTAAGCGTCAACGATGAAGAGACAGGATGATAGTCAACCCTACTCAAGTCCCAAGTGTTCCTGAGAGTCCCATAAAGCCTATTATTGTGGTTCCAAAGAGTGACAAGTCCATTCTAGATGATATTGTCAAGGAAATGCAAGAGCTAAAGCTAAAGCTTACAAAGCTAGAAGGAAAGGGACAACCATCAGGACAATCTACAAGGCAAAGACCTCAAAGAGAGAAGGATCTGAAAATAGATGCATATGGTGTGATAGTACTGACCATGGAAGGAGGGATTGTGAAAGTTTTAAAGATGTTTTGACAAAGGAGCTGGTTTTCTTTAAAGATGGAAAAATTCACTTACGTGAAATAGGTAAGCTCTTGGGGACAAACTTTGGTAAAGGCGGGATGAAGAAACTAGTCGAGGACATGGCTACTAGCCATGCCATCTCAATGGTTGAGGTAGCCGCCTATGGTTTGAAGGTGGACCCTATAAAGTAAAGAGGAGTCAATGTTGGAGAAGAAGCATCTAATGGTGTTGGAGAGCTATGGCCATGCACTATAGAGTTTGCTATGAAGGCTAAAATGACTACAGAGGTTTTACATGACGCTAGAGATTGCATTCGGCTTGAACCAAGTTGGAATGACCCTGTGGACTCTTTATCAGTGCATGCATACATTGCCAAATGTCAAGCAAATGAGGCCATTGTTGAAGAGAAATGTAGGCGTGAGAATGGGGATGAAGGGCCTTCAAAGTGGGCCACAAGGAGTGGAGGTAGAAATGACACAGTGCCTCCTAGATCACCTTCCCTGCAACAGATGCATGTCCCCAAAGTGCCTATGCAAGAAGCCTCTAAAGAAAAGAAGAAGGATGAAACAAAATTCAAAGCAAAGGGTCCGGCCTACAAACTCCAATCCGATATAGAGGTAGCAACGGATCTCAAAAAGGTTTTGGAAGAGAGGATTCTAAGCATTAAGGTGGAATTTACCTTGGGTGAGGTCCTTGGTATAGAAAAGCAGGAATTCCACGAAGAAATAATTGATATCATAAAGAGGAAGCGGCAGTCTCTTACTGAATCTATCCATGTACAGGGTGAAAAAGAGACTTTAAATGCACAGGGTGTACAGGTCTATGGTGAGCAAGGTAAAGAAACTGTTGTTGGATGCTACAAGTCTAGGGGAGGAGTAAAACACGTTCGCTTCTTGGATGATGAAGATGAAGTGGAGACCACTCACAAGAGCTACTACTTGAAGAGTCACTAGGCAAGAGAAACTACTGAGACTCTGGTAAAAGTGGGAGATTTAGAAGAACCATACATTACGTTGATGAATCATGGGTAAGAGATTAACCTCATGTTAAAGAGTCTTTATCAAAAAGGAAAATGGCCAATTGAATCATGGATGGATGATTCGTGCAGCAAAAACTCATTAGGGGAGCTGTACGAAGCTTGTCCAAATGTTAAGGTGACTATAGGGGATGTGAAAGATGACCAAAATTTCTTTGTACAGGAGATGTCTACATACCCTCTTATCCTTGGGCAACCATACATCACTGCTACTTGCATGGAAACCAAGGTGATGGATGATGGGTCAGCTTATGCAAGGATAAGGAGCAAGGATGGGAAGCGGGCAGTACAATTCCTTAATGTTTGTGTGGACCATGAAAGGAGTCATGAAAGTCTCAGAGATCAACCTTTTCCAAAGACAAACAAAGAATTCAAGGACTACAAGGATATGAGGGGTTTTGGCCATGTACCATTGTAAAGCAGGATTGCAGTGGTACAAGAAGAAAAAAGTTATTGCATGATGTATATGCAAAGGAAACATTTTCTACGAGTTTTGTAGGATTAATAGACTATGGATCTACTGCTTTTACAAAGTGTGAGGACTTAAAGCGGGGTGAACGACAACATGTAAATACTATACAAAGACGTTTGAAGATGAATCGTTTGCTAGAAGATGATGCACGCATTGCAGGTGTGTTTGATGAGTGTTTGTTTGTTGATACTTCCTATGATGACGGTTCAAATATTTTTCTGGTTTATGCATTTGGTTACAACTTCCGTGTAAAAAGCTGCTCTCCCTTGTCCCTCATGTGGAGGGTGATAGCGGGAAAACGAGCTGTGCAATCGGGTGGCCTCTGTACTCATGCACACTCCACAAACCACGCCTCATGCAAACAAGCAAAGAACAAAACAAAGGGGGCACCACCCTAAACTAAGAGGTTTAGGGACCTCACACATAGTGCACATAGGCAAGTGAGACTTCTGGCATTATGATGGCATCAAAACATATGGCAAAACACATAGAAACGAAGCTTAGGGACCTTATGTAGCATATATATACACAAGACATCAGCTTAACAATACAACGGCATCTGATCATACATAACAAGGATATAGAGAAGCAAGCCAAGGATGGCATAATCCCTTGTCAAAAAAACAATCAACCCAGCAAGTAGGTATGATCCTACTAGCAACACATCAATACCTTAGAGAATGATGGCGAGGATGGTGGCCATGGAGCATGAGAGAAGACTCCTTATTTAGGTTTTAGGGCTAGTAATGTAGCATACTAGAGGGAGAGAGAGTAGAGCTCCATCCATAGCTCCTCGTTGTGAGCAATGTCGTCATAGCTTCGTTGCTTGGTGGAGTGGGTGAAGTGTTGGTTTTGAGTGAGAGAAGGCCTCCTTATATAGGTTTCTGAGAGGGTTTAGGATTAGGGATAAACATGCTTAAATCCGCTGATTGGGGTTACTTTTTGCTTAGGGTGGTCAACAGATTGAGGTCACTTGATATGTCACCATCAAGATATTCTCTAGAGTGATGTGAGAGGGGAGGATAAATGCTGATTTTTCTGATTGTGACACATGGGGATAAGGCCTTGACCAGCATTTAAGAGCAGGTAAGGTGGCTGTTGAAACTGGAGGTTCTGCACATGTCAGGGGGGGACCTGCGGGGGGGAGGTGGCAGCTGGGTCCTCCTGAATATCAAATTCTCAAAAAATCCTCAACCATGGCTTCTTTTGACATGTGTTCTTTGAAAAAATCAACATGTCTCTTTTCAACTCAAAAGTCTTTATCCCTGTTGACTCACCTTTACCATAAGATTTTCCCCTTTTCTCCTCCTGTAACTGCATTGTTGATGCCCAATCACTGCTTCTAGTAACAGTGAACTGTTACCTACCAAATACTTATGGTGCAGTAAAAAATATTTACCATGGGTAAAAAAAGTTACTGTAGGTAAAAAGTGATTTGTATTTACCATGTAGGTGAAAAATATTTACTGTGGTAAAAAATATTTACTGTCGGTAAAAAAGTGAAAACGGAGTATGCTGTGCTATGAGTCCACATGAACATCCTCGTGTAAATTTCACTAGAAATTCACACCTAGAATGGGCTATTCTGTAAGATATAGGTTGTAGGCATGCATAAGAACTCGTTCCCACGTATCTTCTGTCCATGGAACTTTTTACTCTTTGATGCTTGTGAAGTAGATTTTTCTTCTCTTTCGAGATCCCTTGGACTAGAGTATCCTCATCTCCCCAACAACTGACTGTGCCTTTATTTCATCTTCAGAAGGGGTCCTAAAAACCATGCATCATATAGCCCTCCCCCTTAAGCTAGAGGTATTTGATGCCTCTAGCTGTAGGTTGTGCTACAATAGGGTTCTCTTGAATACTTACCCACCTGGTACCAATTGAATTTGCCATGTTACTGCTTTCTTGGTTGATGCACCCTGTTTAGTCCTTTCTGATGAATAATTGTATCCATCCATGACTAACAACTGGTCTCCTAGACCCTTGAAAGCCATACCCCATCCATTGTCAATATCCGCTTTCACTGGTAGCATTCTCTTTTTTTCTTTTTTTCTTCTCTTTTTTTCCTTTTTTTTTTTTTGAAACGACTATGTACATGATTGTTACCTTAGTTGGAGCTCGAATATGATGAGCTCTCCTCTGAACCATCCTTAGCATTGATTTCACCAGCATATGGCTGTGAAAGACGACATTGGTAGGCCTTCAATCGCCAACCATTTACCGGGGTCTGATGTACCTTACCATCTAGGTCACCTAGTTGGTAACTACCATTTGAGAACCTCTGTATCACTACAAAAGGGCCTTCCCACTTAAGCAAGAACTTACCATCCTTCCTGCGATCAAAGCGATTGTCGTATCTGAGCACTAAAGAACCTTCCTTGATACCTTTCTTGACAAGGTTGCGATTGAACTTCTTTCGTTTCTTCTCTACCTGGGCTGCATAGTACTTCATTGCTGACTCTCGATCTAGCCCTAACCTCTCCAAATCGATGATTCTTCCTTCCACCTGCTTCTCTTGACTATCCTCTTGATGTGCTTTTAGAACTCGGAGGCCCGCTAGCTCCACTTCTATAGGCAATAGTGCCTCTTGCCCGTAAACCAAGTGAAAAGGTGTATAACCCAAGGATGTTTTAAAGGATGTTCTGTAGGCCCAAAGTGCTGCATCTAGGTGTTTGTCCCATGCCTTAGGATGTAAACGCACTTGCTTAGTGATGATTTTACATATAAGACCATTTACCTTTTCCACAAGACCATTGCACTGAGGGTAGTATGGTGTAGAGTGCCTGCGCTTGATTTTTAACTTGCTCATCAATTGCCCAACTAAATCAGCTCGAAATCCCGGTCCCCTATCCGAGAGAATCTCCAAAGGTGTGCCAAAACGGCAACAAAGGCATTCAAAAATGAAATCACTCACGTCCTTGGCTGTGATGCGCTTTGTGGGACGAGCTTCTGCCCATCTGGTCATGTACTCCACCCCCATAATGATGTATTCCTTCCCTGATTGAGTGCAAGGCAGTGGCCCTATTGCATCTATCCCCCATTTTTCAAATGGCCCATAGATTTTGATTGGATGCTGATTTTCATGGGTAAGACGCCTTGGTCCAGCTTTTTGGCAAACCTCACATGTGCGGCACCAATGTTGTACATCTCGATGGAGGCTTGGCCACGTGAACCCTGTTTGTAAAATCTTTCTGCTAGTAATCTCTTGTGCAAAGTGGCCACCACACACACCTTCATGACAACTAAATAAAATATCCTTTATCTCTTGGGATGCAGGAACTCTCCTTAAGACAGCATCTTTCCCTCTACAATACAAGTCCTCATTCACTAAGCTATAGCTGGTAGCCTTTTTTGCCAACCACCTACGTTCACTTTTACTCATACGAGAGGGTGCTTCACAATGCTCAAGAAAGTAAAGTAAATCATGCAGCTCCTCCTTTCCCTGGTATAAAGGACTTTTCACAAGGATAGCACCTACTATGAGAGTTTGTAGTTCTTCACCTGCTAAGGCATCTGCTTCTCGATTTTGATCTCTAGGTACAAAGTGCACTCGAACTTCTTTAAAACCCTTCAACAAGGCCTTTGCTTCCCTCATCTTAACAGACAATTTGTCATTTTTACAGGCCCATACGCCAACCATTTGCTTAACAATCAACATGGAGTCACCAAAAACATTTAGCTTTGTGATGCCCTGAGAAAGACAACATTGCAACCCTAAAACAAGGGCATGGTACTCTGCCTCATTGTTAGAATGAACCTCTTTTAGATGAAACCCTTTTGCAAAGATCTTCTCCTTCTCTGGACCTAATATTACTATGCCTGCTGATGCCTTGTCTTTGGTCCTCTTGTAAGCCCCATCAAAATATAGACTGTGTGCTACCAGTAGAACATCAGGCTCCGGGATAGGCGGTACCTTACTAGGTGCCTCTTTCTTGGCCTTCTCATAACACCTTTGTGTGAGGACATCTGCCAAACAAGCACGGGTGGAATCCTCTACTTGTAGTGTGTAGTCAAACTGTTGAAGCTGCACCACCCACTTTGCTATTCTTTGAGACAATTCCATGTGTTGTAGGGCATATGGAAAAACCTTCTCAGTTGTGATCACCACAAATTGTCTCGGAAGTAAGTAAGCCCGAAACTTCTCCACTGCAAACTTAAGAGCTAGCACCAATTGCTCAGTTGCGCTGAAACCCTTTTCAGCAGCTGTCATCACTCTACTAGAGAAGTAGACTGGTCTCATGAGAGATGTCTTTGGGTCTTTTTGCATCAAGACAGCTCCTAGAGCTTCTGGACCTACACTAGGATTTACATAGAATAATTCACCCCATGTGGGTTGTAGGACGACAGGCAATGAGCTCAAAATGGTTTTAACTTCTTGAAAGCACCTTTCACCCTCCTCACTCCATGTCAATGTAGTGTGTTTAGTGAGCTGCTGCAAAGGATAGATTGCCTAAGAAAGGAGATGTATGAATCGTCCCATGTAGCGAACCTTTTGAATGAAGGAGACTAGTTGCTTCACGTTTGAAGGAGTAGGTAAAGCTAACAATGTCTTTACCTTTTCAGGGTCAGCCTCAATACCATCTTGAGACACAACATGGCCTAGTAGAGTGACCTTGCTCTCACCTATGTGGCACTTGTCTTTATTCAATTGCCCACCCAATTGGGCCAGACGGGTGAAACCTTCATCAACCTTGGACAGATGTACTTCCCTAGAGCTGTAAATGCAAAAATCATCAATGAAGACTCGTATGGACTTACCAAAGTAAGGTTGAAACACCAAGTTCATAAACCTCTGGAAAGTAGCTGGGGCATTAGTTAAACCAAAAGGCATAACTCTATAAGTAAAACACCCCCAAGGTGTTATGAAGGTAGTCTTTCTTTGGTCTTCATCTGCAATTCTGATTTGGAAGTAGCCTGAGTACCCATCACACACTGTGTACCTTTCATGACCAGCCACTTCATTTATTATTTCATCTTGAAAAGGCAAAGGAAAATGGTCCCTTTTTGTGGCTGCGTTTAGAGGCTTGTAATCCACACATACCCTCCACTTCCCATTTTTCTTTGGTGCTACCACAACTGGAGACACCCACTCAGAATCTTCCACTGGGTAGATAAATCCTGCCTTGAGTAATCTTTTTACTTCTTTTAAGAGTGCATCTTGTTGCACTAACCCTAATCTCCTTAGCCTTTGCACCACTGGTTTTGCACCTTCCTTTAATTGGATATGGTGTTGGGTTACCGTCACTCCTTTAATGTGCTCGTAATCAGTTATAAAGAGGCCAGCATGCTTCTTTAGTACCTGCAAATAGGGTTCTCTCTCTTCTTCTAGTAGGTCCTTAGCTAGCATCTCCTATAAGTCTATGGCTTCTTCCTTGTTTAGAGAGTCTTGACCACCTTCTCCTTCTGGGTTTCGCAGTATTATACCCATGACTTCCAAAGAGCTAGCATCCTCCTCAGATGACTCATCCTCAGATGAAGAGAAGCTACTTGTGCTCCATTCATCCATAGAAGTCTCCATCTCTAGGTCTTGTTGTCTACCCTGCTTCATGTCATACACAATTTTTTGTTGCTTGCCACCTACCTTATGATTTGGTCGCAACTCAAGGGAACTTGTCTCCCAATCTTGCCTAGCTTTCATAGCCATAAGCCAAGGTCTTCCAAGGATTAGCGGATAGCCCTCCCCCTTAGTTGGGATCACATAAGCATCAATTGAGATTGCCACACCAAAAGCTGAAACCTTCACTCCATTAACCTTTCCCACACAAGCCACCCTTACATTATTTGCCATCTTAGCTTGTAAGGAAGTTTGCTCGTTTACTTCCAAACCCAACCTATGCATTAATTCCTCTATCATAACACAAATCTCGGCTCCACCATCTACGTACACATTGGAGACTCGCTGACTCTTAATCTCTGCATCAATGACTGGCACGATATCCTTCATGCCTCTTGCACTAATAGACCCAACTGACTTTGCCTTAGCCCTCCTGGTGCTGACCATCTTAGACCAGGTTCTACGCATCTTTGGGGAAAGGTGGAGGAGTTGCTGCCATGAAATCTTTGGTCCTTGCTTACTCACATCTGCTACCAGGTCGTAAGGTATGGATCCTACCCCAAGTGGAAAGTCTTCTACTCCTATGTGCCTCCTTGAACTACTCTTCCTTTTCTTGTCTCCTATCACTTGGGAGGAACCCTCATTCCCTTTATCCGGCTCTGAAGCTTCCATTTCATCAGTTCTTTGTCTCCTAACTCTCTTTATTGGCATGGCAACAGCTTCCTCCATTTTTTCTTTCCCTTTATCCTTACCATTGCCAAGACTTATGACAGAGACAGCCCTGTCCTCCCCTCCCGATGGTAGTGGAGGGATCTCTGCTGGTGCTTGTGGTGGTGGAGGAGGGGGTCTCAATATTTGGATTGGTGGAGCCACGTGTGCATTTTGTCCATTTAGTGGCCTAGCTCGAGGAGGAGTGACTTGCTGGCGAGGAGGCCGTCTTTGATTACCATTTCCTTGATAGCGTCGTGGATGGGGGCAATAATACATGCCATGACCTTCCTCTCCACAGTTGTAGCAAATGTACTCACGTGCTTGCCTTTGTCCTTCTTGTCTATTTCATTCATTTCCTGGCTGGGGAGCCCTTACACCTTGAACCAGATTGATGGACAGGCTCTCTAGTTGATTGGTGATTTGTTGAAGTAATTCTTGTTGAGAGGGCTCTTGGTCTGTTGCTCCTGTCCCTGCTACTACCCTTGCCGTAGGTTGAGCTAGCGGTGGAGGCTCCATTCCCCCTTGTAGTTGAGCTTGGAATTTTAACTTCCTATCCTTCTCCCTTGCATAAGTCATAGCTTTATCAAAGGTATCTGGGAATTTACCTTTTACCTTTTCTCGAAGGATGGGGTAAAGCCCTGCCAGGAAACAGTCCTTCTTTAGGCATTCTGGCGCCTTTTCTCCTTCACCTAGTGATGCACACCATTTCTCCCACAGGTTGGAAAACTTTCCTTCATAGCTTCTATAGTCATTCGGTGATGTTTGGCGTAGCTCTAAGAGTTGTCTCCATATCTCCTCTGGAGGCTCATGGCGGCGAAATTCTTCGATGAAGGCCATATTTAAGGACTCCTAGTCTCTTCTTTCTCAGGTGCCAAAGTTTGATACCATAATTTTGCACCTTCCCTCAAGACCAAAGGAAAGGCCCTTAACTTAGTAGCTTCGTCATCCCTTCCCGATACCAGAAAGGCCATTTCCAAATTATCCAAAAAGTCTGGAGCAACCTCCCCAGGCTTACCATAAAAATTAGGGAAGGCCATAAGTGAGAGAGTAAACAATTACACAAACAGCTCCAATTTATTTTAAAATAGAGTATGGTAATTATAATTTGGAGCTTTAGCATAACTTAGCTCAAAATAGGATGAAGATTGACACATCAAAGGAATGGTAATAGTCTAGTAAGGGTAGAATGACAGGATGAGGAGAGCGCAAGATTTCCCCAAGTCTCTCGGCTCCAAACAACAGGGCTATTCTTTGCTGATAAAAGATTTTTCTATCAATACAAATATTCACATGGATATGACGCACAAAATGGAAAGGAAACATGCGGGGATCATCATTCTCATTATTGGCATCCATACTTACACACAAGAGCCTAGCTTAGTTGCACCACCTTGGGACCAATGAGCCTGATCAGCCACAGAAGGTCAGCACCTCGGATCACTTCGACTCTTCCTGATGCATCTGTGAAGACGTAAGGCGTGATGGCAACACTTTGTACAATGCTGAGCCTTTTAGCAAGCAACAATTGGATGCTATTACCATAATCAGCATGACGAATGAAAGTGACACCATTCATGTGCAGCACATCATCAACTAAGATAGTTTCCTTAGATTGAAATAACTTCTTGAAAATTAGCAGCAAAGGTAGGGCAGGGAGGCTTTTCACCCGGTCTCCAAAGCACTTTGGACAATATCCAAAGTGATCTTCACGCGGACAGGAGGTTGGCTTGGGATTGGTGGTGTTTGGATTCACAAAGTGCACTGGGAGCACTCGCAGACGGGCGGCAATCTTGTAGGCAAGCCTTCGCCTCTTTGCTTCAGGAGGATTTAGGGGTGAGAGTCATGGTTGCAAGTTGGAGGTTGAAGTTGGTTGCTCACTAGCCTTTTTCTTGCCTGTAGTGGTCATGTAATCCCTTATTAATGAGATTAAGCCAAATGTTACCTTACGCTTGAGCACGCGCTGCGGCCTTGGGCCACTTAGGTGTAGAGGTGATCTTCCTCCTCTTAGTCGGCTCCTCAGGAAAGAGAGGTCTGGTTATGCTTTCTCTTCCCTTAATGTGTGTCACAGTACCTTCGTGTATGTTGATGTAGAATATTTCAAGCTCGTGTGCGTTGGAGGTTTCTGGAGCACTCATAGGTTGAGAGGAGAGGTATATCAAGCTCTTCTTCTCACTCTCCTTCGTTGGCGACGATCACGAACAAGGCATGTAGAAGAACTTACTTCTTGAATTTCAATGACACTGCAACCTTGTAACAAGACCTCGATGAAAGCTTTTAAGGCCTCTAAAGCCTCCTCCTCCTCTGTTCTCCAATTTGCAAACTCCTCACGCCATTTGTCCATGTTGTAGATTGCACATCTTCATTGCTTGTGGACTGAAGGTCTGTGTAGCCCTCCTCAGTGGGGGCACCAAAATGATAGCGGGAAAAAGAGCTGTGCAATCGGGTGGCCTCTGTACTCATGCACACTCCACAAACCACGCCTCATGCAAACAAGCAAAGAACAAAACAAAGGGGGCACCACCTTAAATTAAGAGGTTTAGGGACCTCACACATAGTGCACATAGGCAAGTGAGACTTCTGGCATTATGATGGCATCAAAACATATGGCAAAACACATAGAAACGAAGCTTAGGGACCTTATGTAGCATATATATACACAAGACATCAGCTTAGCAATACAACGGCATCTGATCATACATAACAAGGATATAGAGAAGAAAGCCAAGGATGGCATAATCCCTTGTCAAAAAAACAATCAACCCAGCAAGTAGGTATGATCCTACTAGCAACACATCAATACCTTAGAGAATGATGGCGAGGATGGTGGCCATGGAGCATGAGAGAAGACTCCTTATTTAGGTTTTAGGGCTAGTAATGTAGCATACTAGAGGGAGAGAGAGTAGAGCTCCATCCATAGCTCCTCGTTGTGAGCAATGTCGTCATAGCTTCGTTGCTTGGTGGAGTGGGTGAAGTGTTGGTTTTGAGTGAGAGAAGGCCTCCTTATATAGGTTTCTGAGAGGGTTTAGGATTAGGGATAAACATGCTTAAATCCGCTGATTGGGGTTACTTTTTGCTTAGGGTGGTCAACAGATTGAAGTCACCTGATATGTAACCATCAAGATATTCTCTAGAGTGATGTGAGAGGGGAGGATAAATGCTGATTTTTCTGATTGTGACACATGGGGATAAGGCCTTGACCAGCATTTAAGAGCAGGTAAGGTGGCTGTTGAAACTGGAGGTTCTGCACATGTCACGGGAGGACGTGCGGGGGGGAGGTGGCAGCTGGGTCCTCCTGAATATCAAATTCTCAAAAAATCCTCAACCATGGCTTCTTTTGACATGTGTTCTTTGAAAAAATCAGCATGTCTCTTTTCAACTCAAAAGTCTTTATCCCTGTTGACTCACCTTTACCATAAGATTTTCCCCTTTTCTCCTCCTGTAACTGCATTGTTGATGCCCAATCACTGCTTCTAGTAACAGTGAACTGTTACCTACCAAATACTTATGGTGCAGTAAAAAATATTTACCATGGGTAAAAAAAGTTACTGTAGGTAAAAAGTGATTTGTATTTACCATGTAGGTGAAAAATATTTACTGTAGGTAAAAAATATTTACTGTGGTAAAAAATATTTACTGTCGGTAAAAAAGTGAAAACGGAGTATGCTGTGCTGTGAGTCCACATGAACATCCTCGTGTAAATTTCACTAGAAATTCACACCTAGAATGGGCTATTTTGTAAGATATAGGTTGTAGGCATGCATAAGAGCTCGTTCCCACGTATCTTGTGTCCATGGCACTTTTTACTCTTTGATGCTTGTGAAGTAGATTTTTCTTCTCTTTCGAGATCCCTTGGACTAGAGTATCCTTATCTCCCCAACAACTGATTGTGCCTTTATTGCATCTTCAAAAGGGGTCCTAAAAACCATGCATCAGAGGGAGCTCTCCATGAGGTCTTATGGAAAATGTAGGTTCTTCTATCAATAAATATGTTCTTTTCCTTAAGGGAATTATTTTTTAGTAAAAGGTGCCATAGGGAATTTTTATAATGATGGAAAACCTCGCATTGGAGAAGGCACTCTAGTTTTCATATTACGAGTGAGACTCCCTCCACTTTCGGTGGAGGGGCGCCTACGGTGGCAAAAAAAAGATCAAAAGATAAGCCATATCTCACAATACACATAGACTAATACAAAATGAAAAAGGTTGAGTTGTGAGGGGGAACGTAACCATTAAAATCTCATTTAAGGGGCAAATAATTCAGTTGCACATATGATGACTGGTATGAACAAAGTCCTGCGTGACTTCATACCGCAAACTACAATGCCTTTCCTTGATGATGTGCCAATCAAAGGATGTGATGTAAGCGATATAGATGTGGCTCTGGACTCTAGGGGGTGCCGCAAGTATGTGGCAAACCATATCAATGATTGTGATAATATCTTGTCAAGGTTGGAAGAGGTGAACCTTACCTTGTTTGGGAAAAAGTCAGTGTTTGGTGTGAGCGAAGTTCTTATTGTGGAACATATGTGCGGGCCATATGGTAGAAGGCCTTGTCCTGCAAAGATTAATGTAATTCAGATAATGAAAGAGAAATGTAAAAATGTCACTGAGGTTCGAAGGTTCTTGAGTGCATGCATGTTTTATGTTATCTGGATTCCGCATTATGCACATGTGGCAGAACCTTTGTATCAACTTTTGAGAAAGAACCAAAAGTTTCAATGGGAAGAAATGCACACCCATGCCATGAGAAAATTAGAGAAGTTGCTGCTTATGTCTCCAACTTTGAGGAAAGCAAACTATGAATGTGGAAGATATTTAATTGTGACAGTGGATACTAGCCCCACAGGAATTGGATGGGCTATTGGGAAAAATGATGATGATGGCAAGCGATATGTGGTGAGATTTGGAGCTAAAGTCCTAAGTGCTCGTCAACGCAACTATCCATAGGTAAAAAGAGAGTTATGGGGAGTAGTCACAACTTTGAAATGTGAAAAGAGTATTTGATAGAAGAAAATGTAAAAGTGGAGACTGCTTGTCTACCCCTTCTTGGAATGATCACAAGATGCTCAACTCTGGACATTGCTATGTTGAGATGGATTGCCTACATAAAGTCCTTGAATCCAGAATTTAAGCATATTGCAGGAAAGATAATCTAATTGCAGATATGCTTTCAAGAGCAAGGTATGAAAATGAAGAAGACATGGTTGTCGAGGGCGATGATGTAGGTACACAGTTCTATAGTATCTCTCATACCAAGGGTGATCATGTTTGCCTATCAAATGCACTTGAGTCATTTACAGAGGACCTACATCAAGGTGACTGGTTGCTCATTGGACGCTATCTGAGCACTTTGACAAGGCAAGAAGGATGGACTGATCAAGAGTTCAAAAGAATACGGAGAAAGGCCTATGTATACTTTTTGAAAGATGGGTACTTATGGAAGCGACCAAAACAAAGAAATGGAATGCCCTTGAGAGGCGTGAATGATAAGGATGTTCAAAATGAGCTTATGAAAAAGTTTCATGAGAGTCTTTATGCTAGACATAGAGGTGTATGGGCCACCTTTACTAAAATGAAAGAGACGTATTGGTGGAAAGGCATGTATAAAGATGTATCTCACTTTGTGGAGTCTTGTGAAACCTGTCAAATATATTCAAATCTACGTCATCGTGATGGGTTGCACCCTAATTACCCATTGTCCATGCACTAGAAGTGGGTAGTAGATCTCGTTACAATGCCATTGGGCTTATGGAAAATAAGGTACATAGTGCTTGCATGGGAAGATTTAACCAACCAAGTTGAGGGTTGTGCTCTAGGAACAAAAAGCACAGAAGGGGTATGTAAGTTCCTCTTGGATGATGTAATTAGCTGTTATGGTTGTGTTGGGAAAATAATAGCAGACAGGGGTGAGTTGGATGCTGACAAAGCAAGGGAGTTTTTTTCTAGGTTGGGCATTAAACTTGCTCTCACTACTGCATATAATCCTGAGGGAAATGGTAAATCAGAGCGTGGGCATTCTCCTATTATTAAAGCTTTGGCTAAGGCTTGCAAAGGTAAAATGGGAGAGTGGCCTAAGTTATTACCTTATGCTTTATGGGCTGATCATACAACTCATAGCTCAGTTACTGGTTATATGCCTTTTGAGTTGATGTATAGTCAGAAACCTATAATGCCAATTGAGGATGTAATTCCCACATGGAATGTATTACCTTGGGAAGATGGAATGAGTAGGGAAGACCTTCTTGCTTTGCACATACAATAATTAGAAAGATGGCCCCAAGATATTGAGATTGCAGTAGCACGATTGAAAGATACAAGGTTAAAGAATAAGGACAGATTGATAAAAGGCATAGTCTTAGACCTAAAGCTATTGAGGAAGGTGATTGGGTGTTGGTGTATGAAAGTAGTCTTGAAAACCAACATAAAACAATAAGAAAGCTTTCAAAGAGATGGTTTGATCCTTATGTGGTTCAACATGTACATGGGAATGCAACTTATACCTTGCATGATTTAGATGGGACAAAAATGAAGATTCCCATCGCGCAGGGAAAAGAATCAAGTTAAAGAAGAGGTGATACAGATCCCTTTGATTCACAAGAAAGTCAGAATGAAGGCTCTGATGAAAATGCTATGGATGTGGATGATGAACGAGAGGATGATGCGTTAGAATTTTTTGGAAGTGACGATGAGATCGATATGTATGTTGACTTAAATGAAGATTGAACATGAAAAAGATATATGTGGCACATGCCGGAGGATGTGCAAGTTTAGAGGGGATGGATGTCATGCTGTGGCACATTCATGATGTGAAACTAGAATATCTACCTCACGCTCAATGCTTTTGTTGTGTGGGACCGAATGCTATAATGTACATAGTGTGATATATGCGGAAATAAATGCCATGGTTGCAGTCGTGTACATACCTTGCCGGGCGGGCGAGGCCCTAGACGTGGCACTATGGCATGCTTTTTCACATAAAGGTATGCCTATTTTGATTTATAAATGTACAAATGTCAAGTGTATCGAAGTGGCACGCTCGTTTTCCCTAGAAAGTTCAATGCCGCCAATCTCGGCCAAAAATAGCAGGTTTCGTGCACGGGCGTAAAAGACGTGTCCAAAGTGCTTACCAAGTGGGAAAATGAGTTTCAACATGAAATTTGAGCCCAATGGGATTTCCCCACAAATTTAGGGATTTTTCCTAGCTCGTTTGGGCTTTTTACAACAAAAAGGAGCATTTTTGGGCAAAAAATGGCCTTAAAATGGTCAAAATAGCCTAAAAATAGCTCAAAATTCCACATCAACGACGGTTCCATCACTGCCTAAGTTGTGTGGGAAATTTTAGAGCCAAGAATGAGCTCATTTGGACACATGAGCAAGGAGATACAACCATTCCTTTATAGGGTGCTAGTGCAATCCCATGGTGCTTCCACTACATGGTTAAGGCTATGAGGCCTCCAATTAGGGTTTCAACTCCTCAAATAACTACTTGGGCTTCTCCAATGAAGCACTAAATCTTCCATGAAATTGTCACAACAAAGAATCAAAGCGTAAATTTAGGATTTTTAACAGGTCGACTGAGCACTGCATCTGTGCAATTGGGAGCGAGGCTTCACCTAATCTTCACACACACAAGAGTTTTGAGTTAGTATTGGTTCTTTTTCAAATTGGATCTTTCATGACTGGAGTTTTGTTCTTTTTTTAGTATGTTTTCGGCTTTAAATCATTTACGCCTTGATTGAATTTCTACGAATCCTCACAGTCAGAGGCCCGTCGCTTTCCTAGTCGCACTGCACACTTCTTGACAACGTGTGTTAATTTGACACAGAGGTTCGCTTCCTGAATATGCACAAAAAAGCTCTTGGGATTTCCAACTGCAATCAAAACTTTTGAACAATCGAGTGCCGGTTACCACTCTCTTTCTATCGCAGCACACCACATAAGTGGGAACCACCTCTTGTATGAAAGAGGGCCAAACAACTTTGGTGGGTGGACAAAGTCTTAAAAAAATAAAAAACTTTGTGGGTGTAAAAACCTTATGGGAACTTGTAGCAAACGACACCGCCAATGGCGTTGAAAGAAATTTTCTCACCGCGGGCTAAGGAGCGCGTAGTAGTAGACAATAGTGTGTCCAATCTTGCATGCCCAAGTGACCCGTTTGATGCCGGTTATGAGCAGTTTGATGCAGGTCAACCCACAAGCTTCCCCCTCTGCAAGCAATGGTTCCGGAAACGTTTTGAGTTGATGCCAAGCAATGGCTTTGGTACCAGATGTTAGGAGATGAGGCTATGTAGGGTGGCGTTTGAGGAGAAGCGTCATGGCACGCAGAAGTGCAAAGAACGAGTCCATGAGAGAGAGAGAGAGAGAGAGAGAGAGAGAGAGAGAGAGTAGAGAGAATTGACACACTAATAGAAAAAACACGCTATGCTTTGTTGATTATTTTGTGTGAAACCTTACAGCTATATAGTTTTTAACCATGCAAAGCTCCACTTAGACTATACTTTCCTCTACATGCTATAAGAGAGTTTCTCACGGGCTGACACCAACAATAGAACGAGGGCTTGAACCCATTAGACACATGAAGGCACATGGACTCACCTAGACTCACATAGGAGGGGACAAAGTGGGACACATAGTCACATGGAAAGGAGAGGTTAGTCTTGACTAATCTGAATGAGGGGGACTGTGTGGCCTTATCTCTTGATGATGAGGACAAATTGATCAAACTGATGGGTACCACAAGGGGACCAAAAACGTGGGTATGAGTTTTTTAAAAAAAATAAAAAATATAAGAAAATTGAAAAAAAGTTGGACTCTTTTCTTTTTTGCTATAAATAGAGCATCCATACTCACATTTTAGACATAGAGATTGTCTCTATAATTCTCACAAATTGTTGTCGCTTCTCTTAGAGAGAAGGCATCCACAAACCACTAAGAGAGAAAAAACTCTAGTGGATTAGTAAGGTACATATTAATTAAGCATTGAATTAGCTTTAGAAATGATGTGTGTATTCTCTCGTACTCAATCTCTCTAATGGATTAGTAATATTCAATTAGCTCTAGGAAGGATGTGTATGTATTATCTCTTACTCTAATCTCTCTAGCGGATTAGTAAAGTTTAATTAATTCTAAAAAAGGATGTGTGAATTAATAAAGTTTAATTAGTTTTAGAAAAGGATGTGTGTGTGTGTGTGTTCTCTTTTACTCTAATTTCTCCAGTACATTAGAAAGGACACGTGTATGTTCTCTTTTACTCTGGTCTCTCTAATGGATTAGTAAGATTCAATTAGCTTTAGGAAGGACGTGTGCGTGTTATCTTTTACTCTAATCTCTCTAATGGTTTAGTAAGATTCAACTAGCTTTAGGAAGGATGTGTGTGTGTCATCTCTTACTCTAATCTCTCTAATGGATTAGTAAGATTCAATTAGTTTTATAAAAGATGTGTGCGTGTTCTCTCTTATCCTAATCTCTCTAACTATACCTACTCCCTCTAGTCAGTACATCTTAACTATTAACTTATGAATAGTTAATTAAAAGGTAATACATAAGAGTACTCATCATACTCTTATTATGCATGATGTAATTCTCATTCACCAATTTTATTATCAATTAGATTAATTAGTATTTTGAAAAATACTAAAAATTGATTTAGTTGAAGTATAGGAATTGAAGTTGGAATTGGATTAGAAATGTCATGCATAAAAGTAATGCATTTCTAAACTTTCAATTTTTTAGTTTACACACTTAATTTTTTATTAATTAATATTAGGAAAGATTTTGATATATAGAAATTAGGTGTAGTGCAATAACACTAAGTGCGAATCTGAATTGGCGAGGATTCAAATTACAGACTCTCTTTGGAAAATTTTAGTAAAGTAATATTCAAGAAAATTAACAAGGTTACTTATATATAAAAACGACCTTAGATTTTAACAAAATTACTAACGAAATTGATCAATTTAAAGTTCTAAGTGTATAACCTAAGTGTAGTACAAAAAACTGGCTCCAAAGCGTGCTCGAACCCAAGGTGATAATGATCATGAAGCCGGTACAGGTAACGGGGGAACTCCTATGGAATATGCTATGTCTCCACCAATTGGACCAATCGGAGCTATGGTAGAGGTTAGTATTACAGTTTCAAGTTTTGCATCATTGCATATGCGAAACCATAGACATATATTAATCACCTTAGGAAAGGAAAACACGGACTGAAACCAAGCGGCTTAACCCCAAGAAACTCGGCATATGTATGACAAGTAGGAAAGAATGTTTGGTTAAGTTGTTTTCCATAGTAAAGAATGTATGTCCAATACATTCGGTATGGTTTCCCTCAAGACTCTCTTCTTATTAGCACTAGCATTAGGTGATCGTTGCTGAGGCGTGAGATGACATCTAGGGTGGCACAGTTGATGCTGCGGTGAGACTACACCCAGGATGGCCCAGCTGGATAATACAGTTATGTTTTGCGATGGCATGAGGATGACGTCCGATTTGGCACTATTATTGTTGTGGTGGGAGTACGTCCAGACTGGCACAGAGAGTACTTATCGAGTGGTATGGGACGCTCAGGATGACAAGTGTTTTTATGAATAATGTATATACCGATCGGACCTAATGGTGCAAGTAAAAATTCTTAAGTGAACCTAATCAAAAAGTCGTTGGTTTAAAAATGGACTACTTCTTGCTTGATTACTTTTTGTAATATTGTTTGAATGGCTGTTTTAATGAACGAGTATCATGAATAAGGTAAAAACATGTATGTTTAAATAGTGTGGTAGTAATTAGTGATAGCCGTTTTTTGGCTCTCCGTAATTATCATAGTGAGCTACCTCAACCTACCAAAATCACCCAAACACTGTGGCCATCTTCACCCTTTCATTATACATAGGCGTGTGTGAGTTAGGGGACTTTCTCTATATCTCCTTAAAACCCTCACTTAGCTAGTCACTCGGCTAGTTGAGCCAGAAAAATAAATAAATATAAAAGCCAAAGTATATTATGGCCCTTCTGTGTATAGATATTTCATTGTATATAGCGCTAAATATAAGAATTTTTATTATAATTATTTTGGTATTTATTTAAATATTTTCATGTAGGTGTGTGTGATTTACCTATGTATGCTATGTACATTGACTCACCATTACCACAATTTTTCTTACCATTTTGTATACTTTTTATTCCATATAAAAATATTTTCAGGCAAGCTTCTCTTATTTTTGGGTGAGAATCCACTCCAAGAAAAAACCTCAAAAATACCTTTCACCATCAGTCACTGCCTTTCACTAAATTCCTATTTCTTAGAGGTATTTTTTCTTATCTCTTGTAAATAAATATACTTCAATAAAAACAAATGAGGATCCACTCATTTGATTCCTTAAATTTTTATATATCCCTTTTTTCCATTTTATATTTATATATAGCTGACACTATTTTAGATTCCATGAATTGTTTATATATACTAGCCTATTTTTTCCATCATATCCAAATATTATATTTATGCATAATCCACAGCCATGCATATTTTTAAACCCCTAAGAATCAATTATGTCATGCTCTTATGCAAGGAGGGGCTCACCTTTGGAGCCATATGCAAATTCAACAAAAGGGGGGCCACTAAAGACTTTTTTCTGAAGAAAACTAGGCATTTGTTGGTGAGATTTTTTAAATCCATCTCCACTCCGAATATGACGTGGTGGTTAAAAGACAAAATGTGGACCAAGAGCTGAATAATCACCTATAAAATTTCATAATTTTTAGAGCTACCACCGGTGAGGTATGATGTTTTTATTGGACCCCAGTCTGTCCACTTTTCTCACAAGTAGCCCATAGTCTTCTTTCACTCTTTCCACACTTCTACACACACACACACACATTCCTCTCAATCTCTCACTCAAACCTACACCTTCCATGGTTTCTGTCACCTTCTTCACCATTAACCTCCCCTCTTACTTCCATAGCTCTCATATGAGCTTTACATGTACATACACCATCTCTATGCCTCTCTCTTTTACTTTCAAAATACATTTCCATCTTACCCTTCTCTATATACATAAAATTTAGCATGTAAACCATGCTTAACCTCTGCAAATTGAGAGATTTCATCAACCAAATTGCCATTTTCATCGCGATAATCAACCTTGGCGGTGGTGGCATAAAGAAGAGAAGAAGAAGAAGAGTATCGATAGTCATTTTGAGAATCTACACAAGAGTCCAAAATTTTTTCAAGCTTTTCCAACACAAATATTTCCTCACTTCACTCAACCATCCACCTCATTCCACTCATTGTAAATATATCATTAACTTTCTAGTGATTACTAACACTAACCACTAACATACTAACACAAAATAGCCATTGACCTAACCATAAATGACACCTCACCTCAAGCATACATATGCATAGTAATTCTCTCTCTCTCTCTCTCTCTCTCTCTCTCTCTCTCTCTCTCTCTCTCTCTCTCTCTCTCCTCTTTTCTAGAACTCTAATCTCACCTTATCTACCATCATTAATGCTCTCTTTTGAGCCCACATCCATGACTTAAGCAGTCAACGAAGACCCGCAATGTTTGGATATACAAAAAAAATCAGAATTCGGATTTGTTAGCTTGTAAATTAGGATTTCCAATAATCTTAATGAAAGGCCTTTAACCTATAAATAGGCCCATCTCCTTCTTGTAAATAACCTCCATATCTCACATAGCACCCCAACACTCTATGCATGAGGAGAGACTTAGGCGTGGCAATCACGTTGTGAGCTTCACTTTTGGTGTGAGAGAAGATTTCAAGATACACATTGCAAGTGAAAGAGTGTGAGTGCAAATCCTTAAAACCACTATTGTATATGTTCCTCCATCATCAATAAATTGAGGTTCGGTGAATCAAAGGCGTGATTCGATGTTCAAATCTTCGTCCTTCCACTTGTGCAATACGGTTTGGTGAATTCAAGGTGACTTGTTTATTTGATCTTGTTTGAGAAAGTGTTTTAGTGTGTTTTCATTGCCAATTTTGTGTCCAATGTAAGAGGGTATCGTGATGAGAGGTCTCCCACACCCTAAGACAGTGAGTGTGTGTGTTGGCAATGTTAAGCATTCACTAACCATTGAGTAGTTTTGTACAAGCTCTATGATAGCATCATAATGAACCATCTCCATTTGCAAGTCATAAATTAGGTATTACGCAAGTTCCATTCCCCTCTCTCTATCTCTCTTCCCTTTGCTCTAGCTCTCTCGGCTCCATTTGGTGTATGTCTTGGTGTGTGATTGCTTGTGAGTGTTTTGTGGCGCATCTTCTTGCATCCTAGTTTGCATATCATAACTAGGTGGTGCCCCTTCACTTGTTTTGCGTTGGGTTTGTTGTTGTTGTTTATTGCTTGCCCCAACCCCTATTGAGCAACATGGGAGCCTTGAGGGGTGTTTAATAAAGGTCATCTCTCTTGTTGCCTGCCCCGGACCGCCTCAATTTTGGTGCCCCCACTGAAGAGGGCTTGCATATTTTGTTGTGAATACTCAGCCTTTAGAGTAATCAAGTAGCTTGTATGAATCATGAAGATTTGTATGACCTGTTTGTTCCTATTGCAAGGCAAAAGATGCATATCATTGTAAGCACAAAATTACAATTTCAACGAGTAATTCGTCATATTCTGGTGCCTCTTAAGTTGGCTGAGATAAACACTTCAGTAAATCCTAGTATTTTGCCTCTCATAAGTATAACCTTAGTTTGGACGTTTATATTTTTGTTTTGTTTTAAGCATTAAGTAGTGCATAGACCATGGATAATGGCCCAGGAATAGAGGTTTTCCCCTTCCATTTCACTCCACACATTAGAATAAATGTTGCAATTAGTAGAAAGATCCATTTTCAACAACGTATGGTCATGTTTGGTGCCCAAAGAGTAGGAGAAACTCTTGCGTCATCAAACCCTATCATCCTACCTCTTGTTGACTATCATAAGTCATTTGATGTGCATATTTTTATTTTGTTGTAGAATAGATTGCAATTTAGAAAACATTATTGTGTAAATCTTTTTAAGAAAGAAAAACAAAAACGTGTTATCACTTTGAAATTGATTCAATGGAGGCCCAACGCCAAATGTCAGGATATCTTCTCTTTTTTGGAGAGCCTGACAAGGATGCCAAGCTATTTCTAGCAAATTTCAAAATGGCTTGCCGCATAAAAAGAGTGATAGGAGATGAGGAATGCTTAGAAATTTTTGAGGTAGTTCTGAGGAAGGATGCTAGCACTTGGTTTGAATCTCTATCTAAGGAAGTTACGGAAAACTATAAGAAGTCCTTGATTATTTCAAGAGATACTTCTTTGACCCCAAAACACTCAAAAGCTATGGCAAGACATCGTTTCTCACAAACAAAAAGACTTAGATGACTACTACATGTATAAACAAGAGTTTCTACGTCTTTGGGCTGTATGGGTGAGTGTTACCATATACATGTGGTAGTGATGTGTGTGAACAGACTAGGACCGTCGGGGTATTTTTTCCCTCTTTAGGAGGTTTTTGCCCCCGTGCATTGTATATACGCCCATCACTTTAGGGCCATCTATCTTTCCATTGCACACTAAGTAACACACTCTTTATTGTGTGCCTTGACCTTCCTTCGACTTCTTCAAGCTGTGTGCGTTTCTCTGCAACCCTAATTCCAACAATTGGTATCAGAGGAGGTTATGTCCTCCCGAGCTTAGTCGCCAACTGCTCCAGCACACGCCTGCTCACTTTCTCCAATTAAAGTGAGGTTTGGCAAGCGTTTGCAGATCTGCTCAAATTTTTGATTCAGGCTCATTTCGGCCTCCGTTTCCACTACAGACAGGTTTGCACAGGCTATTTCGTCATTTTGTGCAGAATTTTTGTCAGTGCGATTTTTTGCGTAACAGATGCCTTACAGTCTTCTATGGTTTGTGCTATATAGCACGTGTTGTTCCAACTTCCTTTGTCCTCTTTGCGGACAATTTTCACATCAGGTGCAGCATTTACCATGGCTGACAACAACACAGATGTGTTCAAGATGTTTGCTGCCGAGGACAGGTTGCATGGGGACAATTACCCTATGTGGGCTTACATGATGCAACATGTCCTTGTGACAAAGGGCGTCTGGAATATTGTGAAGGGCATTGATGTACATCCTGGTTCTGAGGATGCAGGCGATGTTGAGGATGCTGCAGGACTTTCTACAAGGATTGCTGCTATTAGAGTTGTTTTGCCTACGGTAGAACAATCTCATTGGGATGTAAAGGATGCGCAGGCTCATGCATTGATTGCATTGTCTGTGAAGCTCACCATTGTTCCTCACATTTGTTCAATAAAATTTGCAAAACAGCTTGGGATATATTGGCTGATCTTTATGCAAGTCGCAATGAGGCTAAAATTGCTTTGCTGCATAAAGAGCTGGAGTCGAAGATTATGCATGAGGAAGATGATATGGACACTTTCCTTGCTAGTGTCAAGGATATCAATGAGAAACTTATTTATGTAGGAGAAGTCATTTCAGACAGTTCCCTTGTGCATACTGTTTTTGATGCCTTACCAGATTCCTGCCAGACTTTTGCTAGTACTTGGAGACTGATGACCCAAGGAAATCCTGAAGTTGTCAAGTTTGAAGCGTTATGCACATTGCTGTTGCAAGAGTTACTTTCCAGAAAAACAGAACTAGGTAGCGTGCAGTTGAACAGGCTTTTATTTCTTCTCAAAGAAAGGGTGGTAACAACAATAGCCACTTCTTATGGTTCTGCTGCGAGTGGCAAAACTTCTTAGGTCCTAATGCTTCTTCTGGCAGCAATTAGTCTGGAAATTCTAGTGATAAGGGCAAATAGAAGATGCGTTGCCATTATTGTAAAGCTAATGATCACTTGATCAAGAAGTGTCCTAAGTTGAAGGCCAAAGAGGCTAAGAAGAAAGAGGGTGGTTCCATTGAAAATGCTGGTTCCAGTACAAATGCAGCCACTGGTGAGTCTTCTGTAAAAGGAGATTGTAATGCTGATGTTGATGCAGAATGGGCTTTTATCACAGAGTGCACTTACAATCATGTTGTCCATGATGCATGCTTGTCAATTGCTATACAGATTCACATGTGTGGTATTTTGATAGTGGTGCTACAAAGCACATTACCTCACATTGTGAATTGTTCACCTCTCTCCATTCTGTCCCTCATGGGAATTTAGTCACTTGTGCCAACAATGCCTCTTATCCGGTTCAGGGAGTTGGAAAGATTGTGCTTACTGCTAAAAATGGCAGTTCTTTCACACTTGTTGATGTACTTTATGTACCTGGAATCAAGAAGAATCTTTTGTCTGTATCTGCACTTGCTAGAGTTGGACTTGTAGTCAAATTTGTGGATGACAGATGTACAAGACATGATCTCAGTTTTGGTGATGAAATTGTTGCATCTGGGATTTTGTGCTGTGGAATGTATAAGCTCACTTCATATGACAAGTGTGGATAAAATTTTGCAAATGCAGTTGCAGATTCAAGGGCTATTTCAGATGCAAAACTTTGGCATGCACGTTTTGGTCATCTGAATTTTTCCAGTTTGCTGCGTTTGCAGAAATCTAATATGGTTGCTTCTTTGCCGCCTCTTGAAGCACTTGTCAAACATGATTGTGAAGGCTGTATTTTGGGTAAGATGCAGAGTTCTAAGTTTCCAAAGGATGGTTCATTTCGGGCCACATACAAGTTACAGCTTGTGCATAATGATGTTTGTGGGCCCTTGAAAACTCCATCCTTGGGCAATTACCTTTACTTCATGACTTTCATTGATGATTACTCCAGGCATGCATGGTTATTTGCGCTTAAAGCGAAGTCCAAAGTTTTTATGTGCTCCAAAAAATTTCTAGCTATGGCTGAAAATGTCCCGACATATACTATGGGCATCCCCCGTTCCGATCGAGGGGGGGAGTATATGTCTCATGAATTCAATGCATTTCTGGCTAGTCGTGGGATAAAACACCAATGTATAGTGCCTTATACACCTCAACAAAATGGTGTTGCTGAGAGGAAAAACATGTCACTTACAGAAATGGCACGATGTATGGTCAAAAGTCAAGCTTTGCCGCATTCTTTTTGGCTTGAGGCCATCATGTGTGCCACTTATGTACTAAACATGTGTCCGACAAAAGCTTTGAAGTCTATTACTCCATATGAAGCATGGGGTAATAAAAGCCTTCTATTGAGGACATGCGTGTTTTTGGCTATTTGGCATATGTTTTGGTGCCACAAACACAACGCAGAAAATTGGATGATAAGGCTGTCAAATGTATTTTTGTTGGTTATAGTGCTGAAAGCAAAGGTTACAAGTTGTATCATCCGCAAACAAAACGAATTCTGGTTTCACGGGATGTAGTGTTTGTGGAAGATTCTGTGCAGCCCTTACTATCATGTACTAGAGACAGTAATGTAAGCTCACAGGACATTTATAACACTTTGTTGCCTCTTTTCAGTGGTAGAAATATGAATGTAAGTTCCAATTAGGCACATGTACAGCCTATGGGGGTTTATGAAAATGTTACATATCAGCCTATTAACTGATACAGATTTACATGATGTACTTGATGAGGAAAGGGCTGAAAATGAGCAAGCTAGAGGTATGCCAAAATGGCTGGTGCACACTTTGCGTGACAGTAAATTGGATGCACCTTTGTCTAGTCGTACTCGTTCAGGCTCTCACCATGCATCTTATACATGAGATTGTTATGCTTTGGTTGTGTCTAGTTTACATGATGTTGAGGAGCCTCTGTCTTTTGATGAAGCACAGAATTTAGAAAACTAGATGGCTACCATGCAATTAGAATATGATGCACTTATAGAAAATGACACATGGACTTTATGTGATTTGCCTCCTGGCAAAAAGGCCATTGGTACAAAGTGGGTTTACAAGTTGAAACGCAAGCCGGATGGTGAGATCGATCGCTATAAGGCTTGACTTGTTGCAAAGGGTTATGCACATCAAAAAGGCATAGATTATGAAGAGACCTTTTCTCCCACTTGTCGTATGACTACTGTGCGTTTTCTTTGCGCATTGGTAGCTTATTTTGGTTGGGATGTACATCAATAAAACATTGTTATTGATTTCTTGAATGGTGACATATTTCAAGAAGTTTTTGTAACGTAGCCTCGCGGTTTTGTCAAGAAAGGACAAGAGGACAAAGTGTGCAAATGTAACAAGCCTTTGTATGGGTTGAAGCAATCTCCTCGTGCTTGGTATGAGAAAGCTGACACTCATTTGGTCAAACAAGGCTTTCATAATAGTCCAACAGAAAGCACATTGTATGTAAAGCATGATCATGATGTACTTCTCATTGTGGTTCTTTATGTAGATGATTTACTGATCATTGGACCAAATGAGAGACATATTGCTGAAATTTAAGGCTGATTTGAATGCTACTTTCAAGATGAAATATTTGGGGTTGTTGCATCATTATTTGGGAGCCTTGTGTCAGAAAAGTTACATAGAGACATTGCTATGTAAGTTTGGACTTGAGGATTGAAAACCTATTGCCACTCCCATGGAAACGGTTTTGAAAATGGGTCTACAAGATGCTAGAGATCCTGCAGATGTCACTCTTTACCAAAGTGTTGTTAGCTCCCTCATTTATGTATGCAACACGAGGACAAATATTCAGTTTCAAGTCTCACAGGTCAGAAAATTTATGCATAGCCCAAGGTCTAATCATTGGCAGGCTGTCAAGGGCATTTTTTGCTACCTTAGTGGCTCTTTACATCTTGGCTTGTCTTATCCCAAGGGGGGATCATTGCCACCAGATTTACATGCTTTTTCGGACTTAGATTGGGTTGGTTGTTTTGACACGGGAGTGTCCACAAGTGGTTTTTGTTTCATGCTTGGCAGTTCATGTATATCATGGTTGAGCAAGAAACAACCTACTGTGGCCACTTCGAGTTGTGAGGCTGAGTACACGGTAGTCTTCACAACTACAGTTGAGTGTGTATGGCTCACCACCTTGACACTCGTTAGGGTGGGGTTGTTTACTGATGAAGTTTGAGAACAAGTCAAGGAATTACACTTGGCTAATGAGTTCGGTCAGCAAGTTACTTTCACAGAAAGTGAAAAGCGGTACTCTTCAGGTACATCTTTGTCGTGATAACTCGTTTAGCATGCTCATGTGCGTTCTAAATGGAGTCTAGACACTAGATGGTTGCAAATGGACATCAATGTGGAAAATCAAGATATTGCTCTTGGTTTCATTGAACCTCCTCACTGCACCAATTATCGGAGAACACATCAATATCCTTAAGAAGATATTAATACTTGTGTTTTCGAGGACGGAAACTCTTCCTTAAGGGGGCAATAATGTCAGGACAAGGGTCCTATGGGGCAAGGCCCAACCTAGGGGGTCAGGGACCTAGGCCAAGGGCCTGGACTAGACCAGTGTGGACTGGGGATCCGCTTAGGGCAAGAGCTAGGAGCTAAGCCTATATAAAGGGCGGTAGGGAGGAGGATCCTACATCTTAGTCTCCTAGGTCTTACATCATTTACGGAAATGGAAAAATGTATGGTCAAAAGTCAACTTTTACCGCATTCTTTTTGGCTTCAGGCCATCATGTGTGCCACTTACGTACTTAACATGTGTCCTACAAAATCTTTGCAGTCTATTAATCCATATGAAGCATGGCATGATAGAAAGCCTTCTATTGAGCACATGTGTGTTTTTTCTTGTTTGGCATATGCTTTGGTGCCACAAAAACAATGCAAAAAATTGGATGATAAGGATGTCAAATGTATTTTTGTTGGTTATAGTGCTGAAAGCAAAGGTTACAAGTTGTATCATCCGCAAACAAAGCGTATTTTGGTTTCACAGGATGTAGTGTTTGTGGAAGATTCTGTTCAGCCCTTGCTGACATGTACTAGAGACATTAATGTAGGCTCACAAGACATTTATGACAGTTTGTTGCCTCTTTTCAGTGGTGGAAGTTCGAATGTAAATTCCAATGAGGCAAATGTACATGAAGTAGTACGAGTGGAAGTGCGACGCGAGAGAGAGTGCGAGAAGAAGAGCACGACGATATGGTGAACTCGCTCTACGGTAATGTGTAGAGCATAGTGAGTTCTTATTAGGTTTTTACAAAAGAATATGTGTACATACCTGGTGGCCCGCCCACTTACCTGGGCGACCACATTGGGCTTTATACCCCAACAACCTCCCACTTAAAGTCCAATGTGGTACTTTAAGTGTGAGAGAAGCTACTATACAAGCTAATATACAAGAGATTTAGAGAAGTGATGTACTACCCTACACCTAACTGCTTGCGAAAATGCGCAAAGCTCTCTGAGGGAAGTCCTTTTGTAAGTAGATCAGCAGGATTTTCTGTGGTGTGAACTTTGACAAGCTGAAGTTGCTTATCCTCGAGCATTTCCCTAATGAAATGATACTTCACATCCACATGCTTTGTCTTTGAGTGATAAACTGGATTGCGAGCCAATTGTATAGCACTTTGACTATCACAATATAACACAGGCATCTCTTCTTTGATTCCCAAATCTGTTACTAGTCGATTAAGCCAAATTGATTCTTTGCATGCCTCTGATGCTACAACATATTCAGCCTCTGTGGTAGACTGAGTAACACAATCTTGTAATCTAGAACGCCATGACACTGCTCCACCAGGCAATGTAAAGACATACCCTGACGTAGACCTTCGGTTGTCTAAGTCACCTGCATAATCTGAGTCTGTAAAACCCTTTACACTTAGCTCCTGACTCCCATAGCATATACGCATACTCTTTGTAGCTTTCAGGTATCTCAATATTCCTTTCACTGCCTCCCAATGTTTCTTGCCTGGGTTTGACATGTATCGACTTACTACTCCCACTGCAAATGCAATGTCTGGGCGAGTAGCAATCATTGCATACATCAAACTACCCACTGCAGACGCATATGGAATCTTATCCATTTCAGCCTGTTCTTCCTCAGACACAGGACAATCTTGTTTGCTAAGTTTCACATATGGTGGCAATGGAACACTCAGTGCCTTTCCCTTCTCCATATTGAAACATTGCAAAACCTTGTCAATATACTCTGTTTGAGATAACCAAATCAACTTCTTTGATCTGTCTCTCTCAATGTGCATACCAAGTATATGACTTGCCTCACCCATGTCTTTCATGTCAAACGATTTTGCCATCTTTGACTTCAAAGCTGAAATTTCTTCCAAGTGCTTGCCAGCAATCAACATGTCATCCACATACAAAATAAGGATCAGCCAACTACCATCCTTAGCTTTCTTTGTATATAGACAGTGATCGAACTCACTACGTTTGTATCCTTGAGAAAGCATAAACTTGTGGAATTTATGGTACCATTCCCTCGGTAATTGTTTTAAGCCATAAAGACTCTTTAACAACTGGCATACCCAATCTTCCTTGCCTTTCTCAACAAACCCTTCTGGCTGCTGCATGTAAATTTCCACATCTAAATCACCATGCAACAACGCTGTCTTGACATCCATTTGGTGCAACACCAAATCTAATATGGCAACCAATGCAAGAAAGCATCTCAATGTAGTCATCTTGACCACCGGAGAGAAGACTTCATCAAAGTCAATGCCTTGTTCTTGCTTAAAGCCCTTGGCAACAAGCCTTGCTTTGTACTTTGGCTGACTACCATGAGCGGTGATCTTATACCTGTAAACCCATTTACAAGGTAGAGCCTTTTTGCCCTGTGGTAATTTAACTAGCTTCCATGTCTTGTTTTTATGCAGAGCTGTCATCTCTGACTGCATGGCCAATTGCCAATTCCCGGAGTCCTTCATTTGTATTGCTTCCTTGTAACATGAAGGCTCATTGCAATCAGTCAACATGACATAATTCATAGATGGAACAAACCTATCAGGAGGTCGCGTGACACGTCCAAATCTACGCACAATAGGTGGATCAAGCTCAGCCACAACCTGTGGTTCCACTCTATCCTGTCCTTGCTCCTCTTGAGCCTTGACATTTTGTCTTGCACGTGCAGGTCCATCTTCTTGGAAGACAACTCTTCTAATCTCCTCAACCCTCTCTGGTTTAGAATGATATTTCGATTCATTAAAGTGAACATCATTGCTGCGGAAAACCTTTCTGGATTCGGGATCCCAAAGTCTGTACCCCATCTCACCAGAATTACCATAGCCTAGAAAGATGCACTTTCTACTCTTTGGCTCAAGTTTGTTCCTAAATTCCTTTGGAACGTGAGTATATGCCTCACAGCCAAAGACTCTAAGATGCTTGTATGAGGGCATTTTGCCTAACCATACCATCTCTGGCACTGAATCCTTCTGCAAAACCTTGCTAGGAGATCTATTTACAAGATGAACAGCTGTTGATACAGCTTCAACCCAAAACCCATTTGGCAGCTGTGCATTAGACAACATACTTCTGACCTTCTCTTGTATGGTCCTATTCATCCTCTCAGCAACACCATTTTGAGGAGGATTGTAAGGAGTAGTAAGTTCACGTTTTATACCTTTTGACTCACAAAAGTCATGCTACTACTTCTCTCCTCAACAAGCAAAAGTTGTTAGTCAATTAATAGAATTTCAAGATGTGTTTCCTAATAATTTACCACCAAGATTACTGTCGACAAGATCCGTGCAACATGGCATAGACGTGGTTGCAGGTAGTAAACCGGTTAGCAAACTACTCTACAAAATGAGCCATTATGAGGCTCTTGGGGTGGAACGTTAGCTTGCTAACTATCTCAATAGAGGGTTTATTCAACCAATTTCTAAGAACAAGTACCCATTACCAGAGTGGATGAGTTGTTTGATAAGCTCACTCATGCTCATAATTTCACTAAGATAGACTTGCGGTCGGGATATCATCAAGTACGCATTCGACTTGCTGATATACCTAAAATTGCATTTCGAACAAGGTTTGGACATTACAAGCTTTTGGTTATTCCCTTTGGGTTAACCAATGCGCCCCCAACTTTCATGACGCTAACGGATAGTGTTCTGAGACCGTATTTGGGCAAGTTTGTTATCGTTGTTCTTGATGACATTCTCGTGTACAGTGACTCTAAGGAAGACCACTTGCAACATCTAAGGTAGGTGTTTGAATTGCTACAAGCAAACAAATTATATGCCAAAGAGTCAAAGTGTGATTTTCTCAAGGAGGAAATTCACTATCTAGGGCATGTTATCTCAGTTGTTGTTGATGGGCTGCACATGGATCAATCCAAGCAAACAAATTATATGCCAAAGAGTCAAAGTGTGATTTTCTCAAGGAGGAAATTCACTATCTAGGGCATGTTATCTCAGCTGCTGTTGATGGGCTGCACATGGATCAATCCAAAGTGGATGTCATTCGGAAGTGGCCTTCTTCAAGAAATCTGGAAGAGTTATAGGTTTTCTTGGGATTTATCGATTTTAATCAAAGGTTTGTTAAAAACTATGCTCATATTGTTGTACCGATGATGGACCAGCTGAAAGGAAAGGGAAAAACCTTTCATTGATGTACCGCTCAATAGAAAAGTTTTGATACTCTCAAGGACGCATTAGCTACAGCTCCTATCCTAGAGATTGTCGATCCTTTGAAGCCATTCATTTTGGAAACGAATGCCAGTAATCATGCTATTGGAGCAGTCCTTCTACAAGAAGGAAGGGCAATTTCATTTGAAAGCAAGCTTGATCCAACACAACAAAATTATTCTGCTTATGAATGCCAACTCTATGCATTAGTGTCTGCCTTGAAGACATGGCGACATTATTTGTATGGAGCTTAGTTTGAGATTGTGCATGAAAGCATAAAATGGTTTACACAACAAACTGACTTGAAGAGTCAAAAGGCCAGGTGGGTTGAGATTCTTCAGGAGTATGACACAAAGCTCCAGTATCATAAAGGACGATACAATGTGGTGGCTGATGCTCTTAATCATATGCCTGAGATCAACTCTCTTATGTCCATGAAAATTTGAAGTGAGTTTTTGGATTCTTTGAAGGGAAAATATGAGCATGAAGACACATTCTCCAAGGTGTGGAGCCATGTGAAAATGAGGGATCCATCTCACCCCAATGCTGGTAATGTTTGTTAACCTCCACACCTAGTTCTCCTCTGTCGAGTGACGAATTGTAGAGAGGGAAGAGTTTCTCCATCGATAATGGTACCTACTCCACAAGGGGACAGTTTCTGTACTGACGAACGTGGACATTCGGCCCCAAATTCTTTATTAATGTCACGATAGTCCAAGTGCAGGGCACCCAATCATTAAAAAGACTAATGCTCGCATACGACGATAATTTTATTGGTGGCCAGGTTTACACGACTTTGTCCAAGAATGTGTCTTGCATTGCCAAAAATGTCAAGTTAACAAACCAGAGCGCCTGAAGAAAAGAGGTCTATTACATCCTTTGGACATTCCTCATGGAAAATGGGAAATTATCTCTATGTATTTCATTGTGGGTTTACCAACCATTGTACGAGGTCATGACTCAGTATGGGTGGTCATAGACCAATCACTAAACTATGCAAGTTTATTCCAACCAAGTCGACAATAAAAACTCTAGAATTAAGTAAGTTATTTCTGGACAATCTCTACAAGTTGAATGGATTGCCAAGTAACATTGTGAGTGACCGTGATCCCATGTTTAATAGTTATTTTTGGAGGGTTGTGTTTAAAAGATTTGGTATACAACTCAACCTAAGTACAATAGATCATCCTGAAACGGATGGCCAGACTGAACGAGTTAACCAAGTGCTAGAGGATATGCTACAAGCATACACTAGCAAGAAATAATCAGACTGGGAAGAGTATCTACCTCTTCTTGAGTTTCCTTACAATAGTGCTAAGCATGTCGTGATTGGATTTAGTCCTTTCATGCTAATATACGGTTTCAACCTAGGTCACCAGTTACGCTGGGGTTCGCAAATGAAAAACTCCAATAGGTTAAGGATTTTATCCAAGACCATATGGATATGATGAAACTCGCTTGTCATAATGTCCAACAATAGCAGGATCGGTATAAGAAATATGATGATGAGAAACCCCGGCAAGTTACCTTCATACGAAAGGGGAAGACCTATTTTTGTGTGTGCCAATAGATCATTTAGAAAGTCTGAAGACTCGGCCAACACCTGAATTATCTCTGAGATATTGTGGGCCTTTCAAGCTACTCAAGCGAGTGGGTGATAGAGCTTACAAACTCTCATTATTGGCACATTCTCGTATTCATCCGATATTTCATGTAAGTCATTTATGTAAACTCTTTCTTGGGGATGACAATGTTATTGACCAATGTTGATTTCATTGACCTCCTACCCAACCGCATGAACCTTGAATGCATTTTAGACTATCATGATTTACGTACGTGTCATCATGTACACCGACAAGATCGACATGAAGAAGGTGCCACTTGAGAAAACATTGGTGTTATTAAGAAGGAGTTTCCCACTCTTATTTTCGACGAAAAAAACACTTCTCCAAGGGAGGAGTAATTCATGCCAAGGGAAATCCTGGAGGTCAAGGATCCACCAAGGGATGCCAGTGGGAAGGGATCATAGGCCAGGTGGCTATATAAAGGGAGGTTGGGTGGAGGATTCAAGCACGGCAGTTCCAGGGTTTTACATATCATTTACAAAGATGGAATCGTGGTGGGGTGGGAACTGGGCCTATGCATGAGGGGTTGAGGTGTCAAAAAGACAAAGATTCAATCCCTACAAGGAGGGGGAGAGCCCTACATGAGGGGGGATGAGAGAGAACACCCACACACTCACACAAGGCATGCATGGTACAAAGAAAGCAAAAGGGACACTTGTCAAGTTCCTCCTCATGTTGCCCTCATGGTGTGCCTAAAGCCTATTGGTTGGCCACCCAAGGGGTCCAATAATAATTTAGGGGATTTAATTAATTGATTTTGTATTTATCAAGTCCTCTCTCTCAAAGGGGAAAGGGGGACACTTGTCTCAAGGCTACCCTTGCTACTTGTAATGCCTCCTGCTTATGATTGGCTAGGCTTGGAGGGGTCCAATGAGCTTCAAGCATGAGCTACAAGGGGGGGTCGACCCAAGCAAGCTAGGGGGTTGCTTAGGGGGTATAATCACCCACACACACTCACAAACACTCTCATTGTCTGCTAGGCAAGGTGCAAGAGCTCCATCTCCTTCTCCAAGCTCCTTGAGAAGTTGAGAGCCTACACCAACACTCTTGGCTATGGAATGCAAATCCAACCAAGAGCTATGCTTCAATGCTTAAGCTTTCCATCTTCTCCATCTTCATTACTATGCTATTATGTATGCTAAGCAAGAAGAGTGATGATAAGTGAGGAATTATTTCTTTCTCCTATGGAATACTTCTTCTTCCTCTTCCCTACCCTCATTCCCTGCTAGCTCTCTCCACCTTTGAAGGTGTTTGAGGTCTTGGGATTGAGGCTTGGGATAGTTAATGCTTTTTCTCTCTCTCTCTCTCTCTCTCTCTCGCAAAGGTATTGCTCATGCCTAGTTAATTAAGTGTTATGATTTAGTTGCTACTACCAATTAAGTTCACCATCTATGCTCTCAAAGTTGCTCACTCTAATTCTCTTAATTCCGCTATTCTCTAAGTTCATAGGCCATTTCCATTACATTGGTATCAGAGCATTTGGTTTTTCTTTTCTTGCTTAAGAAGAGAGGTCCTTCAGTAGCCTATATATGGTTGATGTTGTTAATTATATTAGGGTAAGTGGAACAGGGATCTATTATCGGTTTTGTTGAGCCCACTATGTGGGATATGGTGCACACCTCGGGAGCTTTGGACTTAATAATGGAGTCTTTTTAGACTTGCCTACGGCTTTACCATTATTGAGCCATAAGAAGTCCAAAAGGATCTAACCCTCCGCAACTCTGCTATGTTAGAACTACTCCTCTACTCTCTATAATTAACCACTTTTGAGCCATGGGTGTAGATACTTAAGAGCCGATTTTCAAAGTCTAAGAGGAGTGGCAACTAAGGTTTTGAATTGCCAAATCATACACTAAGTACATACATAAATTTTGTTAACATGGCTGACAATAATCAAGAGAGTAGAACGAGTATTGATAACTTTGATTTTGCACATGAAGGTGCTAATGATGATGCTCCCATGTTTATCAAGTGTCTTGTTTCTAAGCTGCAACAAGCTATGGGAAACCCAACCCTACAAGGTGAAGTTTTCCAACAACTTCATAGTTATGGGATTCTCCAAACTCCCCCAAAAGAGAGAGCACCTGAGAAGTCTCTTCGAGAGATTTCCAAGAGAGGGCTCTCTACGGTGAGAGTAGAGGAGAACCCATACGAAGCGCTTAAATGTTTACTAGCGGGCTTACCTCCATCCAAGAAGAGAGGTGAAGTCTCTACTATAGAGCCTTCACCAAGGGAAGGAGAAAGAAGTGAGTCTCCCAATACTTCCGAAGATGTGGCTCCAAGAAGACAGCAGCCTCAACAATCTCCAACTCCCCCCAAGAGGGAAAGATTTCCTCAAAGTCCTCCTTCTCGTTATCACAAAAAGGAAGAGATGTACCAAAAGAAGGAAAAGGAGAGAAAGAGGTCACCCTCTTCTCCATCTTCATCACCTTCCTCATATTCCAATGAAGGTGGCTGCTCTTCTCTCAAAGAGCCCAAAAGGAAAGGCCATCAAAAGCCCTATCCGGTATGGAGAAGGTCCAAGAAGCTGAAGAAGTTAAAGGAGGGAGGAAAGGACACCACTTTCCTTACCTATGATGGAACCTTTGGTGCTATGGACAAGATCTTGGCCTTCATCCAACAGTTTGATGTGGCCTTTGGTGAAGAGGGCTTCATGGAGTCCTCTAAACTGCGTCAGGTATCTATGCATTTTCGGAGCTCCGCTCGTCAATGGTGAGCTAGCCTATGAGCCCAAAAGGAAAGCTCCAAGGACATGGAAGGCTTTAAGAGCCTCCATCATGAAAAAAGTTCTGGCAAGCAACACTAAAGACAATGTCCTCACAGAATGGCAAAGCTTGAAACTCTCTCCCTACGAGTCTATCCAGAAGTATGTAGATAAGTTTTGGGATTTACTTCTCAAGGCCAGTGTCTACAAAAAGATAGGCTTTGGAGCAAAATTAGCAACAATTTTCTGCGGGTCTTTTTGACGAGATGGCCGAGTATATCAACTCACAAAGGCCTAATGCCATATCGGTGGTCATACACCATACTATGGTCGCCTCTCAAATCAATTTCCAACAAGGGGTTAAGAGAAACTCTAAGCCCATGGAAGTGAAGGATCAAAATGAGGCTAGAGGAAGGAATAATGCTCAAACTTCCTCCAAAGGCAACTCTAGCAACATCGATAACAAAGCTAAGGATAAAGGAGTCTACAAAGGTAAGAATAGACTCTCTCCAACAGAGCTAGAGTGTTATCGTAAGGATAAAAAATGCTACAAGTGTGGACAGCAAGGGCATGTCTATCGTGCTTGTCCCCAAAGAAATGCACGCAACAACCCGCCTTGAGTTTCTATGCTGGAAACTCCAAAAGAGGATGCTCATAGCAAAAGGCTTTTGTTTTTCCTAAGCTAGGAGATATGTACATACATGTTTATGAGTTGGGTAGTATCCTATACCATGTAAATATGCATGCTTTTTGTAAGTTAATGAAAATCTATATATTCATATACATGATTTTTGTTAGAAAGTTTGTAAATGAATTCAATGTTTCAACCAATAACAATAAAAAAAAGACGGGAATCAAGAGGAATTTGAATTGTCTACATTCCTAAATGGATTCCAAAATGTTTTATTGATGATACCCCCGTGAGCTATCTCCACAATGAGGGGACAATGACCATGCAATGGAGCTTTTACTACGAAGCTCACTGCCTAATAAGCTCCTTATTGAGCTTTATAAGCTCCACAAGAGGAGTTCAAAAGGCAATAGCATGAACTGGTAAGTTTTGAGAGAGGTTAGGCTTTCCTCTAACCAAAAGAAAAGTGGAATTTTTCAAGAGATTCAATAATTAGGTCACATTATCTCTAAAGGTGGTATTTGTATGGATCCACAAAAGGTAGAGGTAATAAAAAGATGACCTAATCCAAGGAGTCTACATGAGTTGTGAAGCTCTAAAGGTATGAGTGCATACTAGAAATGCTTCATAGGAAAAATTCATGCTTATAGCAGGTCCAATGTAATGCCTGGATGCATGCCTTCAAGCAAAAATTTGCTTCAAGAAGGGAATACCATAGAATACAAGATTCAAAGACTCAAATCCAATGAGCGAATGTTGGACATATACAAAAGAAACTGCGAGCTGTTTTACATGTCGTTAACACATGGAAGTACTTCTTGCAGACTCCATCCATGATACGAACCAAGCTCTTTGACAATCCAATGAGGTGGGCAAATTTCTTTTTGCAATTTAAATTTTACATTGCTCACATTGCTGGCAAGCACAAACATGTAGCCGATGCACTTTCCCGCTGGCCAAGGGTAGATAGGGTATCAATAGCAACTTACAATGAACTATGTTTTATGATAGTTAAATATGCTTCTAACCCAGGCTTTAGGGATATAATAATAGCCTTTACAAATGGAAGAAAAAGAACCACTCACGTTAGAGGATGGTTATCTTCCATACCTCAATAGACTATATCTTCCTCACTTCCCATGCTCCTCCCATATGCGGGGCATAGAGGAATTTGAATTTACTCTACCAGGAGTAAAAGAATACTTGTATTGGCTTACCAAGAAACGAGAACATACAAGAGTATGTTTCAAAATGTATGGTATACCAAAATATGAAGTATGATAGAAGGACCATGGCTTGCCAACATCTAATTGTGTCGGATAGAAATCCTACCATGACTACTAATTTCTGATAGAGTCTCTATTACAACTAGAGTAACCCTCTTATGTTGGCCTACTATTCCAACAGATGGCCAAAAGGAAAATCACAAAACTAATGATCCTTGATCTACTAAAACCTTGTGATTCGAAGTAGATCAATGCTCAAAATGGGAGAAGTACTTACCCTAACAACAGTATGTCTCTAATAACATGAACATACTTCTAAGGGGAAAGTACCTATCGGGGCTAAAGACGGAAGATCCAAAAGTCCCTTGTAGCTTAAGGTACCTGGGAAGATCTTCATTGCAAAGGAGTATAGCCTAGATCAAAACGAATCTTTTTAGAAGATTAAACAGGCTATATCCGTCTATTAGCTAGGCAAAAGAGGCTCCTACCATTAGGCATAAAAGAGCCTTATCCTTTAAAGAAAAAGAAATCTTTCTTTGGGTCTTACTAAACAATTAAAGTTGTCCAACTATTGGCTCATATATATCATTTTTCATGAGAGCCTATTCGAGCCTTGTTAAGGAGAGCCACCAATAGAGGCTATAAATGTAGAACCATTAGATATCGAGGATGAAGCAAACGAGCTCCAACCCAAGTTCATCCTTCAACAGGAACACAAGGTATTAAGAAATGGTAAGATTACTGACAGTATCTTATTTAAGTTAACAATTATCCTTTCAAATATGCTAAATGCATGCAAAGAACATAGCTTAAGGATAATATGAACCTTGTTAATGATTCTTACAATGACACAAAAGAGTAAGCAAATGTAAAAGAAATGCATTTTAAATGATCCATGTTTTTGTCTTACAAGACTTTCTTTTTATGTTTCGTGCACAAATTTTAAGAAGTATGCATACTTAGGATCATGTTTGTGATGACTACGTCTCCCAAACATCAAGTAGAACTTGTCACTCTACTTTGGAAGTATGATATGGACTAAAAAGAGCAGACATGCTTGCGACAAACAATGTCTCTCAAGCACCAAGTGGATTAGCCATCCACTCTGGAATGATGTCATAGGGTAAAAATGGATCCTCTACCCTCTAAGACCAATGGACTAATGGGTGAGATTTTACCATATCTACCTCATAGTCGAGGACAACTATGATTTCAAGAGAGAGGTAATGTCATAAAAACTAATATCTAACCAACCCAAATGATTTTCTCATATTAAACTGATCACTTAATGTGGGAGAATAAACGGGAACAAGGGTTAAGATATAGACATGTGCTTATAGATCTATCTCAACACGGGGCCAATGGTAAAGGAGCCCAAATGAGAGATGGTCTATCAAAGAGCAAGGCTAACCAATGGAGCATAAGACCTTAGGTTTAGCTTCATTGAAGACCTCCCATAATGTATGTAAAAGTCCTTTGACCTTAGGTAAGCTAGAGCTGAGCTTGAGGCGCGGGAACCCGACCCAGCTCGAGGTGCTTGTCCTGCTTGATGACTAAGGTGCTTGAGGTTCTTGATGATTGAGATGCTTGAGATGCTTGAGGTGCTTAATGATTGAGATCCTTGAGGTGCTTGACATGCTTGAGATGTTAGGGTTGCACTTGACGTGAGAACCCAGCCCAAGCTTAAAGTGCTTAAGGGCCAAGCTTGTGGTGGGAACTGGGCCTATGCATGAGGGGTTGAGGTGTCAAAAAGACAAAGATTCAATCCCTACAAGGAGGGGGAGAGCCCTACATGAGGGGGGATGAGAGAGAACACCCACACACTCACACAAGGCATGCATGGTACAAAGAAAGCAAAAGGGACACTTGTCAAGTTCCTCCTCATGTTGCCCTCATGGTGTGCCTAAAGCCTATTGGTTGGCCACCCAAGGGGTCCAATAATAATTTAGGGGATTTAATTAATTGATTTTGTATTTATCAAGTCCTCTCTCTCAAAGGGGAAAGGGGGACACTTGTCTCAAGGCTACCCTTGCTACTTGTAATGCCTCCTGCTTATGATTGGCTAGGCTTGGAGGGGTCCAATGAGCTTCAAGCATGAGCTACAAGGGGGGGTCGACCCAAGCAAGCTAGGGGGTTGCTTAGGGGGTATAATCACCCACACACACTCACAAACACTCTCATTGTCTGCTAGGCAAGGTGCAAGAGCTCCATCTCCTTCTCCAAGCTCCTTGAGAAGTTGAGAGCCTACACCAACACTCTTGGCTATGGAATGCAAATCCAACCAAGAGCTATGCTTCAAAGCTTAAGCTTTCCATCTTCTCCATCTTCATTACTATGCTATTATGTATGCTAAGCAAGAAGAGTGATGATAAGTGAGGAATTATTTCTTTCTCCTATGGAATACTTCTTCTTCCTCTTCCCTACCCTCATTCCCTGCTAGCTCTCTCCACCTTCGAAGGTGTTTGAGGTCTTGGGATTGAGGCTTGGGATAGTTAATGCTTTCCACAAAGTGCATGTTATGCTTATTTCAAGAATGCTAATGGTTTATTGCAAGTAGATTAGTTACTTAATGCAAGTAGATTAATTGTATTGCAAGGTAGATTAATTGTTGCTTTAGGCACAAGTTGATGCATAAAAATATACATCTTCATGCACTCAAATGATTTAGGGAACACAAAGACTAATGATGTTCACAAGTTCTTGATTGTTTTCAAGCTAAGATTGATTATTGATATTATGCAAAAGCTTGGTATATGAAGCTTCCACCTTCATACTGCCAAAGAAGGTCTCGAGGAACACAAAGATTGTATTGTACCAAGTCTCTCTTAATGAGAGAATCTACAATACAAATGCCTTTTGGAGGGGGGACCGGCTCCACATAAATCCGGTCCTCAACTATTGCCATATTCTCTAAAATCTCTCTCTCTCTCTCTCTCTCTCTCTCTCTCTCTCTCTCTCTCTCTCTCTCTCTCTCTCTCTCTCTTGCAAAGGTATTGCTCATGCCTAGTTAATTAAGTGTTATGATTAAGTTGCTACTACCAATCAAGTTCACCATCTATGCTCTCAAAGTTGCTCACTCTAATTCTCTTAATTCCGCTATTCTCTAAGTTCATAGGCCATTTCCATTACACGGATCATCTGACAACTAGGAGTTTAAGCTCCCGTTTTACAAAATTAACCGCGCCGTTAATGACACGGGGCTTAACATAATGATTAATCAAACTTTAGCTAATGACGATGATGGAAATTTCCTCCTATCGCTTTATCTGCCTCATCTACATTCAAGATTCTGCAAACATCATTTAAGTTCACTATGTCGATCATCGTGCTTCAATTATTACCAACTCTCCTGTAGCTTCCTGCTCTGTGTGCTTTGCATTGGCTTAATTTTTGCTCACAAATTTCGTCGTCTCCTCTAATCAAATTACTTTGATTGTCGGCAGGCTCTATATGCCCTTGGTAATTTCTCTTTTCCAGTTCGACCTTCTTCTTCTTGCTTTGATTGGAGATCTAGAGAGAGAATGCCTCCTTTCCCCTTTTTCCCAACAAAAACAACCCTTGAGTCCTTCCTCCTTGCTTATCCTCTTGCTTTGCTAGCTCTCGGAGGACGAGAGAGAGAGTGGCTTTAGCCTTCGTTCCTTGCTTTGGTAGCCAAAGTCGAGAGAGAGAAAGAGACTTCCGTTGTTCGCCTTCTCTTCTCCATCCTTTCTCAACTTCTCTTCCTTATATGCAACTCGTTGATTCAAGTGCCCTTGTTGCTTATGCCTGAGAGAGGGAGAGAGTGCCTTTGCTTCGTTTCTTCGACACAAGAACAAGAGAGAGTGGGAGAGAGTCCTTTCTCCTTGGTTCTTTTCGAGCTCCCCTTATCCTTGGCTTTTGTGCACTCGAGCTTCGCTCCCCTTGGCTTTGTGCCCTTGAGCTTCCGCTCCCCTCTTCCCGCCTGCAATGACCTCCTCGTTTCTTTGCTTGGCGTCCCCAAAATCATGCAAGAAAAAAACCTATTAATAGCATGCTCTCCCTCCCTTAGCAAGGACGGCGCCGTCGTTGCTATGGAGGCGTAAAAAACCCCCCTGTGATGTGGCAGCAGTTGATCTGACCATCGCGGAATCCGTCGTGATCGGCTCCGAAAACGTGCACAATAGCAAGCTGACACGTTCTCGTTTCATGCGCGTCGCCGTCGGAGCATCTCCCATGCTGGCGCGAGACTCTCTTCACCCTGCGCAGCTCGCCTTCTCTATGTTATGCGCCTCTGGCCCGCTGCCTGCACGCTTTTTCCTCTGCGCCTCTTTACACACTAAAAGCCCTTTATATTTTTCAAGTGGGCGGCCTTTGGCCTTAATGGGCGGCCATTGATTTAAGCTCTTGGGCGGCCTTGACATAGTGGGTGGCCTTGCCTTTGATTTTTGGCGAGCGGCCTCCCTTTGGTGGCTGTTGGGCAGCCAAATTAACTTATTGGCGAGCTTAGGCCCTCGTAGGGCACCACATTTGTTATGCATTGTCGACAGTCAATCAAGGTATTGCCAAACATAAAATCTAATCGACTTCCCACTATCATGTTGAGCATTTTATGCACCCAATGCTCCAACAGTCCTTGACTAACATCTTTGTGAATCTTATTGCCCATAATAGCATCCCCATTAATGCCAAAATTACCCAGCTCGCAATGCCGACAATTGTCATTGGCCTCAAGCCGTATTATCTGATCAAGCCGGACTCTGTCTACCAAGCCGTAAATCCCATTTGAATTCTCAAACTGCATAAAATGCATACAAACCCTGATGAGGAGGCCAAAATTCCCAGATGGCATTCTGACTGAGCGGACCGGACTGGCACGGAACCGGCCCGGTGTATCTTTAACTGCCCATATCTTGGCAACCGTAGCTGCGATTGCTGATCTGAAAAGACCGACGCGCTCCACAAAGTGAGCTCTTCAGGCCTGCGCATTCATTTCAATTATGTCACCTCAGTTGTAGTTGCCCAATCCGGTACGGATCTGCATTAACTCAAACTTCAAACTACCATAACTTCTTCATTGTAGCTCCAATCGACGAGCCGTAAAGACAGGCTGATAGAGCACTTCAAGCACTGCAGTTTTACATCATAATCTTCCATCTACACTCACATCAAGCATAATCATTTTTGGCATCATTAAGGCATCTGTTGGCCCTTTTAAGTCGCATCTGGCATACATTAATAATTAAACTTGGCCTGTTAACAAGCCCTGATCGTTGCTCACTAAATGTGTAGGCTTCAAAGAAGCTTAGCTTGCATTTCTCTGCTCTTTTTCTCTACATGGCAGCGGAGCTGCACGACACCGTTGATTCCACTTCAAGTTTTATGCTACCAGTCAAGATCCATATGCCGGGTAGGCACATGGATTGTGAAGCATTACTAGATTCAGGCGCAACGGCGTGCTTCATGGACAAAGAATTTGCAAAAGAACAAGGCATACCACTTGTGGAGAAGTCTAATTCGGCAACTGTAGAAGTCATTGATGGTCATCCCCTCGCTTCAGGGGATGTCAGGTATGAAACTCGCCCCATAGAAGTAACATTGCAAGAGCATGTTTCAAGAATAGCGTTCAGTATTATACAAAGCCCAAGCAGTCCAATTGTTATTGGGCTATCGTGGCTTGAATTACATAATCCTGACATTGATTGGAGGGTTCGGAGAATTAAACCACGAAAAGTCCAAAAGAAGAAGGGAAGGCATAATAGGCCTGTATATCTTGGAGCCAAGGTCTTCATGCGTGTAGCCAAAAAGTATCCAACTTTCTTGATATTTGCAACACCAACCGACACGTCAACAACAAAAGTCATGGAGGCATTGCCACGTCAATATCAAGATTACAATGATGTTTTTGAGAAGAAGAATGCAGACCTCTTACCGAAGGATTGACCCTATGATTGTGCTATAGAGATTCAGGAGGGACCCCAACCCCCTTTTGGCCCAATATACAAGCTATCTCAAGATGAATTGGTAGAATTACGGAAAAATATTGATGAGAATCTTTCTAAGGGGTTCATACGACATTCAAAGTCCCTAGCAGGAGCTCCAATACTCTTTGTAAAAAAGAAGGACGGAACTCTCCAGATGTGCGTGGATTATAGGGGCCTAAACAAGATCACTGTAAAGAATCGCTACCCCCTTCCCTTGATCCCAGAGCTTCTTGAGCGCCTTGGCAAGGCAAGAATATTTACAAAAATAGATCTTCATGGTGCTTACAATCTAGTCAGAATCAAAGGTGATGAATGGAAAACAGCCTTTCCGACAAGGTATGGCCACTTTGAATATACCGTCATGCCATTTGGTCTCACAAATGCCCCAGCTATTTTTCAACATTTAATGAACGATATCTTTCGGGAGTATTTGGATTATTTTGTGGTAATATATTTGGATGATATCTTGATATTTTCCAAGGATCCAGAAGAGCATGAGCACCATGTACGATTAGTCCTTGAAAAGCTTCGTGCATCAGGGTTATATGCAAAGTTGGAGAAGTGTTCTTTTCATCAATCTAAGGTGGAATTTCTTGGTTATGTAATTTCTGAAAAAGGAATCTCCATGGATCCAAAGAAGGTTCAAACCATCCTTGAGTGGGAGACACCCACCTCGGTAAGAGATGTTCAATGTTTACTCGGATTTGCAAATTTTTATCGTATCTTTATACAGGGATACTCCAAGGTGGTTACAGCACTCACAAGGTTGACAGGCCATAATAAGTTTGTCTGGGACTCAGAGGCCGCGAAAGCATTTCAGACTCTCAAGCAAGCTTTCACGACCGCACCCATTCTAATTCACGCAGATCCTACAAAGCCTTTCATCCTAGAAACAGATGCTTCAGATTTTGCCCTTGGCGCTATTCTATCCCAAGTAGGAGAGGATGGTCGAGTACATCCAGTGGCTTTTCATTCCCGCAAGTTCTCAGCTGTGGAAATCATTTATGAAATCCATGACAAAGAGCTCTTAGCAATCATCGACTCTTTTGACACTTGGTGTCACCTACTTGAACTCATAAGATCACTGTCTATACAGATCACAAATACTTCATGACATCCCGCATCTTGAATCGTCACCAAGCTAGGTGGAGTGGTATCCTATCAAGGTTTGATTTTCGTATCTCTTATATACCTTGCCGTCAACAAGCTAAGCCAGATGCCTTATCAAGGAGATCCTACCTTGCACCTAGAAAAGACGACGCAGCATTTGATCAACAAGAGTCAGTGATTTTGAAACCTGAGCAGCTTAAGCTAAACGCCACCATGAGCCAAGCTCCTGAAGATTCTACTTTTCTTTCTAAGGTGAAGAGGCAAATTGCCAAAGACCCACTTGCTCATAATATTAGACAACAACTACAAGGACAAGAGGTTAATGAGGACTTTCAAGAAATTGATGGACTAATTTACTATAAGGGTCTTCTCTATATTCCACGAGTACCAACATGCTTGGAGGTACTTCAGCAAAACGGCATGATCTTCCATCAGCCAGCAGGGCATTTTGGGGTTAATAAGACAATTGAGCTTCTCTCCCGGGACTTTTGGTGGCCTCAAATGTGGAAGCTTGTCAAGGAGTATGTAGGCACTTGTAACACTTGCAATAGATCAAAGGCCCCTCATCATCGTCCTCATGGGTTACTCCATCCCTTGCCCATTCCAACCAAACTATGGTCATCCATCTCCATGGATTTCATTGTAGAGCTACCCTTGTCACAAGGATTTGACTCCATTTTAGTAGTCGTAGATTGGTTTACAAAAATGGCACACTTCATTCCAACCACTAAAACCATCACCAATGAAGGTATGGCCAAACTCTTTCTACAGCATATCTATTGTTATCTGATCGAGGCCCACAATTCATCTCTAGCTTTTGGAAAATCTTATTCAAGCTACTCGGAGTACAAATCAACCTCTCCTCAACCAATCACCCACAAAGTGATGGACAAACAGAGAGAGTAAATCAAGTTTTGGAACAACATCTCCGCCGTACTATCAATTATCACCAGGATAATTGGGTCGAGCTCCTACCGCTAGCAGAATTCTCCTATAATAACAGTTTTCATGCCTCCATCCGTCACACTCCATTCTTTGCTAATTATGGTCAACATCCCAAACAGGATATCCACAGACACTTTCAAGTCAAGAATCCAGATGCTATTCATCTTACACAACAATTATCTGCAATTCACAAAGAACTTACAATTCATATCAGAGAAACTCAATCCAAGTATAAGGAAAGTGCAGATCTCCATCGCATGCAGCATCCAAAATACAAAGAAGGGGCTCCACCGACGTGATCTGTGTTCATCTTGTCCCTGTCAAAAGCTTGATTATCGAAGGCTTGGCCCGTTTAAAATTATACGTCAAGTCAATCCAGTCACCTATCGACTCCGATTACCCTCATCCATGAAAATCCATCCAGTCTTTCATGTCTCATTCCTAGAACCTTGTCACACATCTAAGATCCCAGGAAGATCCCTACAATCACCTCCTCCAGTTGAGATTCAAGGACATGACGAATATGTGGTCGAGAAAGTCCTAGATTCTCGAATTTCGTGTGGCAAGTTACAGTACTTGGTGCATTGGAAAGGCTATGATGTTAGTGAACGAACCTGGGAACCAGCACACAATCTACAACATGCATCTCTCAAAGTCCAAGAGTTCCATCAACAACATCCATGGAAGCCCAACTCAAGGAACACCACAGCTCCTCGTGGAACTCGTTGCTAAAGGAGGGGGTAATGTCATGGATGCTTGAGAGTCAGTCGTCGCTGCCTGATCATCGCCTACATCATCGCTAAAAGAATCTAGAAGGATCTAGAAAATTATAGAAGTTTCTAGAAACATGGAGAAGATTCCGGAAGAATCTAAAAGTTTCTGGAAAGCTCTAGAAAGTTGAAGAAAGATCCAAAAGGTTCTAGAAGAACTAGAAGGATCAAGAAGGTTCTAAAAGATTCTAACCTCCTCAAGAACCTAGAAAGTCCTAACCTCCTCAAGTAACCTCCTCAAGCACTAGTATAAATAGGGGTCTTGGGCCACAAGCCCCTCAGTCTTACCAACACTAGTTGTGAGGCTCCTATGAGGAAATCCCTCTTCTAGTTCTTATGTTCAAGTCTTGTCCTTGCAATCAAGCCTTATCTTGTACTCAAGTCATGTATCCCAAGTCTTGTATCTAGCTCTCTTAATAAAGTATTAAGTCTTATAATCAATATTAAGCTTATCATCAAGTCCAAGTTCTTGTACATTGTGAGCGCCTCCTCTTGCTCTCTTCTAGCTCTATACGTGCTCATAACAAAAATAGCTTAAAACAACATTTTCTCACTTTTTCCCTGATCTATGGGCTGAAACGGGCATCAAAATAAAAGAATCTGAAAAAACTCAAAGAAGCAATATTTTTCCTCGTATTGAGGACTTCAATTGCTACATACAAAAATTTTCCAAATTTTGACCTTAATACCCTCAAAACTGGCTCCCGAGAGGTGTCTCGGGTTAAAATTTGAAACTTCACCGAAACGATTAGAATAAAGTTCTATGCTGTGAAAAAAACGTTGAAATGAACAAACTTTACTCCAAACAAAATATATATCAAAACTTTGTAAAATAAGTCCTTTTACACCTTTTGAGGTACGAGCTTTGAAAATATCTCAAGTTTGATATTCAGGACTTCTCTCCAACGAGGATCTTGAGGAATTTCCACAGTCCACAAAAAGTCATCGATGATGATTGTGCGACACCCTAACCACATGCCCCTATGGGTTACATTGTTGACCTAGCTACTAAATGTCGATGAGCCGCCAAAAATCGATCTGAAGCTCTGTGTGCTACATGTTCCTCTCTCTCTCACAGAGAAAAATGGTTGGTTATGCCATTTCCCTCTTGACTAACAAGGCTTGAGTTCAACTCTCGTCGGGTAGATCTTTGATGTCTCTTAGGATAGTTTCCTACAACGTTAAAAATTCTCTTCATCTTCTTCTCTTCTCTCTCTCAAAAACGCCCCAAGAAAAAGTCCTCTTTAGGCTACGACGCTCTCCGCTCTCTCTTAATAATATGTCTTGAGTTCAACTCTCCTCGTCGGATAGATCTTTAAGGTCTCTTGGGATAGTTTCCTGCGCCTCTCTACCGCCGATCCCGGCTTTGAAGTTAGTTCTGAGCAGGCCTCGTGTTTAAATCATCAGCTCGTGTGACCATCGTGACTAGCTGCTCGCGCCAATCCTTGAACGAATGGCATGATCGTCAGGAGGCACTGAGAGTGCTAAGCGTACTTGGCGCTACTCCAGAAAAGCTGTTCATGCAGAAAAGGTTGAGAGAGAGAGAGAGAGAGAGAGAGAGAGAGAGAGAGAGAGAGTTCTTGGAACGTAGAGCATTCAGCATGCATCTGAAGCTAATCTTGCAGAGAAAGCCCGGTGACATAAACAACAGCACACACTGGGACTGGCTGAGCTTGTGGATGAACATTACCCATTCATGTGGGCAATGATGGCATTCACCCTCCGTAAACTTTCAAGGAGTATCTCTTGTAGAAGGGGCCCATTCTACTTCTGATTGTATGGCATGCTTGCTGTTGGGACCTACTGTTGTAGACATGTCCTCTTCTGCTAGATGATGGCAGATAAGAACACCATAAAAAACTATGTTTCGATTGTCCACAAATGCAGAAAATGCAAGGATTTGGATGGTGCCAAACATGTCTATTTGCATATTCGAAACGATGGGCTGGAGACCCACCCTGTTCTTGGGAATTACATGGTGCCCATGTTCGCAGATTGTGGCAGCATGATGGATGCTCTTGAGATCTTCGGAAACCTGGCTTGTCGCAATGTGTTTTCTTACACCTATCTCATCCTGGGTTATGTCCACTCTGAGCAACCAAATATTTCTCTGACTCTTTATGATAGAATGAAGAAGGAAGGTGTGGAACCCAGCAGCTATACTTTGGTTGCCGTTTTGAAAGCTTGTGCTCGACTTCTACACATCAAGAAGGGCCAAGAGATTCACAATGAGATCCTCCAAAAGGGCTTCGAGACTGATCTTCTCACAGGCAGCACATTGACTGACATGTACGCGAAAAATGGCTCACCTTTTGAAGCACAAAAAGCTTTTGAGAAGCTACATGATCATGATATTGTGTTGTGGAATGTGCTTGTTTGGGGGTATGTGGATAATGGACTTGACCTTGAAGCATTGAAATGTTATGACAAAATGCAACAAAAAGGTCTTTCTCCTAATGAAACTACCTTTGTCTTCATGCTTCAAGCTTGCAGCAATACAGGAGATGTTTTAGCTGGCCAAGAGTTACATACATGCATTGTGCTAAAAGGCTTTGATTTGGATCTATTTGTCGGCAACACCCTGGTCAATATGTATGGGAAATGTGGATTGCTTTCAGATGCTCAGAATATGTTTGAGAAGTTGTCGGTGCAGAATGTGGTCTCTTGGAGTGCTCTTATTGATGGATATGCTGAGCATAAAGGGGACCTAAAAGCATTAGAGCTGTATGATATGATGGAATTGGGGGATGCTGTACCGAATGTGGTTACATTTGGATCAATTATAAAAGCTTGTACAAACCTAAGTGCATTAGACAGAGGTCGAAAAATTCACTCTAGAATCATCCAATTGGGTCATGACAAGGAGCAACAAGTCAGCAATTCTTTGATGACCATGTATGTGAAATGTGGTAAGAATGCAGAGGCACAGAAAGTTTTTGACATGCTTCCTCTTCGGAATGTTGTTTCTTGGAATATATTTATAGAGGGACTGGCTCAGCATCAGCCAGTTAAGGAAGTCGTCAGCTGTTTTGACAAGATGCAAAGGGAGGGTGTTTCCCCAGATGTAGTTGCTTATGCATCTATTCTGAGTGCTTGTATTGATGCAAAAGACGTAGATATAATTAATAGTTTGCATACAATGATCACAGAGAGGGGATTGGAGGTTGAGAGCCTAGTTGGAAGTACCCTTGTTGCTGGGTATGCAAAGTGTGGGTTGCTTTTCGAGGCGCAGATGGTCTTCGAGAAGGTGCCCAATTCTAACTTTGTGGCATGGAATGCTTTAATTGCTGGTTATGCTGAATATGGTCTTGGTAGAGAATGTTTGGACTGTTTTGCCAAAATGAAGGCCCATTCAATTTATGCTAGTTTAGTCACTTATTTATGCATTCTGAAGGAGTGTGGGAGTAGAGGACTTGTAAGAAAGGGTCAAGAAATACATAGCGACATTATGAAGACTGGATATGATGTCGATCCCTATGTGGGCAATACCCTAGTTGACATGTATGCAAGGTGTGGTTCAATGATAGATTCCTATAGAGTTTTTGAGAGCTTGCTTGTACCCGATATTGTGTCATGGAATGCTTTAATCACAGGGTATGCTGAATATGGACCTGATCAAGAAGCACTGAATTGTTTCGAACGCATGCAAGAAGAGTACGTCTGTGAGGATCCCACAACTGTAGTCTCTGTCTTGAAAGCGTGTGGTAATGTTGGAGCGCCCGACTCTGCTAAAGATATACATATGAAGATATTATACAAGGGATATGAGAACGATCCATACCTCGTTGCTACCTTGATCGTTGCGTATGCAAAATGCGGTTCATTGGCCGAAGCAGAGGATATATTTGACAGCATGGCAGGGTGTAATGTTGTGTTGTGGAATGCAATGATAACAGGTTATGGTATAAATCATGAAGCGCACAATGCAATCAAGATTTATGAGAACATGAGGGACAAGGACGTTAAGCCGAATGAGGTAACGTTCTTATGCCTTTTCACTGCGTGTAGCCGTACAAGCCGATTGGATAATGGTCGAGAGTTTCTGAAAGATATGACAGAAGACTACCACATCTTACAGAGGTCTGATCATTTTACTTCCATAGTGGACCTTTTTGCTCGGTCTGGAAGATTGAGTGAAGCTGAGAAGTTCCTTGAAACATTGCCATGCAGTCCATCTAAAGATACGTGGACTGCTTTGCTTAATTCATGCAAAAACCATGTGCAGGCTGGAGCTGGGACAAGATGCTTTCAACAACTTCTCCACATCCAACCAGACTGTGCATCTTCTTATGTGCTTGCTTCGAAGCTTTATGCTAGTCATGGTATCACCACAGATGGTGGTAATATTTGTTCTAATGATACTAGAAGAGAGGATCTATCACAACAACAATGTTCAAGTTTATTGGAGAAGCATGTGTCGGGAGTAAAAGCTCTTTCAGAATTGCATGGTGAACAACATCACAATATATATGTCAATTCACCCTTCTTACATTTGAATTCCACCACTAGGTGTCTGGCTTTTTGCTGCAACATGCACTCACAACCACATGTTCTCTTCTAGTTTCTCATAGGCTATTGTTTAGTGATGTGTGTGTGTGTGTGTGTGTGCATGAGTGTGTTTGGCACCGTTGTTGGTGGGGACAAGGTGATCTTAACTAGAGAAAACCTCAATGTCCAAAAACTTTCCTAGGTTTGTCTAGAGTATCAAAACAAACTTTTAGAAACCGTACGGTTGAGGGGTGTCTATTTCAGTTGATCACAGGTATCTTGGGAGTAGTCGTACTTATCGAGAACCTATAGGCTTAGATTAGGTTGCTTTCGAGTGGTGGATAGCTTAAACTATGTCAGAGTTTGAGGATTGATGCACTTTTCAAGGAAAAATCAATGTTGGTGGACACTTTCCACTATCTTTTGGTTGATGTGATTAATGAAGAGTAGGATAAGTAGGAATCAAGGAAGGTTTTCGATCTATCTCACCCTATGAATTGACATCATTGAAGTTACTTGCAAAAAAATTCATAGGTTTCAAAAAAAGACTCATAAGGCGAGTGTAAAGCTTCAAAATAGCATTTTTTTGTGATAACTAATCTTGGAAAGGCTATAGCAACTTAAGGGTGAGTCAACAATCAACTTTCAAGAAATTTTTAAAGTTTGGTAAAAGATTAGCTTATTATCTCTCCAATAATAGATGCTTGCAAAAGTAAGTTTTATTGGCTAAAAGTGCTTGCATTAGCTTGTATAAGACCGTATTGTCATCAAACTCCCAAAAAGGTGCAGAATTTGTCTTATAAATAATAAGCGCTTTTTTTTTTTCTCAAGCTTGAACTTTTTTCACATGGATATCTTGTTTGGGTGATATGTTAACACTTTTGTGAAGGCACAAGTGATTTTAATTCTATTTGGGAGCAAAAATTGGGCTAAAACAACCTTCACTTTGAACAGGCAGAAAACTGAACGTAGGAACACTTAATACTGAACAGAACTTGACAAAACTTCTTGACAAGTCTTTAAACACCTTGTTACAATTGTGGAAAGTGAAAAGGGGAGAAAAAGTTACAAAAAGCACCATTTAGATAATAAGCGCGATAATATCTGAGAGGTTAAAAAAGCAAAATTTTGACCATTTCTCAACTCCACGGGTATAAGCATAGTGTAAGGATGTTCTGATTCAAGTTTGATAGCATTTAGCCTTATAAGTTGTCGGATAGGCTTAGAAATCTTTGAAACCAGACTACATACATAAAATTTGAAAAAGTAAAAAATTATCAATTTTTGGCCGAGTAGATAATAAGCACGTTTTGTATCCCCTTCTAGCCAAAGGATTTTAATTTGACCATTTTTTGGTTCAGATAGTTGGTAGACACCTTATGCAATTAGCCTAGCAAGTTTGAAGCCATTTAGATACTGTTTGCTACTTGAAATTGAGTTTTTGGATTTGAAGGTTACAGATTAACCTTGTGGTGGCTGTTTTGACAAGATTAGCAAAATTTGCACTAAGAGTCCTTGTATATTCTTGCAGATCAATAGAATAACTTATTTATCCTTGATTGCACATGAGTGACTGGAATCTAGCTTGAGAAACTACCAGATTGGGTTTACAACAATAGAAACGGGTTGGTATTGATACTGAAAGACACATATTCATTTTCAATGAGTAGTTCAAGTTTATGTACTTAAGGTCATGTCATATTATCGCAAAACAAGGTTATAATAGAGAAATTGAGGTAGAGTCTCTATAGAAGAGAGTGTAAACCAAGGAAGGCTTTAGAGACTGTAGAGAAAGAAGTGCCTAACACTTACTCTGAATCAAGTTTTGAGATGTCTTTCTTCTCGACTCCATTGGAGACTGGAACCTCTCTCAGATTTAATATGGACCACTCATGCTAAACCGGGGCAGTTGAAACCCTTGAAAATCATGTATTTTTTCAAGATAAGGGACAAAGGCCTCTATTTAAATCTTCTCGTCCATCTCTTTAGGGATTGTTATAACAAGAACTTTGTTATGATGACTCTCAAGGAGGTTGAACAGACAAAGTATTAGGTACACTCAATCCGATAAATCATCATGGGTATGAGACTTGAACATCATAGAATTTGGGACCAAATGGAAGGTCCTTTGGCAGTATGGCCAATCAACAGGGAAGCACGGCTCAAGATAGCCACCTCAATGATGAAAACTGGGAAAGAGGAATAGGTGACACCAGGACAAGAAGAGGTTCACATGAGTCACACCTACCTAGCAATTGGTTTAAAGGCTTGATAGAAGAAACACCGGCCAGAAGAGTGGGTCTAGAGCACAACCATAGAATAAGACCAAATAACTTTCAAAAATGGGTCAAGAAATACAGTGGATCAGGGGATCCATATGACCATTTAGCAAGCTTCAGACAGGTCTTGAGAGCCGAACACATAAAAGATTTTCATACTAAGTTTGAGGGATTTGGAATGATTTTGGAAGGTAAATCCTTAACTTGGTTCCATACCATACCTCCTGGATCAATCACTGATTTACCAACATTGACTATGATATTTGTTATGTTAGTTATGCCGCCTATGGTGGGTGAAGGCAAGGAGACATGGTGCAACTGTTGGAGCGTACAGAGAATGAAGATGAAAAAGATGAGAGAGAGAGAGAGAGAGAGAGAGAGAGAGAGAGAGAGAGAGAGAGAGAGAGAGAGAATGAGACACACAATAACTATTATTTGATTAAGCTTTATTACATATAAATAAAACTTTCCATGCAAGTCTGCCCATGCAAACTCCAAACTAAGGAGTGGTTTTCCTCAATTAACCAACAGGGCCTGTTCCCATATGACTCAGACATGTCGACAAGGGCTTGAACCCAACAACCCCTCCCTCAAGCCCAAACCATTGATAATGAACCTGAGATAGACCATGGCAGACTTCAATCACCTAAAACTATGAGTAAAAGTTCCCCCCTTGACAAAAACATAGGTGTGTGTGTGTGTGCACTTCCCTCAAACAACTATCAGCGTGAAACAACCTGTCATAATAATCAATATCTAATTCTCCTAAATGATTTTCTCATATTAAATTGATCATTTAATGTGGGGAAGTGCCAGGGGAGAAAAAGCTAGAATATTGGTTAAGCTAGCAGACCGGCCACAGTAGGGATCCAAAGGAGGGAAAATAGGGATCCAAAGGGGGGGCCATCTGCAAAAGAGCCATGTGCAACAATGGGCTAAAAAGACCCTAAGGTTAAGCCCATTAAGACTTCCAAAATGCTAAGGTTCCAAAATTCAAAGGTTGTGTCCAAAGGTCAACCCTAGGGGAAATTGGATGCTTTGTGTGTACCAAAAAAAGTCTTTGCAATCCCTACATGGGAGGGGGCGAGCCCTTCTTCTAGGGGATGAGAGAGAAAGTCACACACACACACACACACACACACACACACACACACACACACACACACACACAGGCTCCCTTTACACAAAGGGAATTAGGGACACATGTCAGCTCCCTAGCCCAGATGCCCACAAGGTGTGCCCAATTCCTATTGGATGGCCTTGGAGGTGGACCAATGAAATTTAAGCTAGAGTAAATCTAGTTTAATTATTTTAAAAAACGATTAATAAAAGAAACCAATGAGAATTAAGTCTCCTAGAAGACTATTGGGCAGTCTCACAAGGGGTCCAATGAGCATTCAGGAGCCCAATGGCTTGCCTGATTCCTATTGGCCAGGAGGCAAAGGGGTCCAATGAGAGTTTAGTTTAATTATTTAATAACCTAAAGCTCTCACAAAAGGGGAAAGGGGGACACATGTCAGAAGGCTATCACTTATGCTGCTTAATGGTCATTGGCTTGACTTGGGGAGGGCCAATGAGGCTGGAGCAAGAGCAAATAGCAAGACGGCTCGCCCAAGAGAGAGAGGGGGCCGATTTTTGCAAGGCATTATCACACACACACACTCACACACAGTCTATGTGTGAAGAAAAGAAGACTATCTCTTCCCAAGCTTTAATGGAGAGCTCATCACCTACTCCAAGCTTGTGAGATAGAAGCCTACATCAACACACTCTTGGATGTGGATGCAAATCCAACCAAGAGCCAAGCTTCAATGCATGCTCATCTCCTCTACCAAGCTAATTACTAAGCTAAGCTATGCTAATATGAGTGATTATGTGAGGAGATGTACATCTTTCTCGTGAGATACTCCTTCTTCCTCTCAATCTACTCTCATACCCTGCTAGCTCTCACCATCTTCGAAGGTGTGTGAGGTCTTGGGTCTGAGAACGGGGATAATTAAAGTTGTGTTTACTAAGTGTTTTGCTTAGTGCATGAAGCTTTCATCTTCATTGCACTAGCTAGTCTTGAAGGAACACAAAGAATTGTATTGTACAATGTCTCTCTTGATGGGAGAAACCATAATACAAAGCCTTTTGGAGGGGGGACCGGCTCCATGCAAATCCGGTCCTCAACTATTGTCAATAGCTTAATTTCTCTCTCTTTTGAAAGTATTGTTGATGCTATCTAACTAGGTGTTATGATTTTTGTTGCTCTCTCCACCCAAGCACTCTTGTAATTCTCATTAGGAATCTATTCTAATGAAATGCCCACTATGTTCATGCTAATTTCCGCTACACATAAGTTATTAGGCCATTAAATGTTACATTGGTATCAGAGCCCAAGGTTTCTCTTTTCTTGCTCAAGAAGGGAGGTCCTCAAGCTAGCTACAAATGGTTGGTATTATTAATTGCCTGTGAGTAAGTAGAATAGGGATTTTTCAGCCTTGCAGTACGCCTGCCTTCGTGCAGTTAACGAGGCATTACCGTCGAGAGCTATGGTCTTAATAGTGGAGTCCTACGGGGCTTGCCTACGGCTTAACCACTATTGGGCTATTAGAAGCTTGACAGGAGCCGGTGTTGTTTTGGTGTCGAAAGACCCTCTCTTCTATTCCTTGCAATTAATGGTATTCGAGCCGCGGGTACACTAGCTTGAGTGCTTTTGTTTGCGGGTCGCCGCGACGGACGTCCATAGCATAGCTCTCAAGCATCAACATAATATTATCGATACAGGGGAAGCGACTCGGATGAGGCATGGAAACTCACTAGGGTGTCAATCCTAATGAAGTGAACTCGAAGAGATGCAACTACTAACTCTACAAGCAAATCATTGTCACAGCATTCTGAGAAGGTACAACAATCGCGATCGTTCGTCCCAAAGTACGCAAAAATAGTAAACGATTGATCCTAAAGGGTCGTTCTAAGGTCCCTAAAGCCCCTCCTAGGGTCGAAACGACATAAAACACGCATATAGACACTCAAAACAGCGATTTAAGGCCTCAAACTCGTAGTCGGAAACCTACACCGAATTTTGAATGATTACACTTAACTGAAAGAGCAAGAGGAGAGGAACACAATGCAATAATCAAATCTGAATTTGGATTACCGTAGCCGTAATGGCGAAGATTACAAGTTTGAACAAGAAGGAGCTCTCAGACGTACGCTGTCTTCTCAGTTCTCCATTCAAAAGATTATCCAAAACTTACAGAAATTGACCTTTATAGATTAGGTCTTTGCAAACAATGGCTTGTCTGGCCATAAGCTCCTACTCTTAAAACTGGCTCTCTAATATGCAATTGCTCCCAAAAGAATAATCATACATCCTTGATAATTTCCCGGCTTAGAGATGCTTCTTTACAAAAGAATTTTACAATGGTTTCTCAGAAAATTATGGTCCTTCTGGCCACGGCCGCCTATTGCTTCTTCCGCCAAACACTCCCCCCTTCCTTATCCTTGCACGCCCTCGTGCATGTCAGTGTTTTGGCCGTTGATGTGGCTCTAATGAAGCGAGTGTCGCTGAAAAGCTTCTTGTGCGTAGTACGGCTTCGAGGGCTTCTTGGTGTTGTCTGAATGGGTTTTCTGATAATGTGTGTTGGTATGCCACGTACCTTGCCTTGAGGTCCTTTGCCATGGGATGGAAAATCCTTGAATCCATTTCGAAGAATCCTGTGACAAAGGCCTCTTCAAATGTTTGCAAGTAGTGGGATGGCAGGTACATTAGTCGGGAGTACATGGCCATCAAGATATGCCGTGGCGGTGAATCCTGTAGATTCCAGCAGATGCCTCTGTGTCCTTCCAAGAACAGATTCCACGGATGATCGTTGCCTTCAGTGTCTTTAAACATCTGGATGCAGGTGACGATCATCCGGGCTATCCATTAGGAGAAATATGAACCTTCCATGGGCCTTGTAAGGAATCCTAATTTTTAGGGATTAAGGCTAATGTTGTGTAGGGTTAAGGGGACAAGGGCATTCAAGAAGCTAGTTTTGAGTAGACTTTTCTAGCCTTTGTTTAGACACATGTAGGATGTAGACCTAAGAGGTCACTTTCTCTCTCTAGCTTTTGAAAAGTGAAGGGAGTAAAGAGCTGTGACCACATCAGCAAAAACGTGGGTCACTAAGAGCCAAAATTTGACTTTTTTTCAAAAAAGTTATTTTTACTTATTTTTTATTTAAAATTCCCTCCCAACATATATACACATCAAAAAATCATTTTTTGACATTTTTTTAAACCTACAAACACTAAAAGTCCACTTTTTCAAAAAAAAAATCCCCCCCAAAAAAAAAACCTTTGTTCTCTCCTCCTCCTTCCTCCTCTCTCCCTCTCCTCTCCCTCCCTACCCCCTTCTCTCCTCCTCCTCCCCTCTCTCTCCCTCTCCCCCCTTTGCCCCCTTCTCTCCTCCCATGTTCCTCTCCTCTCCCTCCCTACCCCCTTCTCTCCTCCTCCTCCCCTCTCTCTCCCTCTCCCCCTCTGCCCCCTTCTCTCCTCCCATGTTCCTCCCTCTCGCTCACCCCTCTTTCTTTTCATTCTTTGCTTCCTCACGCAACAACTGCCATGGTGCTCACGAACATCACAAATCGTATCCCTCCACCACCATGTACTCCGCACAACAAAAGTGTACATATTGCTTGTCTGCGGTGTTTGCACCGAAGGCCGCACGTGAGGGTGAGCAGAGGTCATCCTAAGATCGTCATACTGTCGGTGAGACGAATGTGTATGGTTCTTCAATATCTTGGGAGGGGAGAAGTAGGCTTTTTAGGCTATTGCAATTGGTTGTGTATGGGTGCAGGTGCTTCTTTGCATTCGTGGATACACAAATGTCAAGCTCTTCAGCTCAAAACAGTGGCATTACAAGAAACAGTGGGTGCAGGTTAGAGAGGTCAAGTGTCACCACTTTTCCTCTAAAACAGCCTTCTTTGTTACATCTTGCAGGTAGGTGCTTCAAATCCATCCTTATTAGAGGTAGGTAATCTCATCCTAATGCAAGAATGGCTCAAGGAACTAGCATAACATGAAGCTTTTACGGTGGCACAAAGCTCTCCTCAAGCAATGTGGCTCCCACTACACCAAAAATCACTATGCTAACATGGAGAGATCCCTAGTAGGACAATACAACAACTTTTCATCAGCAGCACACCCTTTCCTAACATGAGGGCACCCCCACCAGAGATATTTTTATATGATAGGTCACCCCATGAGCATACCATGTCATGGAATGGATGTAAGAACTATGACTGCACTACCCCTTGGAAGTTGTTCACGAATGTATGTTTATCAAAGTTAATGAGAAGAAGTTTGGACTTTTTTGTTTGTTGATGTGTAAGAGCACTCTTGGTCTACCATATTTTAGATTGTTTGATAAGTTAAATAAGATTTGTAGTCATTTAAAGTATCATTTTTTTTTTTGTAAGATTGTACATGAGAAGACATGATAAAGTACAAGAGATCTTGATGGAATAAACCTCGATGAAATTCCCACCATGCACTTGTGACACCATACCTCTCCTTGAACCCTTTGACTTCTATCGTTGTGGGGAGTCCAATGGGGGGCTATTTTCAAATTTTTAGCATAACTTTTTTTTGAAGGAAATTTTGGTTATTCTAAAGTTTATACACAGTCTAGGAGTTCATTCTGATTGTTTTTCTTTAGTTTCAAATTTTGACCGAGTACACTCCTTGGAAGCCACTTTTGAAGGTGTTAGGGAGAGATTTTGGGAAAGTTTTGTATGTAGGAAATACAGTCCTTAACACAATAAAAAACAATGGTTCTTTGAGCATTTTCAGATTCCATGGTTTTAATGCTCGTTGGAGCCCGTAGATTAAGAAAAAAGTAAAAAATGTATGTTTTACATCATTTTTAAATAAATTGTCAACTTGCACATTGATTTTTGGAGAATGCGAGCAAGATATGATTTTTTCTCATCACATGATGGTCGAAGAATGCGATGAGATGAACAAATTCATGTGAGACAAACCCAGACAGATTCGGAGCCGATTGAAATCTAGAAGCTGTTGAAAACAACCGAAAAGTTCAACACTTTAAAAAAAAAAAAAAACCTAACACTTGAATCATGGCCATGCATCAAAAATATGCTCACACGGTGAAGGAGGTGCTTCAAAGCTATGGAAATCAGTATAAAATGCAAGCAATAGCGTTGGAGGCTATTCAAGAAGTTGTAGAGGCTCACATCATTTCAGATGACTTTGCAATGACAAAATGATTAAGAGTTGTGTCTACTGTCTCCATAGTGATTTGGCTTTTTGGTTTATCCATGTGTTTTAAGTTAAGTGGTTTTGGCCATGAAGAGTTAAATTTAAATCAAATATTAACATTTTTGCCATCCTAAGGGGCAAACAAAGCTAGAAAATGCAAAAAAAAGGGTGGCCACAAGGGCGCGCAGATGGCCCATCCAGCAGTTTTGGATGGCTCATCTGCGCGCCCTTGTGGCCACACTTTTTTTTTGCATTTTCTAGCTTTGTTTGCCCCTTAGGATAGCAAAAATGTTAATAGCTGATGAAACCAGATGTTTATGTAGCATGAGACTAGATTTTTATATTGTCCAATGTGATTTGGCCTTTTGGTGCAGGGAACTAGTAAGTTGAGTTGAAGGAAGGCATAATGTGCTTGAAAAGTTAAATTTTACATTCATCTCACCTTTTCCAAGGTCCTGGAGTGCAACAATAGCCTAATTATGCAAAAAAAAGGGTGGCCACAAGGGCGCGCAGATGGCCCATCCAACAGTTTTGGATGACTCACCTGCGCGCCCTTGTGGCCACCCTTTTTTTGCATTATATGGCCTTGTCTGCCCCTTATAATAGCAAGAATGTTAATATTTGATTAAACCAGATGTTTATGCAGCATGATACTAGATTTTTATACTGTCCAATGTGATTTTCCCTTTTGGTGCAGGGAACTAGTAAGTTGAGTTGAAGGAAGGCATAATGTGCTTGAAAAGTTCAATTTTAGGTTCATCTCATCTTTTCCAGGGTTCTGGAGTGCAGCAATAGCCTAATTATGCAAAAAAAGGGTGGCCACAAGGGCCCACATATGGCCCATCCAGCAGTTTTGGATGGCTCACTACGCGCGCTTGTGGCCACCCCTTTTTTTGCATTATATGGCCTTGTCTGCACCCCAGGATACCATTTTTCTTTTAGATTAAGTGAAAGAAAATCTTTATGCAACATGACAGTACAAATTCCACTTCTTTTCACTCAGATGTAATTAGAGCTCCCCCCCCTCTCCCCCCTTTCTTTGTGTTCAAAGGTCCGGAGCATTCACTATGTAAAATTTTCCTATATCACGTGCGTTCACTAGAATGGATTAAAAGTACCCCTTATAGGCCTTATCTACACATGTTTCTGCAACTTTACAAGAATATAAAATCCCTTCTGTTGAACACATGTGCTATGTTACATATACTTTAGTGAACTCCCCATGTCAACGGCCTCACAAATCCTGTGCACTAAACATTAAACACTAGAAATCGACCAAACAAGGAGCCAATTTTTACTTCCTTGTGTCCACCTAGTGTTCTTGTGAAACATTGCTAATGATATATATTCAACATCCCCAAATGAGGACATCTTGACAAAGTTTATGATCCACTTTAATAAGAATAACCATTAATGATTAAACTGAAATCAAAATATTGCTTGAATTTCTTCAAGGTGGAGTGATTAAGACTTGCGACTTGAATCATCGTACAGGCAAATCAAAATATCCATAAAAGTAAACAATATTTCTCAGATCTGTATGAAACTTCAGTAATCTAAATTAAATACTCTCACTCAATGCGACACCATTTAACAAAAAAACATATTTATATTGCATTTATAGCGGAATCTAGCCTGATGAAAAATAATTACAAATGGAGACAATGTTGTTGCTGTTAGGCTTATCTTACAAGTATTTGTCTTCCTTATCTAGAGATTCATATACACGAGTATTTGTGTGTCTATGACACTAGGGAAGATAGTAGTACTATATGGATGGCTTCTATGAGAGCTCCTAGAGAGTCCCTATTGGTTCAAGATTCTAAAAAACACCTACTATTCTTATCAAAATCTTTTAACATGGTAGTGAAAGGTTCCTCAAGGAACAAAAATAGAGTGATTTCCATCTCTCCACATGGTTGCTTGCTCATGTCCTCTTACAACAAGTTGAATCTGTAAGTAAACAAAAGATTATGTGAGCACAAAGTTATAAAGTACAAAATGATATCATTCCAATTATCTAATGACAATTATACGAAGAATAAATTACAAGAAAAATCTTTGACGACTCTCCATAGATAACAAAACTTACTTACATTGTGAGACTCAAATCACATGCTACACAACTATAGATGGCGCACCAAAGTCATCAACAAAATAGCACCACCCAGTGTTATGAGGTGTGAAGCCTAAACACTGAAATCCATAAAGAGGTTAATTCTCTCCAGCATGATAAACTTAAAGATGGAGATGATGTTAAGCTCTGAATGTAAGCTACAAGGGTAGTTTTCTTACCATTCTATCTTTATGTTGGAGATGAACCCTTGCAATGCCCACGCGATATTCACACCTCCTATTGTTGTGGTATGCAACTCATGGGAGCTCATACTTTTGCCACCTTCGGGAGTAGAGGTTTCCATGTAGTGTGAGTGAATGAAAGTAGAAGGAGTAGAATCTTGTTTCATGTTGTAATGGAGATGAGAGAAGGGAGAGGAGCTAACTTGGTGTGAAACTATGTGGTGGGTAAGGGGAAGAGATGGAGGAGGAGCTTGCTTGGTGCTACAATGGAGGTGGGAGAAAGCTAGCAGAGAGATAATGATGGACTATAGGGGGTGCATGTGGTTGTTGCAGCAATGGAGAGCTTGGAAAAAGGTTTGTAGAGAGAGAAAAACACTTTTTAGCTATAGAATAGGTTTGGAAAGACTTTGGAGGGTGAAAATGATGTTTTGATTTGTTTTTTAAAAAAATTCAATTTTTTGGATTTTTTAGTGCACGTTTTTAACTTTTGAAGGTCAAAAATACTTTTTTGACCATGAAATAGGTTTGGGGACCTTTTAAGGAGGGAAAACTTGAAATTTGAAATTTTTTGACAATTTGAAATTTTTAGTGTATTTTTAAATCCGGGCCAAAAAGTGGGGGAAAAGAGTCAAAGTGGTCCCCTCCCCCTCTGAAACCTAGCCACCTCCCTTACCTTCTGACTAGGTAAGAGACAATTAAGAGGTGTAAGGCTACCTTGTCCCCCTACTTTTTTGAGGGTATAGAGTGTGTCCACCACCCTCTTCCTATTGGCTGACCTCTAATTAATCTTAATCCCAAAGGGCCCCTAGAGGGTTCATATTTTTCCTAATGCTTTACTAACATCTGGCAGGCCAAATCGGGGACATCCCGTAGCAAAGTGACTGTAGAGTTCAATGTGCTGACCATGTACGCCACTGTAGGGGGATGCTGTGCTGTCAGAATCGGGTAATTTAGCTTGTGCTGCCTTGACCCCTTCCATGTTGTGAAATCTTTCCAAGTGCGTCTTCGAGGGACATGGCAGAATGTAGGATCTATCTGTATATGTTGAGGCGCGTTGTGGTAGTTTGTTAGATCCTGTGGTCTCTTGTCCAACCACTTCTGCCTCCACTTGGGGTGGTCATCGACGAGCACCTGAGCTTCTTCCACCGTGAGTGCAATGCCCTCGTAACCCCCTTCTTTGTTTCATGGCAAGGCTGGCCGCATCTTTTCTTTCCATAGATTTGCTTCATGGCACATCATAAGAAACGGAAGGTATTCGTGGCCAAAACCTTCCACTTGCTCTTCTGGTTGTAAATACGCTAGGGCTGCTGACTCCAGTATCTTCTTTTCATATAACATATATTCCTTGGCCGGCCCTTCTGGCATGTCCTGTATGCTTTCACCGAGTTCATCTCGTATGTCCAGATCAGGTCCTTCAAATTCCTGCTCCTGTTGCCCTTGTTGTGAGGTTCCAGGCAAATCTGTCGCATGTTGTCCAAGCAACAGTTGCGGTTGAGTCTGTTCCTTGCCTGCTTTGATCTGCTGTTGGGCAAGCAACTCTTCCTTTTCCTTTAGCAATGTGTCAGCGATCTGTCTCTGAATCTGGAGTTCAGCGCTTGCTTGAGCAAGTTGTTGCTCCACTTCTTTCAATCTTAACTCATTGGCCGCTGTCTGGGCCACCATTCCCGATACAAGCAGCTGTCTTTGGAGCCTTTCCTGCTCGAGCTCTGCTTTCAGTGCTGCTGTGGCATTGTCAGATGTGGACACCAATGCTCCAGCAGGTTCCTGATTAGCCATCAAAGCCGTCAGAGTGCCCTTGACAGTGCTGTAGGAGTTGCTAAGCCTTTGAAATCTTGCACTTTCGTAGGCGAGCTGCTCCGTCGCTTTCTGGACTTTGGTCGTCAGTTCTTGGCACTCTTTCTCTTTGGCAGTCAAGTCTGTCTTGACATCCAGCAAATCTTTGATCAGAGACTGATCCTGTTGCCGCTCAAGGTCTCTTTCCTACGTTGTGCGTTCTAGTCGCGTTCTTAGGTTATCGAACTCCTCTTGCCCTGATTCTTGCTTTTGTCGGGATTCATGTACCTGCCTTTTCTTTTCAGTCAGCACTACGTATTGACACTGGAACTGCCTCTCTAACTCTCGCAGTGTTTGCTTGTAATCAAATCCCGCCACTGCTTGACATGCTTCTTGGTATTTAATGGATTCTGTAGATGGTACAGCCTTCTTTTGCGAGGTTGAAGGGGGAGGAGTTGGCTGTTTTTTGTCCGATGGAGAAGGGAGAGGAGGTGGAGATTTGGGTGATGGCGGAGGTGAGTTTCTAGGGGAGGGAGGAGGTGATTTGGGTGATGGAGGAGGCGGATTTGATTTTTCCCGCACATGTCTCCTTTTGGAAGATTCCTCGCCTTGTTGCGAAGCAGATGCTTCCGCTTTCCTTTTCTTTAGGATCCTGATTATTCTTTGGCGGGTGAGATCCACCGCGCGTCACGCATCCAGATTCCTATCTCTCTGGATCTGCTTAAGCTGTTCAGTCTGATTCTGCTCTTCAGCCGCGTCCTGTTCCTTCGTTTGTTCCGTGGACTGTGAGGATAAGTCCACTTCAGCAGCCTTTTTTTCTGCTTCTAGTCTTTGCTTCTCAGCCCGTAGGCGAGTTGCATTTTCATTCCTTTGTTGTCTTTCCCTTTCTAATTTGAGTTTTTGTGCCTGTTGCGTCTCCGCTGCTCAAGCATGTCTGTCAGCCCTCAATTTGGTGCGTCTTTCTTCGACTCTCTTCTGGGCTTCAGCATACACCTTTTGCAAATCCGATTGCGGTATTGCACTCCTCTCTTCGCGTTTTCTCTCAAGCGGCTTTGTTGAATCTTCTTCCTCACTTTCCTCAAATTATGAAGGCACTTTATCTCTCGACTCTTGAGATTTTCCTTCGTCGTCTGTCTCTGTTTTGTCTTCATCACTAGAACTTTTATTGGTGGCCTGCACTGAGCGCGATGATGTAGCGCCAGGTGTTGTCCTTACAGAGTGTGCTACCAGCTTCGCTTTCTGGATCAAGGCCGTTTGTGAGCTGGCAACTGGCAAATCCTCGATCATTCCCAAAGCCTGGTATGCTATTCTAGTTAGCATCGGCCCTGCACTCATGTAGGTTTTGTTTTTTGCCGAGCTTTTCAAATTTGCTTCAATCAGATTATCCAGAATATAAGATCCATAGTCGCAGCGAATGGATCTATTTTCTGTTGTCGCTAGAGCCATGACCACAGCAATGTGAAGGATTGGCTCTGTGTAGCGAGGAGGCTTTTGAACTCTGAAATGTTGAGATATCAATCTCATTGGCAATTCCAGCTCACCGTGGATCATGTCGGTGTATTTGTATTTGTTCCCCTTCGCTTTGACGAATGCCTTCTCATTGTCTAGTGACTTTGTCTTTGCCAACAAATCGTGTTGCCCTCGGAGGAAATGCAAGGCCTCATTGATGATCTCCTTCGTGATCTTTACTTTAACTTTTGACCCATCTTTGTCTATGAGCATTGCCTTCCCATCATATTGTATTGAGCTCATGAGTTCATGGGCCCTCATGTAATCTGTTCCCCATGGCTGTAATCTGAAGAATTGTTCCAAGTGTATCGCCCGCACAGCCTCTATTACTTCCGGCCTTTGGTGGAGAGTCCATATCTCCCGTGGCATGATAATCGTCTTCCACCATCAGCATCCTTAAACTTTGAGATGAAGATGTGGGCAGGGATTTGAGCCAGTATTTCATCCGAGAGGTGAGTCTTCTCATTTGTGGCAAGCTCTTCCACTTCATATGGTGCTGCTGTCCACTACCTGTCTTTCTTTGGGCGAGGCATTCTGTGTCAGGAGAATCACAAGCTGTCAGGATTTTCCTTTCACAAATCAATTGCATTTAGACTTTTAGTAAAAAACAGTTCAAAAGTTAAAACTGATCATAATTTGAACAAATTTCATCCATTCTTGTCCATATTTCACCAGTGGGACTAGGAAGGCTAGGGCTATGATTGATAAAAATTTGAGCCAGTTCTGAGTCTGAGGTACACCGATCCCGATCGTAGTACAGAGGCCAAATTTGGGTTTGATCATATGATTGGGTTCCTGATAGTTGGAGGATCATTTTGGTCCACTCTGTGTGTCTTTTGGACCACTTTTGAGTTTACAGGTCCCATTTCTGTGTTACAAGGGAGTTTTGGACTAGACTCTGATTTTTTATGAGTTTTTGATGTCCAATTGGCTTGAAATTTGGATGGGGACTTGAACAAGATGTGTACAAGGGATCTGATAGGTTTTGGTCAAATTCTGGGTTTGAGGTACACCGATTGCGATCGTAGTACAGAGGCCAAATTTGGGGAAAACTGGATGGTCATGAACTCCTATGCTTGCCTAGCCCACTGATGATTTATTTCCAAGTTTGGACAAAAAATGAACAATTTAGAGCAATTTTTCACTATTTGAACATATTTTACTAAGTCCAACCATATTTGGTTTCCCTGATGAACTTTGGTTGGATCCTGGAGTTAGTTGGAGTTAGTTCTGGAGCTGCCACCGCTCCTATGATGTTCTGCTACTAACAGCCTACTCCAATGTCTGATTTTGACCTTATCAGGCACTTTAGACCCTGTCTTAGGAGGTTTTCCAGATTTGTGCATTTTCCAGGAATTTCTTGGATATCCATGTGATGTTTGAGTATCCTTAAGTGATTTTTTGGTTTTGGCATTGCCTCGGCTCCCTGTCTAGCTTCGTTTGATCATTCGAAACTGAAATTACCATTTCTGTACTTGTAGGAGGTTTCTGAGATCCATCTAAGGTTTCCTGCAACTGTCCTGACTTTTAGTCGGACAAGTGTTCCTTCCAAACCATCCATCATCATTTCTAACCAGATTTGGGTAGTATTAGGTCAAATTTTCCCTTTTTGGTTGTGTTTGACAAATTGGGCCCAATCTATGAGCAAAATTTGTGCATTTTCCTTGAAAATTCAAGAGAGTGTGCTTTTAGCTGAGTTCCAAGCATGGGCCAACTCAAAAGTTGCAAAACCTTCCTCTGAGGGCACGGATCGCGATCGTACTCCAGAGGCCAAATTTGGTTTTGACACCAGCAGTATGCAGGCGAGGTTGAGGGGATGTGTTGGGCAAATTCTGTCCCAGTTTTTGTCAGGTAGGTACACCGATCGCGATCGGTGTACCACCACCAAATATGGTTTTGGCCTCATAGTTTTGTTCCTGGCCTTGTGGGGAGCACACTGATGTGTTCTGTGGCTGAAAGAAGTATTGCATGGATGCCTCTAAGGGCCCTCAACCTTTTTGACCCAATCCGACTTTGATTCGATCCTTTCGCCCGTTTGTGCAAAGATTCGCGCTTGCATGCATAATAGACTTGATCTTTACTTAATAGGGAACATACCTGTGAAATCTGGTGTGAAATGGTGGCTCCAACCGTCCGTACAAGGCAGAAACATGGCAGCTCGCTCTAGGTCAAAAAAGCTCTCTCCTTCTCTCTCAAAAGGTGAAAATGAACAATGAGCTAGACTTTGACCTACCTGACCTATATCTTCCCGAGATTTTTATAACACAGGGTTGATTTTTCTCACCATTGCTCCCGATTTAATCTGTATACCACGTGTGGGTCGATCTGTTCATCATTCCGGCGTCGCATGACCGTATGATGCGATTTTGGCGAAATGTAGTCATGATCATTGAGGCCGAAATTTGACATCTTCAGATTAGGTTCATATCTTCTATGCTTGATAATTTTATCGTGATACTTCGGCGTTTGCTTCCAGAACTTGATTCTGACACTTGTGAGCGAGATTTTTCTGAATTTTTGAATTTTTGAAGTTTTATTAACGAAAATCAAACACAATAAAATGAAAATACTTATTAACTGGCGAAAATTTAACCAAAATTATTATACTCACCCCTAAGCATATATTTTCTCTTGAAGCATCCCAATGCTACGAATTTGTCATTACAGCTCATTATTATGCTAGTCGGATGATACAAGCCAGGTTTTGATCAAATTTGTTCAGAACTGAACTCTAAATGATATAAAAACACATACATTATGTAAATATATACACCTTGGACCTCTTAATGGTCTTAATGGCCTTGACTATTACTCCCCCCTTCTTTGTCCGAGTCACCCCGGATGAAGGGTGGTGCATGTGCATGGGTTTTGAACTCTGTGTCTATGCATGGCCGTGTCATGTGGCCCTATTCTGATGTTTGAGACAATGCGTTGGGTAACAATATGCTGTGCATGATGTGGGAACTGAATGTAGTGTTCAGCGGCTTTTGATGGCGAAGGTAGCTGTTTATGGAACATGAGAGCCTACAGTGGTTGAATTGCTCTTTCCTTTATTGTGGGTTTTGTGCCTGCAACTAGTTTTGGAACCCATTTATAGGTCAGCAATGATTTCCTCATCCAGACCTTCTGAATAACCTTGGGGGTTCTTTTTGGTTGAATAGCCGATTGCTTGTTGTCGATGGGGATACTTGGCCACGAGTGATCTGTTTTGGCGAATGGAGTCATGTACACGTTAGAGTCGTGTGTGTACCTTAACGCATGCTCTGACCATTCAGTGACTGCATTGTACGTTCTCATCCATGGAACTCCTAAAAAGATTGATTCTCTGATTTCTCCGTCTTTCATTACAAAAAATTGATGAGGGCAACTATTTCCATCAAGATTGATTGGCAAGTTTACTATCTCCATCGTTGGCATTGTTGCACCGTTTGCCGCTCGTAGATCAATTGTGGATTGCACGAGGGGTTCATTTGTTAGCATCCTGTAAATGGAGAAGTTGACCGCATTCACTCTTGCACCTGTGTCAATTAATACTCGTTGATACCTGCCATGCAAGAGTTTGACATTGATGCAAACATCAATTACTGTTTTCCATTGCTCATCAGTTTGAATGATAGATATAGGAATTCGAGCCGTGTCCGCTGGTGTAGGAGATCCTTGTTGTTGTAATGCTTGTTTTCTTTTTAAAATCCTGTCTTTGGCCTCCTCCTGCGCTTGAGATTTTGTTTCATTTGCTTTGATCTTGCGTTCCTTTGCAGCGTGTATTTTGGCAAGCATCTCTGTGGTTAGTGGCAAGTTGTATTTCTTTAGTCTGCAACCACTAATCCAGTTAGGCATTTCCTCTCCCTCTAATGTCGCAAGTTTGATGGCACCGCTAGATGATATTTTGTGAATCACGTAGGGTCCATTCCCTCGCTTTTTGAGTTTTCGGCAATGTTGTTTTAGGGTATACATTAAAACGTAATCCCCAGTAGCAAATTCCTTGATGATTACATGTTGATCAAAGAATGATTTCATGTTTCGTTTTTGCGCGTAGATTGACGCAACGGCTCTCAATCTAGTTCATCCAGTTTTTCTAGGACACCTACCTGATTGGATAATTCATGGCCCGTCCATTCTAATTGTTTAGCGACTCGAAGTGTGGGAATAAGGAATTCAAGTGGCAAAATCGCTTGCATTCCATAAACCATGTTGAATGGAGTCGTTCCGATGGATGTTTTGTAAGCTACTCGATACGCCCATAAAGCTGAATGCAGCTTTTAATCCCAATCAGCTCTTGATTCGCCGACAATTTTGGTGAGAATTGTCACTAAAATTTTATTCGTACTTTCTGCTTGGCCGTTCGCTTGTGGGTGATAGGGGGTGGATTTCCTATGAATCACCATGAATTCGTCCAGTAGGAATTCGATCACTTCATTGATGAAGTGAGTGCCTCTATCGCTCACGAGCTCAATTGGTAAGCCATATCTCGTGAAAATGTTCTCGTATAAAAACTGTGCTGTCGTTTTTGCATCATTTCTGGCTGTTGCTTTAGCTTCCACCCATTTTGTTAGATAATCTGTTGCCACTATAATGTATTGAGCGTGCGTTTTATACCCCGGAGGCGCTATCGGTCCTACAAAATCTATTCCCCATTTTGCAAATGCTCTTGCCCCCATCATCGGCCTTAAGGGCATATCGTCTCGCGCTCTCGGAATTTTTATTTTCTGGCACTCATCACATCGTTTGACAAACTCTTCGGCATCCATGAATAGTGTAGGCCACCATATGCCCGCAATAAGAATTGCTTTGGCCGTTTTATCAGCTGAGAAATGTCCACCCGCTTGTCCGCTGTGTGCTTGCTCTAAGATAGGAATGCATTCCTCTTCAGTCGCTCAATTGATGGTCCTTTCCCCTCTTGTAAAGAGCGTCCTCAATCAGTACATAGTTTTCTGCCTCTTTGATGATTGTTTTGATTCGCGATCTGCTCATCCCCTCAGAAAGTATCCCGGTGGTGAGGTATTCAACGATGTAGTTACTTCATCGGGGTGCTACGAAAATTTTGAATAGAGTTGCGTGTTCTATTGGCTTTTGAAGTGTGCATTTAACACAAGATTTGACATGCATGTGAACACTATGTTGCATTTTTGGCCAATACACACCCATTCTCATCAATCTCTGGTACATCTGTGCATGCCCATTGTGAATCCCCGTTGTTTGTACATGAGCCTGGTTTAGGTACAATTCTCGTTCGTCGGGTTCTACACAAAGCCTAAGGATTTGATCCGTTCCTTGTTTGTATAACCTGCCCGCTAACATTACCAATGATCTGGATGCTGCAATGGTAGATGGTTGGCTTGTCATATTCAAAGACCCGATATTTAGCAAAGGAATTAAGTCCTCGCTCCATCTTGGAACCATTTCTATGTTGAAAAGATATGCATCTGGCAGATCATCGTCAACTCCTACAGGGTTTTCTCCATGCATCATTCTAGATAAATGGTCAGCTCTTTGGTGTGTAGTGCCTTTCTTGATCACTACTGTGAAATCAAACTCAAGCAGTATGATGAACCATCGAACAATCCTTCCCGTACTACAAGGTTTATTCACTAAGTACAGCAGTGCTTGGTGATCAACGAAGAATACAAATTTATTGGAAAGTAAGTAGTGTCTAAACTTTTTCACCGCATGGACCATACCTAATCCCTCCCTCTCAGTTGTCGTGTAATTCCTCTCTGCATTGTTCAATTGTCTACTGGAGTAACTTATTGGAAAATCCATGTTGTTCTCTCCAGGTTGTGCAAGTATGCATCCTATTGCATACGCTGATGCATCCACATGAATGTGAAAGATCTTTTCCCAATCCGGAGCTTTCAATATTGGAGCGGAAATTAATCTCTGCTTCAACATTTGAAAAGTTCTTCACATTCTTCTGTCCACTCAAATTTAGTTATCAGCGCGTAAAGTGGTTTTGCAATTATAGCGTATGAGTAGATAAATCTTCGATAATATCCACAATGACCCATAAACGCCTGTACCTCCTTCACCCTCACTGGTCGTGGTAGATCAACAATGACGTTGATCTTCTCCATGTCTGTCGAAATCCCGTTTTTGGACACTATATGGCCCAGTATTTTGCCCTGTCTTACCATGAAGACGCATTTTTCTGGGTTCGGGCAAATCCGATACAGCCTGCATTTCTCGAACACCTTACTCAAATGTTCTATGTGCTCCAGTCTTACAAGGGAGTGAACGCACAAGTCATCCATGTAAATTTCTAAGAATTGTCTTAGATATTCTTTAAAAGCATGACCCATTAGCCTCTGGAATGTAGTTGGTGCATTTGTTAGGCCAAAAGCCATTACCCGAAATGCAAAAATACCCCATTCTGTTGCGAAGGCTATTTTGTGCTGATCGTCTGGCTTTATTGCGAGCTGGTTGTAACCCGAAAAGCCATCTAAGAAGCTATATGCCTCTTTGCCTGCTACCCTTTATATTACATGATCAGTAATGGGTAGGGGATAGTTGTCTCGAATTGTAGCAGCGTTTACTTTCTTGAGATTGACACACACTCTCAACTTTCCGTTTTTCTTTGGGACCACCACAATCGGTGATACCCAATCAGTGTGCTCAATTTCGTAAATAAACTCCGCCTCCTTAAGTTTATCTATCTCCTCCTTGATCTTTTTAGCAAATGTTTCATTGTAAGTATAGGGACGTTGTCTCCTGGGTTTCGCGTCATTCTTAAGGGGTATCATGTGTTGACAGATACTAGGATCCACCCCCTTAAGATCTTTGTACGACCACGCAAACACATCTCTATATTGTTTAAGAGTAGCTACCAAAAGCTTTTCCTCTTTGTCAGTAAGATCTGTGGCAATATATGCAGGTTTTGGATCTTCTCTTGGCTCCGCTAGATCTATTCGTTTGGCTTTTTTAGGACCGTCGTATGATATACCCGGTTTTTTCCATTCCCTCATGGGTTGTTGCACTATGATTTTCCTATCTTGTATGGTATATTTCTTATAATGGGATGGTGCATCTATCTTGTCAGAACCTGTATCGTCATTTGTTTCAAAGTCGGTCTTCCATATGTCTCGTAGGGTTCGCTTGAGCTTATCGTACTCTGCTTTCCTCTCTGTTTTGGTCATTTCGGACCCCGTTTTCCTCTCCTTTCGCGACTTAGTCATCCGCTTTTCGTGTCTGTTCTTCTTGTTGTTTTCCCATGGTTTAGTTTTGGTGAATCTGCCGGTGACCACGTCTTTGACACAATCCTCAGCTTTGATAAGTTTTAGATATCCCATTCTGTCATTGACAAGAGGCATAGGATTATGCTTATTTGCCCTTGATTTTCTGGCTCTCTTGGGATTTATACCGCTCCTGTCGACTAGGTTTTTGGTTATGAAACTCGTAAAACCTGTCCTGTCTCATTCTGTATTTTCCGTTTGTCTGTGATGCGCTTGATCTTTCATCATCAGCCTCTATCAATTGATTTTCGTCGTCCAATGATGGAAGGTCACAGCATAGTGAATCCGTGAATTCCTCTTCTGTTTTAATCCTATCGTTCATTGCAGATACCTCTTCAGTTATTCGTTTACACCCAGTCTCACGTGGAGATTCTTCCTGTTCCTCGTTTTATGATCTCGACTCAAGGATAACGCTAGCCATTTGTAATGTTACTAGGTCATATCCTTGTTCGTCACAAAATTTCGTAGGTGTGCATTCGTTAACACATACGTCCAAGGTTGACAATATTTGAGTCCACCCGAATGGCTCAAATATATGTTCCGGGAAAGGTTATGGGAAATAAGCCTCATCTTCGACAAATCTTTCCAGAACACACTCCTCTTGGATTAGCTCACCACAATCGGATGCTCCACACATCCAGATATGCGCTTTTGTTTGCATCCACGTGGGTACTTCTTTTTCATTTACAGTGGTAGAATTAAATTCTTGCGCTGGTGTTTTTGAAACGTCTCTATAGCTGTGATCCTTCATGTTGATTTTCATTATTAGTTCCTCGTGCCTTAGGTAGATTTGATCGTAACCCCAATCCCGTATCATTTTGAGTTGACGCATGAATGGTCATCCCAAAATAATGTCAAAGTTGTTCGTTTTCTCGAAATCCACCACAACAAAGGTGTGCTCATAGTTAATTCCACATGAAGTTACAATTATTTTTTCCAAGATCCCCAACGGCCTCTCTACATACCCATCCGCGAGTTGCAGTTTCATCCTAATTTTCCAGAGAGCTGGACGGCCCCACTTTTCCTAGATTTGCTTTGTAGCAATAGCCACTCCAGCTCCACTGTCGAGGATAGCTATTGTTGTTATATCCTGATACTCAACAGGTAATGTTGTGTCACCCTCCTCTCCTTCGCAGTAATCTCTGACCTTGTTTATGGGCACTGGTCGGGATTTGGGTTGGCTTTCTCATTCGTTTTCTTCTCCCAGAGGGTCTGTCGGAAGAGGAATATTTACTCCCTTTTGCTCCATATGTTTTTCCATGTCTTCCCACAAATGTGGTTTGAATCTCAAGAGTTCAGACAGCGTGATGGTGCATGTTATAGGTGTCGACAGCATCTCTTGAAGACTCTTGGAGTCGACCATACGTGGGATAGTTCTTATCTGGGATGGAACTAACTTTATCTCCGATCGTGCCTCATGTTCACCTATAAATGAAGGCAGAGTTTTCAAGGATTGGGCTTTGCTTTCTACCAAAATTTCCGTTCCCGCATCCCCATACAACGAGTGTATATCGGCTGGAAAATATCCGTTATCCATGTTAATTTCAAGAATTGGAGCAGATTGTAATGTCGCGCTTCCATTCTTTCTGTTTCTAATGGTTTCCCATAAGTGTTGCGGCCATTGTTCTTCCACCTCTATAATTGGCATTATCGTCATTGATTTAGCGTCATCAGTTGTGTTTGGTACAACTCGATGATCCAGTGGCAATACTGTTTCTGGCTTGGGATCGTTTAATCGTTTTGGTTCATCGATTTTTAGCTTTTTTCGCTCTTTGTGAATCAATATTTCTTGTTCTGGGGTTCTAGCGATTTTAGGTTCCATCAACGCCTGGGCTGTCTCAATGAGGTGTTTACACATTTCCAAACGCTTCGTTTCCACTTATGGTTGAGGATAAGTCAACCATGTTTGCTCTAAGGTTTGGTTTGTTTTTAGCCTTGCTTCGTATGCCTGTAATAGAGCATCTAACGGTTCTAGCACTTTGTCAACCAAGACTGATCCGCCTGAGGACGCTTTCCTCGGTTTGTTGATGACCTCAGTTGTCTTACTCTCTCTCTCTTGTTTGAGTTGTTCCTTCATTTCATGCAACTCATTTTGCATGGCAATTTGCGTTTTTAACCTTCTTGCTTTTATCCTGTCTCGTTTTGCCTTCCAGGATTTTCGCTAAGTTCTAACGGATAAACTCTCATTTTCTGTTGGTATGGGCAACTCGACCTTTTCCTCCAAAGTTTCGTTTTTTCCTAAGTCCTTAGTTTGGGCTCTGGTTATCGCGTTGATTCAGATCATGGGATCGGTTTCTGATCCGCTGCTAGCGCTTGGTATCACCCCCACAATATTCATAGTCGTTTTTCCCTTGTTGTCCGGATTCTTTGGACAATCTGGTAATATGTGATTCACGCCACATCCGTCGCAAAACCCAAAAATTTTCACTCTTTCGCCCTTGAAAGGACAGTTACGCTCCCAATGATCCGTACTTCCACAGCTATAGCACTGTCCAATTGTTGGTTGATTTGGAGCAGGTGGTCCCATAAGTTGTCCTGCTCCATTGGGATATCCTCTTAGTTTGTAATTCTGGTTTGCAATGAACATTAACGTTCTCTCGTCTACCAAATATTGATCTCTCGAAGGTTGGGGTATATACGTTGGTGGTGCCATACCCTCACTATTTCCCCACGGTTGATATGCTTCGTCCGTGTATATTCGTGATTTGGGTTCAGTTGCGTAAGGCTCATTTGGTTTCTCGTAATAAGACACTTGAAGTGTACTATTCGTTCATGGTGATGCTTCACAAGGTTGAGCGTATCTAATCATGGCTCTATTTTCCTGTGGTAACGGAGGTTGTTGACCCAACACAGGTTGAGGTCTGTCTGCTCCCACTACCAAATTCATATTTGGTCCAACTTGATACCTTGGAGGAGGTGGTTGGGATGGTCCAGATGGAGGTCCATACGGTCTTTCCCTCACAAAATTTTTGTTATAAAAACACTCTTCAGTGCTATGATTAGTCCATTTCTGCTCTATGGCACACCATTTCAGTACTCGTCCACTCGAAACTGGAGCTTTAGGTTGTTGTGTGCACCATGGCGTCGGATGATCCCCCCCGCATGCGTCACACTTCCTCGTCTGAGACTGTCTCATCACCGGATTTCATCTCACATGTTGTTGCATTCTCTTTGTTACCTCCTCTATCACTTGGTCAGTTGTCAGCATCAAGGACGCTTGAGCATCTTTTTTGGTAGAGGGTTCTCTCTTAATCGATGAGGAGCCATTGGCTATTGAATCAGTGTCCTCGAACACTTCCCCATATGCTTTGCAGTTGTTGACAAGATATAATGCTTCCCTCGTAACCTGCTGAAATGTGCTACAGGCCTTCAAGGGAAGGTCCTTTTTCAAGGTTTCATTCCTCAGTCCTTAACCGAAGAGCATAGACAATCTCTCGTCCTGTGGTAATTCTCTTCTCAGACATCTCTCAATGTATTGCTTGAATTTCAAGGTCGCTTCCTTCACTTTTTCATTCTCCCTTTGTTTAAAAGCATATATCTGTGATACAGTATTATGCTTTATACCCCGTTTTGAGAATTCTTCTGCGAACTCGCGCAATACATGTTCAATATTTGGAAAAATTTCAGGGTTTAAAGGTTGAAACCATGTTAAGGCCGTCCCTTCCAAGGTCAGCCCGAATCCCTTGTATTGAGTATGGAAATCAGTGATCTGTTCCGTTTTTAAGACTTGCTTGAAAAGCGATACATGGGCATACGGATCCCCCGAGCCGCTATACTTCTTTGGCATGCACTTCGCTACTTGGGAAGGTCTGATCCGCCTATGGTCTCCGGTCACTCTCATTGCTCCCATGTCCCGACTTAATCGTTCTCGTACATCAAGGAGGTCGTAGGTTGCTCTCGTTGGCTCACCCGCCCCAAATCTACTACCAGGTGGCAAATGTGATGGGATGGATGCGAATGTCGGACCGACAGCCGTATGTGTAAAGATAGGAACCGTACTACCTCGATTCGTAGCCATCGATTCTCTGGAATGTAACGTTTCCATGGGGCTTGGCATCGAATAATGAGGTCGACTGAAAGAATCAGCTACATGAGTCCTCCCTCCACCTGTGGTTAACGGTTCTGGCACAACAGTTGTAGGTGTTGTTCTAAGAGGGCTTGGAGTGACATAATAATGGTGAAGTGGTCCCCCAAAGTACGTATAACCCTCCAATTCTTTTTTGTCGATTGTTGCATATCGTCTTCCATACTTGTCATATGTGGCAATTTTCATTTCCGCTCCCTCTGTGTAGGTGAAGACATAAAGTTTTTTCCGCTCAGTCATCTCCCCAACGTAGGGTTCCTCACATCTATAATAGAGATCTTGCTCTCCATTATTATACTTGTATAGCCCCAGGTAGACGTTATCAGTGTTGATTCGCATCGTTTCGTTTTCTTGCCTTAATTTCACATTCGGTAAGCTCATTGTTGGAGCCCTTTCCTCATGTTCCTCGTCTATTTTGGCTTTCGTGCCCATCAATCCCCACTTGTCCACAATGTTAGGGTTTAGGACTACCAAATACATGATACCCTCGTCATCTAGGTACCTGTCTCCGCTATAGCTAACAGGCAGCAAGTCCCTGGACTCGCTTGGTCTATCTTCTATTTTCACACAGTAGCGGTCCATACCGTCTTTGTATATCTTGGCATCTTGCTTGTTGTCATATTGATACTTGATGAACAATAGCTTTAGCGTGGCCGAGGGGTCTGATGGTCCTGCGGCCATGTTTTCTCTTCCGTTTAGTTTTATTTGCCCCAAGTGTTCTGCGAAACTCTCTAAAGATCTCTCTGAAGAAGTATCTGAAATGACTTCTTCAAGGATCGGATCCAATTGGCGTACTATCCCTTGGTTTACACTCTCCTCCGTTGACGTGACACTCGTTTGATCTGCTAAATCTAGGTGTCTGGTGTTGATCTGTTTTCCCGATCTCAAAAACATGAAGAAAGTGGGATTTACTGACTGAATCCAAACCTCTTACCTGGAGATGGAAAAATCTTTCAATTTAGGTGACTGCATAGGCTGTTACTCGACCAGTCTCTGCAAATGAATACACTGGATGGCTATGAGATCACTGTATCATTCCAACTGTTAGCAGATTCAACACTTCAAAATGATCTTAACACAATTTTGCTTGCAGATTATTGACAATATGTCCAATTGGAGTTCTGAAAACTCCTGGTATCTTGTGTAACCTAGGTTTATGATCAGGTCAAAAATGAGCTAGATCTGGGCCAGAGGTACACCGATTGCGATTGTACTTCTGAGCCCAAATCAGCTGAAACTTCACCAGCTTGTTCACTAGGCTATTTTAGGACTACCTACCAAATCTTTTTGAATTTGGACTCAAAAAAGTCAAGAATTCATAGTTTCTTGGTCTGAAGTGCCTGATTTCCTGAATCTGTCAATTTGACTAGATTTTGGTGTTTGTTTTGGCATTTGAAAGCTATCTGGGGTTGTCCTGTGTACAGGCTATCCCTCTGTATAGTTTCTTCCCAATTTTGATGTGTCTTGGTCTACTGAAAGTCAATTTCTATGCCAGTTTAGCAGTTTTTCACTTGGATCTGTATTAGGTGGTTTTAACCAGTTTTTTTGTGGTTTTTTTACCCTAGGTCCTTTAGACTTTTATGTTTGTATACACTTGGGAAGTCCACATATGAAATTTGGTCAAAATCTGGGACTTAGGTACACCGATCGCGATCGTACTTCTAAGCCCAAATCAGACCAAATTTGGCATGCTTGTAGACACTGATGTTCTAAAGCTATCCCCCAAGTATTTTTGCATTTGGATCACCAAAAGTCAAGATTTTGCAGTTTCTAGGTCTGTCAAGCTAGTTTTACACAAGTGGCATGATTCCCTTGATTTTTGATGTTTCTGGGTGTGGTTGCTTTAGACAAACTTGTTTGGAATCTTATCAGGAAGGCACATGTCAAATCTGGTTCAAATCTGACATTGAGGTACACCGATCGCAATCATAGTACCTGGGCCAAATCTGATGAAATTTTGTCTGCTCCCTCTGGCAAGTGTTTCCTAGTGTTTTGTGCTACCACTCTGTGATTTGAATCAATATCAATCCTGTTTGGTCAGATTTTTAGAATTTCAGAGTCCTATGGCTTTTTCGGCCAAAGTTATGGTTTTTTGGTTTCTCGACTCTAACTTTTGTCCCAAATCTGATCGGAATGTGATTTGCTTATCCTACTCCTAAGTACAGAACTGAAAAAACATAAGAAAATGAATCAAACAAAACAAACACGACGGATTTCGGGTGAGATTTCAGTACTCAATCGAATTAGAGAAATTGAAGAGCAAAAATGCTTAAACACGTTCACTCACAGCTCCCTAAATCTCCTAAGAGAGGGTCTAGCCGGTTCACTGGCTCTAGATTCCCCTAGGCCCTAAACCCTTGCCTAGTAGCCTAACTGAGGTGTAAAATGGATTTGTGGATTGATCTTTTTTAAGGAGTCTAACTGCGCACTCGGTCACTCATCACCTAAGGTGCATTCCCCGGCAGCGGCGCCAATGTTTGCGGGTCGCTGCGACGGACGTCCATAGCATAGCTCTCAAGCATCAACATAATATTATCGATACAGGGGAAGCGACTCGGATGAGGCATGGACACTCACTAGGGTGTCAATCCTAATGAAATGAACTCGAAGAGATGCAACTACTAACTCTACAAACAAATCGAACACACTAAAGCCAAGTAATCTGCCTATGTCCTTCTACATAGCTCTACAGTCATCACGCCCGTTCGCCATGTAAATCATATCAGAATCGCACGAAACTTGAAGGGAAGCTACAGGGGACTATCAAGAACATATCCTATCACTGTCACAGCATTCTTAGAAGGTACAACGATCGTGATCGTTCGTCCCAAAGTACGCAGAAACAGTAAACGATTGATCCTAAAGGGTCGTTCTAAGGTCCCTAAAGACCCTCCTAGGGTCGAAACGACATAAAACACACATATAGACACTCAAAAAAGTGATTTAAGGCTTCAAACTCGTAGTTGGAAACCTACACCGAATCTTGAATGATTACACTTAACTGAAAGAGCAAGAGGAGAGGAACACAATGCAATAATCAAATCTGAATTTGGATTACCGTAGCCGTAATGGCGAAGATTACAAGTTTGAACAAGAAGGAGCTCTCAAATGTACGCTGTCTTCTCAGTTCTCTATTCAAAAGATTATCCAAAACTTACAGAAATTGACCTTTATAGATTAGGTCTTTGCAAACAATGGCTTGTCCGGCCATAAGCTCCTACTCTTAAAACTGGCTCTCTAATATACAATTGCTCCCAAAAGAATAATCATACATCCTTGATAATTTCACGGCTTAGAGATGCTTCTTTACAAAAGAATGTTATAATGGTTTCTCAGGAAATTATGGTCCTTCTGGCCACGGCCGCCTGTTGCTTCTTCCGCCAAACAGCTTTTTCTAAAGGGGTAAAGAGGAGTAGCAACTAGGGCTTGAAGTGCCAAAGTACACCTAAAAAGTTTACACCTAAAAGTTTTTAGAATGGCTGACAATAGTAAAGAGAGTGAAATTAATGTTGATAACTTTGATTTTGCTCATGAGCAAGCTACTAATGATGCTTCAATGCTTGTTAACTATCTTGTTTCTAGGCTTCAACAAGCCATGGGCAATCCATCTCTCCAAAGTGAAGTGCAACGGTAGCTCCGTGCTCACGGGATTCTCCAAGCTCATCACCATGACGAGAGAACACCTAGGAATCCTCCTTGTGAGACTACCAAAAGAGGTCTCTCTCCGATTCGGGAAGAAGAAGAGAATCCATATGAAGGGCTTAAGAATTTACTTCTTGATGATGCATCTCCTTCCCAAAGGAGAACTCAAGAGCCTCCACCAAAGGAACGAGAAAGAAGCGAGTCTCCCGCCACCTCGACGGAGATGGCTCCACGAAGACGGCGGGCTAAATGCTCTCCATCACCACCAAAGCGGAGAAGACCATCACACTCTTCTCCACGCCATAATTCAAAGAGGGATGGTAAAAAGCAAGAGAAGAAAAAGGCGAGAAAGAGGACACCCTCTTCTCCAGCTTCTTCATCCTCTTCCTCTTATGAAAGTGATGGTGAAGAAGACAAATATCAAGACAAGAAAAAGGCGATAAAGAGGTCACCCTCTTCTCCACCTTCTTCAAATTCTTCACCTTCTGAAGAAAGCGATGGTGCAACCTTTGAACCATAAAAAAGAAGAGGCCATAGGAAATCCTATGCCGCATGGAAGAGGTCGTCCAAATTGAAGAAATTCAAAGAGGGAGGGAAGAGCATCTCTTTCCTTACCTATGATGGTACCTTTGATGCTACGGACAAAGTCTTGGCCTTTATCCAGCAATTTGATGCGGCGTTTGGAGATGAGGGATTCACGGAGTCCTCCAAGCTACGCCATGTAGCTATGCACTTTCAAAAGTCCGCCAGGCAATGGTGGTCTAGCCTACGATCCAACGGTGAAGCTCCATGAACATGGAAAGCTTTAAGAGCTTCCATTATGAAGCAATTTTTGGCCACCGATGCCAAAGACAAAGTACTCACCGAATGGCGAATCTTAAAGCTCTCTCCCTATGAATCCATCCACAAATATGTAGACAAGTTTTGGGACCTACAACTCAAAGCCACTTTCTTCAAAAAGTTGGATTTTGGAGAGCAAAAGCAACAATTTTGTGCGGGCTTAACCAAAGAAATGGCGGAGTATGTCAACTCCCAAAGGCCACGTACCATATCGGCGGTAATACACCATACTATGGTGGCCTCTCGAATTAATTTCCAAACGGGGGCTAAAAGAAATAATAAGCCCCCGGAAAACAAGGGTTCCAATGAGCCTAAGGGGAAGGACAATGTCCAAAAGTCTCCTAAGGGCAACTCCAAAAAAGCTAAAGAGAAGGGAGTTTACAAAGGTAAGAAAAAACTCTCTCCTGAAGAGCTTGAGCGTTATCGCAAGGATAACCGGTGTTTCAAGTGCAGCGAGCAAGGGCATGTGTACCGCGCTTGTCCCCAAAAGAACAACCGCCAAGATCCTCCTAGAGCTTCCTTGGTTGAAATCCAAGAGGAGGAGACTCACCAAACTCATCACAAAGGATCTCCTCTATGCCATGCTTGGGGAAAGGTAAGAGAACATGATGCTTTTATTCTCTTTGACCCTGGTTCTACTCACAATTTTATATCTATGGAGTTAGCCACCAAGCTAGGCATACAATCCTACGAGATGGGAGATGTCCTACCCGCAGACAGTGCCTTCAAGGGGCAAGAATCTTCAGTCACTCCCTTAATTGGGAAATTGAGGCTTCATGTCCAAGGCTATGTGGACAAAGAGGACTTCTTTATCTCTCCTCTCAAGCATGAGGATGTAATCCTAGGGGCACCATGGTTTGACCGCCTGGCTGCCGATGTTAAATTTCCTGAAAGGAGAATCTCCTTTAAGTTCAGGGAAAAAGACATGTATATAGATGATAAGGAAATGGGTAACACTATCCCCATTGTACATACACCAGCTTTCAACAAGTCAATAAAGAGCTCTATTTTCGTGTACATGATTTTTGTTAAAGACTCTCAAAATGAACCTAATGCTTTAGCAAAAGAAAATAAAAGCAACCAAAAGGAATTAGAGTTATCCAATTTTCTCAAGGGGTTTCAAGATGTTTTTATTGACGACATCCCTTGTGAGCTACCTCCTAAACGAGGTAATGATGACCATGCAATCGAACTTCTTCCAGGAAGCTCACCGCATAACAAACCTCCTTATAGAGTTTCTCAAGCTCAACGAGAGGAGATTATGCGGCAAGTGCATGAGTTAGTTGAGAAGGGTATGGTTAGGCCAAGCTCATCTCCATTTTGCTCACCTGTGCTATTAGTGCAAAAGAAAGACGACACATATCGTATGTGTGTCGACTATAGAGCACTAAATAGGATCACTATCAAGAATAGCTTTCCCGTTCCACGGGTAGAAGACCTATTTGATAAGCTACAAGGATCGACCTACTTTAGTAGGATTGACCTAAAAAGTGGCTATCATCAAATAAGGATAGTTGATCAAGACATTGTAAAGACCGCATTTTGCACCACATTTGGTCTTTACGAATACATTGTCATGCCTTTTGGCTTGACCAATGCACCAGCCACATTCAGCCGCTTGATGGAGAAGCTGTTCAGGCCTCATCAAACCTTCACTGTAGTGTTCTTTGATGATATTATCATCTACTCTAATTCTTTGGAGGAACACAAGCAACACCTCCAGGTAATATTTCAATTTTTAAGAGAAAATAAACTTTATGTTAATCAAAAGAAAAGTGAATTTTTCTTGCAAGAGATTCAGTATTTAGGTCATATTATCTCTCAAGATGGCATCCAAATGGATCCATCTAAGTTAGAGGTAATAAAAGGATGGCCTAAACCAAGGAATCTTCATGAACTAAGAAGCTTTATAGGTATGTGTGCATACTATAGACGCTTCATAGAAAAGTTCTCACAAATTGCTGGACCATTACATGACCTAACAAAGAAAAGTGTTAGGTATACATGGTCTGCTAAGAAGAACAATGCTTTCGAAAAGCTTAAAGAAAAGCCTATCTCTCAACTTGTGCTTACACTACCGGATCTCTCAGAACCATTTGAGGTCCAATGTGATGCTTGTGGTGATTTCCTTGGAGCTGTTTTACTCCAAGAAGGGCAGGCCATAGGCCATGAGATTCGAAGGCTCGACCCTGTTGAGCAAGCTCTAGGCATATATGAAAAGGAACTCCTTGCATTTCTACATGCCTTAGACTCATGGAAGCACTATTTATTGGGAACTCCTTTCATTCTGCGAACAGATCACCAAAGTCTTAAGTACTTCATGATGCAGACCAAGCTCTCCGACAAACAAATGAGGTGGGAAAATTTACTTTCGCAATTTCATTTTCATATTGCTCACATTGCTGGCAAGCACAATCAAGTAGCTGATGCACTCTCAAGACGACCGAGAGTGAATGCAGTTTCCATAGCAACTCACAATGATCTATCTTCAATGATAGATGAGTATGCTATTGATCCCGATTTTAAAGATGTGATTTCAGCCCTTGCATTAGGGAAGAAAGAAGAACCATTTACTTTACAAGATTGTTATCTTCTCTATGGCAATAGACTATGCGTTACTAACTCACTACGTGAGAAAGTAATGTATGAATCTCATGCTCCACCGTATGCGGGGCATAGAGGGATTCAGTCTACCTTAAAGGGAATTGAAACATATTTCTATTGGCCTACCATGAAAGTGAACATACAAGAGTATGTTTCTAAATGTGTGGTTTGCCAAAAGACAAAATTTGATAGAGGGAAGCAACTTGGATTGCTTCAACCCTTGCCAATCCCTAATTCACCATGGGAGAGCATATCCATGGATTTTATCTTTGGATTGCCTAAGTCTATCCATGGGAATACGGGAATATGGACAATAGTAGACAGGTTCAGTAAACAAGCTCATTTTATACCTGTCAAAAAGACTATCAAAGCCCATCAAATGGCAACCCTCTTCATTTCACAAATTTTCAAGTACCATGGCTTGCCAATGTCCATATTGTCGGATAGAGATCCTAGAATGACCAGTAATTTCTGGAAGGGTCTCTTTGAGAATTTAGGGACAAGGCTAAACTTCTCTTCTGCCTATCATCCACAAACGGATGGCCAAGGTGAAATAGCTAACCTAACCATTCTCAATCTACTAAAAGCCTATGTAACGGAAGTAGATCAAAGATCCCAATCGGAGAAGTACTTACCCTTAGTGGAGTATGCTTACAATAACACTGCACATACTTCCACGGGAAAATCACCTTTCGAGGTAATTGAGGGAAGATCAAAAAGTCCCTTGCTACTTAAGGTACGTGGGAAGATCTTCGCTACAGATGAGTATAGCCGAGACCTACAAGAATCTTTTCAAAAGATTAAGGATGCTATCTCTATCTCACAGCAAAGGCAAAAGGCTGCTGCTAACAAGCACAGAAGAGCCCAAGACTTTAAAGAAAATGATTGGGTCTTGTTAAAGTTTCCCAAGGCTCGATTAAGGCACACGACGGGCAAGAATCCTACGGGCCACCAAAAGTACTATGCTAAACTAGCAAAAAGGTATTATGGTCCCTTCCAGATTCTTAGGCCAATCAATGAGATGGCCTATCAACTCAAGTTGCCCAATCATTGGCTCATACACAATGCTTTCCATGTCAGCCTATTAAAGCCTTACAAAGGAGAGCCACCTCAAGAAGCAACTATTCAAGACCCACCGGAGATCGAGGACCAAGAGGAGGTGCTGCAACCCGCGTCCATTCTCCAACATGAAGACAAGGTATTAAGAGGTGGTAAGACTATCCGACGATATCTTATTAAGTTTAAGAATTATCCTTTTGAAGATGCTAGATGGATGCAAGGCATACAATTAAAGGATAACCTAAACCTTGTCAATGCTTACAATGCTTCCCAAGAGTAAGCAAATGTACAAAATGTTAAAAATGAACAAAGTTTTTTTTGTCTTATAAGACTCTATTTTTCTTTATTGTGCACAAAAATGAAGTAGTATGCATGCTTAGATCAAGTTTGCGGAGACGACATCTCCCAAACACCAAGTAGAGCTTGTCACTCTACTATGGAAGATTGATAGGACTAATGTGCAGACATGCTTGCGGCAACCTCAGACTCTCAAGCACCAAATGGACTAGTCATCCATTGTGGAATGATGTCGTAGGGTAACATAGGAATCCTCTACTCGCTAAGAAAAGGACTCATGAATATGCTTTATCTTCTCTACACCATAGTCGAGGACGACTATGATTTCAAGAGAGAGGTAATGTCATAATAATCAATATCTAATTCTACTAAATGATTTTCTCATATTAAACTGATCATTTAATGTGGGAAAGTGCCAGGGGAGAAAAAGCTATAATATTGGTTAAGCTAGCAGACCGGCCACATTAGGGATCCAAAGGAGGGAAAATAGGGATCCAAAGGGGGGGCCATCTGCAAAAGATCCATGTGCAACAATGGGCTAAAAAGACCCTAAGGTTCAGCCCATTAAGACTTCCAAAACGATAAGGTTCCAAAATTCAAAGGTTGTGTCCAGAGGTCAACCCTAGGGGAAATTGGATGCTTTGTGTGTACCAAAAAAATTCTTTGCAATCCCTACATGGGAGGGGGTAAGCCCTTCTTCTAGGGGATGAGAGAGAAAGTCACACACACACACAGGCTCCCTTTACACAAAGGGAATTAGGGACACATGTCAGCTCCCTAGCCCAGATGCCCACAAGGTGTGCCCAATTCCTATTGGATGGCCTTGGAGGTGGACCAATGAAATTTAAGCTAGAGTAAATCTAGTTTAATTATTTTAAAAAACGATTAATAAAAGAAACCAATGAGAATTGAGTCTCCTAGAAGACTATTGGGCAGTCTCACAAGGGGTCCAATGAGCATTCAGGAGCCCAATGGCTTGCCTGATTCCTATTGGCCAGGAGGCAAAGGGGTCCAATGAGAGTTTAGTTTAATTATTTAATTACCTAAAGCTCTCACAAAAGGGGAAAGGGGGACACATGTCAGAAGGCTATCACTTATGCTGCTTAATGGTCATTGGCTTGACTTGGGGAGGGCCAATGAGGCTGGAGCAAGAGAAAATAGCAAGAGGGCTCACCCAAGAGAGAGAGGGGGCTGATTTTTGCAAGGCATCATCACACACACACTCACACATAGTCTATGTGTGAAGAAAAGAAGACTGTCTCTTCCCAAGATTTAATGGAGAGCTCATCACCTACTCCAAGCTTGTGAGATAGAAGCCTACATCAACACACTCTTGGTATGTGGATGCAAATCATACGATAGTAAAACCCTTTGATAGCATAGGATCCTCGCCCAATGATATTTCCCCAGTCATCTTCAGAGTCTGAATGAAACTCCTGAATAGCTGCAGTGCATTTCACTATATAGAAATCCACTTTTTCTTCATTGTCATTTGGTGCGGGAACAACAAAATTATCACCAACAATAAGAGCTTGATTGAGGGTGTCATAGTGTATGTTTTTCCGCTGCATCCTCATTTATTTCGTCGTCATCGTCTTCCCCTTCTTCTGTAGGCTCCAAAATAAGGTATGTCCAGAAAGGAACATGTGACTTGCTCACACATCTCCTCCACTTTCCCTGTTTACATGCACTACAGAAACAAGATAGTGAACGTGTTCTCAAAGCAGTTGTATCATGCTCTAAATATGCGAAAACAGAGTGCATTGAGCGGGTATTTTTTACAGCCTTCACATCCCAAATTTTTTCCCTTTCTACATCTCCCAATTCAATCACCCAAAAAATCCTGCTTACATAACGGGCATGGGATGCATAGGTGGCTGTAGCACCATCTGACAAGGTCCGTCTCAATAATGCCACAACATCTGCAACACAGTCTATCTTTGGGCAGTTTGGCTGCAATTGGTATTGAGTTAAAGACCTTTTTATCACTACTCCTGCACCGTCGTGTTCTCCCTTACCATGGCCGGATCCAAAAAAGTTCCAAGACATTTTCCATCCCGTAAAAACACTGTATCTGCAATTTATTCAATGGATAGAAGAATATTAATATACTCTTGGCACGATAAAATTACCAAAAAAAACACGTATTATAATATTACTGATGTTAGACAAGCATTTTATTACAACTTTAATTCCAATATTATAGGTCTCTATATTAAAACCACCTTCAGATAATGTTTGTTAGAACATGGTATACCTGGCAAGGAAATAGAATGGTCTTCTTGTTTTGAATTGTGAACCTGCTCCATCAGACCATACCCAATGACGCCTTATGTTTAGACCAAATTGCTTTATCCATTCCGCATGTTTCAGAAAACAGTGTTGAACAAAATGTGTGTCATGTTGCTTGTCATCTGAAATGAAGAAGTGAATTGTCTTGTGGATGTCACCTACATAATATAAAAATCAAAAATTATTGAAGGCTTAATACAAAAGAAATAATATTGATCTAGAGTGATGTCGTTACCTGCAATTCGGAAATATGTTATGTGCACAAAAATAGTTACTTGATTTGAATACCAGTGCATGGACTGAATCTCATTTTGTTCTTTGAAACTATAATTTTCAGCAAAGTCAACAATTGACACAACAACATCTTCTGGAAATCTTTGTATACATTCCTTATGTTGTTCTGCTTGCCATCTATACACAAAATTATGCATTATGTATTTCTTAAGATGGTCTTTGAACATGACTGAGAGATCCTAGCATGATATTTCCTTATGCGACAAGACGTTCCTTTTCTTCTTCAGACCGTCAAGTGCAGTTCCTACTTCAAGGTCCTCAAAAATCTTCACCACAATCTTTTAGCAATAAATGCAGCCTCTGCAACACAAAAGTCTAACTTATCCGGGCCACACCTTTTACATTGACCACTCAAGCAGGCAAGGGCATGGAAGGTGGACGTATCTGATTTTGGACACAATATAGAGTCCAATAAGGCTGTTACACTCTTGATAGGGTTTTTTGGTGCCTTGCACCCACCATTGTCTTTGCATAAGTTGCATTGACATTGGCAAGCTTTTCCATGCAGACCAAATACAAAACTTCGCATGTGATTTATGGCATCCTTTAGGAAGGACATTTGAACATGTGAAATGCAGTAGCAAGTATATCGGTCTCTCAATTTCCGCACAAAATATGGCTTCATGTACTCAAATGCCCGCTGCCTTATTACAATTTCAGGGTATTGTTCTTTGAAGTTGAGAAAGAGCTCCAACTACAATGAAAGACATATATGGTTAAAGAACATTGAAGAAAACTGCAGGTTTTTATTATCTTTGAGGAAAAACGTTGCATTACTATAAACCAGTATTTTTATTTCAAACCACTATGTTTTTTCACTTAATTGGTTAAACAAACCAGTATATATGAACACATGTCCTTGGTACATATCAATGGTATATAAGTGTCAACCAGTTCAAACTTACTGCTGATGTAAACCAGTCTTTTCATTTAAAACCGGTATGTTATTTACCTAACCAGTAAATGTGAGCACTTAACCACAATGTATACCAGTGAGAAATAAGTGTTAAAAAAAATGAACACATGTCCTTGGTACGTACCAGTGGTATATAAGTGTCAACCAGTTCAAATGTTCTTACTATTGATGTAAACCAGTCTTTTCATGTAAAACCGCTATGTTATTTACCTAACCAGTACATGTGAGCACTTAAACACGATGTATACCAGTGAGAAATAAGTGTTAAAAAAAATGAACACATGTCCTTGGTATGTACTAGTGGTATATAAGTGTCAACCAGTTCAAATGTTCTTACTGCTGCTGATGTAAACCAGTCTTTTCATTTAAAACCGGTATGTTATTTACCTAACCAGTACATGTGAGCACTTAATCACGATGTATACTAGTGAGAAATAAGTGTTAAAAAAAATTTACTGGTATGTAAACCAGTATTTTCCTTTCAAACAGATATGTTTTTTACCTATCTGACATGACAAACAGTACATGTGAACACTTAACCACGATGTATACCAATGAGAAATAAGTGTTAAAAGATTTTTACTGGTTATGTAAACCACTTTTTTACCTAACCAGTTTATACATATCATACGCGTGTGAAAGTATGCGTCTACAAACATATGTTTCAGCAAACATATGCGTATGATAAAAACTATGTTTCCATTTATATTCTCCTTCACATCCAATATTTATCTACTCTTAGTCTAGGACCAAATACAGATTCCCCTTATTTACATTTATAACTTCCTTCATATCCAATTTCATATCTACTCTTATCAACCCAATTATAGTGAATATAGGTCATGAATGCAAATATTAGAAAACAAAAATGGATATTGTGAAGCAAGTTATTACCTGAGATTGTTCAAGAAGATGCACAGGATGTTTGACATATGAATTTCTTCCAATACGCTTTCTGCACACATCCTTCTTATTGGGTGAAACACGAGTGTTAGACATCCAAAAAGAGAAGATCAACTCTTTCTCATCAAGTGTTATGAAACCACGATCCATGGGCTGTCGAGCACACAAAGAGATTGGCAAATTTCCATCACTTGCTGCCCTTAACCAATTCTTTGCAGCTATGAAGTTCCTCTTGTGCAAATTTAGCAACTTAGATGCAGCTGAAACATTCACTTTTGAGGTAGATGTACACTCAACATTCATAAGCATTGTGGTGATGAACCTTTTAAGAAAGAGCTCCTGTCCACTCTTGGGTAATTTGATTGCATCTATTGTGTTGCATATGGCTTCAACGAAGGTTTTTTGTGTCCTGGGCATTTCAAGGTCTCCAAGAGAAGGATGATTGAAAGACTTGCACAAAATATCTGAGCGTGATGCAACATCGAGGGCCTTTGTACGCCGATTGAAGAGCATAACAAGGTCATTGCAAAGTCTTTGACGCTTTGCATCATCAGCACCATTTTGATCATTATCTTCCTCACGTGCTACGTGCTCAAGCTTGTTCTTAGCACATTGCTCCCTCGTTCTCCTAGCATGATATTCCTTGACCGCATCAACAGCATACCTAGCACACAGTTCACAGTGAGACTGAGAGCAGTCACATACAGTGTGAGATTCTTGCTCCATGCTAGAGAGGGAGAGATTGAGTGAGGTGATAGGCCTACAAAGAGCAAGAGCAGTATATGACAACAATAGATGTGTGATAGGCCTACAAAGTAAAACAGCAATCTGTGCTCCTACACAGAGATTTAGAGAGAGACATGAAAATGAGAGAGCGGGAAGACAAAGAGCTGGCTGACGTGCATAGTTAAGAGCTACAGAGCCGTCTTCTATATTTGAAAAAGAGATGTGGAAATAGTAATGGTGTAAAGAGCTGGCTGACATGCATAGTTAAGAGGTACAGAGCCGTCTTCTATATTTAACAAAAAGCTATGGAAATTCTATATTTAATTAGAAAGCTGTTCAAAAGAATATATCGAATTGAACTAATAGAGATGGTTTTATGTACCGGTTATAAAACCTCTGTCCGGGACAAGGTTTTTGGTCCACCTATTCATGCATCCACCCCAAAGACAAATCTTGAAGACAAAGGTAAAGCTAAAGTGGAACTTCCACTGATTAGCAAAGAAGGTGTAACATCACATGCCTCTACATCAAAAAACCCTCGTGGATCAGCTTCTTCAAGCAAGTCAGGCTTTCAAAACTTCAAGTCAATTGCTCACCCAACGGAAACCTCTAAGGAGACACCCAAAAAAACAAAGATATATCAGCCAAAGTACTCAAGAAAGCAAAGGAAAGTCAAGCAAGTGTTTGTTCAGAGTAGTTTAGTCAAAATCAATGATCCAGTTTGAATTAAGGACAAGAAATCAACACATGAAGACAAGCACGTGGATGGATAGCATCACAATGGAGCATAAAGAACAGGAGTACTATGAAGGTAACAGATAGATATGGGTGCCAAAACCACAGGTTAGATCATACGAAGTAACTTCAAGTCCCTCAAAAAGGAAGGCCCACAAGGTATCAACCTCAACAATATTCTAAGATACCTAAGAAGTAGATATACAACATAACAACATTGAAAGATGCTAAAGTCAACCACAACTCTCAAGAGGATACAGAACAAAGACGGATCTCAAGGTATACAAAGATTTGGCTCCCAGTCAACCACAAGCCAATTACAACTACACCAGACCTGCAGGAAGATCTCAAGAACTTGACAAAACCTTGAGCGAAGCAAAGTCAATAAAGGAGATGCAAAGGTCATCAAGAGATTTGGATTCTTAAGTCTTCCAATGCTCCTACTCAAAATCCAGATGCCGATAGCCAACAGAGGCCTACAACAACATCAAAGACTCCTATCAAACAGGCCTACTTGGAGAATCAAATGGATAATGGAGTCTTCACAGTCAAAGAAGGACAACCCCACCAACGCGAATGCAGATTCAAAGAAGATAAAATACATATGGCAAAAGAAACCTTCAATGCCAACGTGGTCCTTCACTAATCCTCTTTTTGAGGATTCAAACTTACTTTTACCTAAAGAAATGTTTGTAGTAAGCTGAAGAATGTAAAAAGTCAAGTCATTAGGGTGTAAAAAGCACTCTTTGGCATAGTCAAAATCAGGCTGCTAATCCATAAAATGAGCAAAGCATTAGTCCCAAAGCTTCAAGTCATATTAAACTCTGTGTTAAGAGTCGTAGTTATTAAGCTTACGCTCAAGCTGGAAGAGTTGAGCATACCTAAGTCATGTCGCTCATGTTGAATGAGATGAGCATAAGAGTCAAAGTCTATTAACTTACAATTGGTGGAGTGTCATAGAGTCCAACACTCACGCACAGTGCACAGTAAAATGAGAGCACATATCCTCGTCACCAAAAACCATTCTTAAAGAGATGCCAGCTTGCAAAGCCATGACATATGCTTTTATAGCTACACCATCTTTCTGAAGAATCCCTCAAAATCTTTCTTGCACAGCATATTGTTTTCCATGCATTTCTGTGTATGCATAAATAGGATGTCCCACCATTGGACATATGCATTAGACACTCTTTTTTGCTTCCACCTATGCACCTTGAATGGACTACAACAGGCAACAAATGTTCCATCATTCTACTCTCTCATATTTGCTGCCGTTTAATTCCATATCTATTAGCAAATAATCCCTTGAGTACTTAGTTAATATTTCCTACGCTAATAAGCACTCCAATAATAGGCGTATCCCAAAGGCACCTTTTTCCCAATGGGTTTTTTTCCCTTTGGTCATCTAGGTATTAGACCCTTATTTAGAACCTCATCATTCTACTTCCCTTGTACATACTTTTCAAAAATAAACAACAACCTCATCATGATGCTATTACAACGAACAAATGCAACATCATCTCTCAAAATCGACTATTCAGACCAATGAAGATGCTGCAACAAATTGAACCTCATCAACAAATCCAACAACAACATGAAGATCAGCCCATCAACAACCAATCAAAACCTTCCACAGCCTCCACGGACACCTTTCAACAGTGCCCGAGGACGGGCACTAAAATTGGAAGGGGGGAATGTTAACTGAGTCAACGTCAGTTAACAAAAGCTGCTAAAGACCGAGGACCAAAGACGTACAAATGCACATCGAGGATGAATACAAAGAAGCAGTGAAGATTGGAGCTACAAACTTTTCACATTTTTCCAAAATGGCCATGTATTGTAATTTCTCGAGTTATTTAGCCATTGTGATAATTGTAACGTATTACGGGCTCAATAAGAGTTCCAAGATGTAAAGCATAGGTCACTTAGTGTACCTAGGTTGCAGATACAATAAGTGTGGAGTCTCAAAGGTCTTGGGCACTGGACATTACACATTTTAGACCTTGGCTAAGGTATAAAAGCCAACTTTTTAAAGTTTTGATTAAGTTTTGGATAATGAAATACACAATGTGAGCTAACGATGCTCACTCCTCTCCTTCTCTCACTTCCTACTCCCTCCCCGATTGTCACATTGCAGTTGTGTTTGTTGCATTGCAACCGCGGGTAAGAGCTCTACGCATTGACGTAAGCAGTTCACAGTATTTTGTAGCTTTTGGCATCGCCGATCCGTGGCCTAATTTCATCATAACTAGGAATTTACACTTTCAAATCAAAAACTAAGCATAGGCGGGGTATTGGGACATCATTGCTAAGCATTTAGATGCATTCTGGGTCAAAAACGACTAGGTCAAAAATCCACTGCTGTTAATAATCGCAATTTTGGAACTTGACCTAAAGTGGGGTTTGAGAGCATAAGCATGTGTGCTTAGGTCTTATAAACATGTCCTAGAAGTTTCGTTATGTTTGGATGTCATATGATGCTGTAACGGATGTGATTTGTTTGCGGATGAGCGATTGGCTTTTGGTGATTTCAGTCACTTTAGTGTAGCCTGAGTTAGATGCGAGTTGTTAGTTGTTTTCCGAGAGATTGACAACCTCTTGTAGCCTCTATGCACTAGTCGAGTCAGCTTCGTCCCATGGATTGACAATTTAATCGTGGTTCTCACTACTAATACTGCAATAAGATAGGATGGTGAGGTTTGACATGCATCCCACACCCATAGTAAAGAAAATACCTAAGCCGAGAACACGAACTTGCCATAATTGTGATTCAGATGACCATTGGAATTTTTTTTTCAAAATCCAGATAGGAATTCTCGACGAGGAGTTGAGGTATATTGCATGCAATGCGATAAAAAAGGCATACATTTTTTTTATGAATGTCCTAGAAATCCGTCCAACAAAGGAAAAACAACCATAAATGTAGTACAAGTCATGCCAAGTAGCATCTGATGGTGAACCTACGATTTTGATTTGGATAGTTACAAGGGCACATGCCAAGAAAAACAGGCAAAACAGTGCAAGCAGGTTAGATACACCCAAAAGCCTTCTAGAGACTTTAAGATAGAAAGACGCAGACGATAGGACCTTCGAAGACAAAAACAACAAAGAGAAGTTGGAGAGAAAATTCAAAAAGGGGTTGAAGAAATAACTCAGTCAATGTCATCAGAATTTAAGGAATTGTAACCAAATCGGGAGGATTTATGCTGGTAGACAAAATATACAAACCAATTAATGCAGCCTTGGAAGCCTTCCAAGCGGGACTAAAAGCGAGTCAAACAATGGAAACAAAATGGAAAAACTACTTAACACTAGACATAGAAGCTGCATAGCTTGAAGCTTATAAGAACTTAGTGCAAATCACGCAATCAATGCTGGAAACGCAAAAGCCAAAATTGGAAATCTGTCAGGACAAGGATCCTAAGGACCAAGGCTTGACCTAGGGGGTCAGGGAACTAAGCCAAGGGCTTAGACTGGACCAGTGTGGACTAGGGATCCGTATTATGGCTAGGGCTAGAAGCCGGGCGGTGGATCCGACTCATTAGTCTCCTAGGTCTTCTATTGGTATCAGAGCTCAAGGAGGAGGATCCATGGAGGATAGGAGAAGGAGATCGGTTGCATGAGGAATGCATGGTCTTTCTCTCTCTCTTTCCGGCGAGCTCTACATGGAAGGAAGGGTAGCAAGTCGTGGTGCATGAAGCTTCTCTCTCGAAGGAGTGCATGGCTTTGCTCTCTCTCTCTCTCTCTCTCTCTCTCTCTCTCTCTCTCTCTCTCTCTCTCTCTCTCTCTCTCTCTCTCTCTCATGCCCATAGAAGGCTATGGCACTGTCAAGAGGGGGGATTTTTCTCTCTTGATGTCTTTCTCTCTCTCCTCACAGCATGCTTGCATGCCTTTGCATGCTCAAGAACAAGGACAAGGCATGGCCATGGGCAGTTTCCCCTGCAGAGCCGAAAGGAGATGGCTGCGAGAACGATCACTTGCACGAAAAAAAGGATCAGGATCAAACTCCATGAAACCACCCAGGTAGGCTCAATGGACTCGCGTTGCAGTAGGGAAGGATTTTCGACACAGGGGCATACGCCCTTGCGACTTGTAGACGCCGCCATCGTCTTCTCTCTCCCTCGACGCTGCAGGTTCGTTATCGCCAAAGCTATGTTCACATTTATTAAAACGATTTGGGCGGCCTCAGGGTGCCCTGAGGCCACCCTAAGGGCCACAACATAGCAGCAGCAGAAGGTGGTCCAGATTGCATGCATGGACCATGCAAGACGTAGAACGTGCAAGGTGCAGCATGACAATGAGCGTACAACAATCATGAAAGCGATCAGCTTGTCATATGATTGGCAGATTCGTCAAAGTGCATAAATCTGACATGCAAGGGAGGTAAGTATCTCAATAAGGTTTAAAATTTTGCATTTGCTTGAATTTTTCAAATTAAACAGGCACGAATGATTAATGACAACAATAGTACCCGAAGTTGGGGGCTACAATGTCGACACTTATTCGAAATGGTGACATGCAAAGACCTGTGATCTTATTCAAAATGGTCACGAGGTTGGTACCAATTGGTATTGTCATTCCATTGCATTAAGAAAAGTACAGGCAAGGCCTGCACTTGGTATGGTACAGATGTTGGCATGGTTAACTAATTGTTTTCGTTTACAAAAATGGCAACTCAAATATGCTTTGTTTGTGCCATTAATGTAAATATTTATATGCCTTGAGTGCGGCATTCTGTTCGACAAAAATTGGTGGGAATTACTTTCTGTATAACACCGTCATAAGTTGCACGATGGTGCTTCCATCATGTTTTCACAATGAAGCAAGGCTCTAAGAAGGCAAAGTTACCTAGCAGTAAGGGCAAGTCAGGCATGGCCTCTGACTTGTAATCCTCCTCTGCAACTTCTCTGGCGTCGATGCAATATGGTCATCGGTTCTTGTTGTTAATTTGGTCATGCAATGAGGAAGCGCAAGACTCCATGCACTTATTGGCCATAGATATTGTTACCTAACATCTCTTGATACGTCTTGGAGGGGAGAAGCAAGGCTTCTAGGAGCAATGCTCCATATCTACGTATATGTCAAGGACAACGTAATCAAGCCAAGCAGGTACGTGGTACATATCTTTCCTTTGCTATGATATTTGTCTGCGAGCAAGAGTATCTGTAGCTATGAGCACCAGAACTCCATGAGTACTTATGTGAAGCAAGGCTTCCCTTTTGGCATTTTGCATAGTGGTATCCAAAGTTTGAAATATGCTAATAGCATACAAACTTAGGGAAACTTGCCAAGATGTCCGCATGTTTTTTAGATCAGACGAGGGCATATGTGATACATTTGCTAACTCACTCAAGCAGCAAATACGGCTATGAGCCATATTTAAGTGAGTTTTTATTTCAAAAACTCAAGACAACGGGCCATAGCAGGGCAACCCGGTTAAACAATTTTGAGTTTTCTTGTTTTTCAACATTTTAAATTTTAAGTTGGCAAGGATTGCCTATTGTAAAAAGAAAAGTGCTTGGACAACATTTATGAGAAGCAAGGATTCTACCCCGTGCCAAGATCCCTGCCATTGACTTCAAATTAATGACATTGGCACACAGCTCTAGACTTTCGACAACATGAGGATATAATCTCATAATTTACGTATGGCAACAGTAAATTGTGATGTATCCATGCTCGATTGTGCAAGGTACTTTTGGTATCGGCTCAATTTGTAGGGGTTGTCAATGTTGCTAAGGGCATAAACCTCTGCGTGCATGGAATGTCAGTGAGATTGACATAATTCCATCTCATTACTATTTACGCTTCCGCTATACCACTAACTACTCTGTCAAGGACAAGGTAAGTGAATGATATCTTAAAGCATTTTTATGTTTATTCACAGGCAAAGTGCAGTATTTTAGTCACCCTGATATAGTCACACTCACTTACAAGGTAGGTGGGTTAAGATGTGACTTATAGTATCTCTCTCTCTCTCTCTACGAGAGTGTTGTACACACACACGCTGTAATATGCTTATAGGATAAGCTATGATTCATACCATGTTTGCACAGAAGCTTTTGTAAGGTGTATACAACACATTAGAATAAGGGGTCTTCCTCAGCCCAGCATTCTCTCTCTCTCTCTCTCTCTCTCTCTCTCTCTCTCTCTCTCTCTCTCTCTCTCTCTCTCTCTCTCTCTCTCTCTCTCTCTCTCTCTGTGTGTGTGTGTGTGTGTGTGTGTAATGGAAGGCTTTGCTGTAACAGCATCTCAGAACTGAAAAAACTGTCAAAACTTTGCGTTTTTGTTGCCGACTTGAAGGCAATGTCAGACAAAACTCGCAAGGGTGGAAAAGCCACACTCGCCATGGAGAATGATGCAAAATCTCCAAGGAATTTGGATGCTAATCCAACCACATCGTCTACAACAACGGAAGCAATGATCATGGCTTACTTGATCTCGTTACAAGAAACCGTCAACAAGCAAGGTGAAGAGTTGCGCGCACTTGCAATGGAGAATGGTACTTTAAGAGTTCTCGTTGTGGAGAATGAGCACCTCAAGAAGGTTCTTGAAATGCAAACAACGCGCTTGATGCATCTTGAGAATGAAGTTCAAGAATGTAAACGCTCTCTTGTGGACATGAATGTAGTGAAAGAGCGCTTGAGCAAAGTTGAGAGTGATCATGTATTGAAAGAGGAAACGATAGATACAATACGACATGATGTATGTGAGATGAGAAATGCATCCAAATCATGGGCTGATATATGTAAGGATAATGTGGTTTCTACATCTCCTATCACGCAAGCCGTTGTCCAAGCAAAGAATGTAGAGAATGTGGACACTCAAGAATTGCAAGAACGACAAAAACGCTCAAAGAACATCTTCATTCGTGGAATCAAGGAGGAAAGCATGGAAACACCCCAATCTCTTGCGGTTGCTATTGAAGAGTTTTTTGCTACACACTTTGGCATGTCAGGAATCATGGCTTATGGTGCACATCGAGTTGGAAAACAAGGAGTCCCCCGCTCGGGAGAAAGACCTATTGTATGTACCATGGCTGATGAGGTAAAGAGAAAGATCATCCTTGACAATGGTTGGATCTACCTCAAAGGAACGGGTTGTAATGTATATGAGGATCGCACTCTTATGCAACAAAATGTACGTCGCAAAGCATACGAGGAAAGAAGCAAGAAGGTTAAGGTATCATCTCAAGAAGAAAAGGCACTTGAGGAGGATGCAAGTCCACCCAACAAATAGGGACACATGATCTATGAGACCAACTCACGCTTGCGAATAAGCTTTTGGAATTGTAACGGGTATCCATGGAATGCGGGAATTGGCATTGATGAGCTTACCAATGACTCCGATGTGATACTTCTTGTCGAAACATGGGAGCATGATGCGCAACGAATTCTTGGATTTGACAAATACGATGTACATTCTTTGATGTGGGCCAAAAATGCAAAGCAACGAAGAGGCCAAGGAGGCATAGCATGTATGACCAAAAAGGGTTTGAAAGATGTTTCCAGTGTCAAAGAAGATAAGTATAAACGCTACTTATGGCTGAAAATTAGCCCACCAAATGGTCAAGTCATGTTTGTGGCCGGCTGCTACATTCCTCACTATGACTCCAACTTTTATGCTCGCTTGAATATGGATAGAGATCAGCCCTTTGTTGAACTAGAGGAAGACATTGCTTATTACAAGGATCAAGGTGAAGTCATTGTTTTTGGAGACATGAATGCTCGCACAAATATGTTACAACACGACACACAACAAGTCGACATGCCGCATGTATCAAGAAGAGTGGATGACTCATACATGTATAATCGAAGTTCTAATGATGCAAAAGAAGTGGATCACTATGGAAAGTCACTTCTACATATGTGCAATAGTACCGGAATGCTCATTGCAAATGGTGTATCTCTATGGCAAGGCACCAATGACTTTACATGTAGAAAGCACAATGGTGCTAGCGTGATTGACTATATGTTGTTCTCAGAAGCCACTCTAGAATGCATACAAAGCTTTACACTTGGTGAATGGAATCCGGAATCGGATCATAGGATGTTATGTATTGACCTCAAGTGTGGTAAACGGCCCGAGCATGTAGCCTCCAATCATGATGTGAATCATTTGTACCTACGTCTAGACTTCAAACGAGCACTTATATATGCTGATATGGTGGACCAAATGTTAAGCATGATAGAGCATCAAGGGAGCCCAACATTAGAATGCAAGTGGAAAGTTTTCAAAGAAGTAATTTTCTCTTGTGCGAAGGAATGCTTTTCGGCGAAACACATGTCTTGCAAAAGGTCTAAGAAGGGTAGCACCAAGAAGAAATGGTTTGACATGGAATGTAGTCAAGCCCGAAAACACTTGCTAAGATTGGATGCAATCAAAGACAAGGAAGTTTACTTGGAATGTTCACACACATACAAAGCACTTGTTCAAAAGAAGAGGAGAAGGTGGGAAGTCGAAAAACAACTTCTTTTAGCACAAGAGAAAGCACATGCATGTGGCAAGTTTTGGCAAAATCTAAAAGGCAAGCGCGTTGAGAGCTTTGGTGACTTGACTCTTGAGGATATGTATATGCATTGTAAGAACCTCTATGAGCAACCCAATGTTGATAAGATGGAGGGTTGTAGCTCCCTTCCATTTATGTCTCCCTTCTTTACCATTGAAGATGTATGCCGCGCGCTTGAGAAACTTGCTACTCGCAAGGCAGGTGACCTTCAAGGTGTCAAGGCTGAAATGATTAAATGGACAAGCAAGAAAACACGATATTGGATATGCGATATGTTTAACCTTGCACTTCAGTATGGCATGCCTCATGATTGGAGTGCAAATTGGATCAAACCTTTGCACAAAGGAGGAGATGTAAACAATGTGAACAACTATCGCACTATAATGGTTGGTTCTTTGATGGCAAAGTTATTTGGATGTATCATAGAGATGAAGATAAGTGAATGGGCTGAAAAGAATGGCAAACGTGCACTTGGCCAAGCAGGTTTTCGAAAGCATCATAGCACTATTGATCACCTTGTCACTCTTCGAGTTCTTATGGAAGCGTCTCGATTGAAAGGAAAAAAGTTGTATTGTTGCTTTGTGGATTTCAAGAAAGCTTTTGACATGGTACCGTGAGGAAATCTTTGGAGACGTATGCAAAGCCTTCAAGTGCCGAGAGAATTTATGCATGCAGTCTTTCGCATCTACCAAAAAGTGATATGTCGATTACGTATGGGAGATGGAATTTCAGAATTTTTTGCAAGCACTATTGGTGTCAAACAAGGATGCCCACTTTCCCCAACCCTCTTTGGGCTACTCATTGATGAATTGGAATACATGGTTCTTGATTTTATGCAGCAAGAAGGCATAGAAGAGGTTAAGATTGGAAATGCGGTGATCATGCTTTTGCTTTATGCCGATGATGTAGTGCTCTTGGCACATACCTTAGAAGATGCACAAAAGCTTATGAGTGTCTTGGAACGCTTTTGCCTACATAGCGGGCTGATCGTGAATGGATCCAAAACCAAGGTTATGCTTCTAAAGACCCTCAATGACGAAAATCCATGCATTGTATACAACAATGAGAAACTTGAAGTGGTAGATCACTTCAAGTACCTTGGCCTTGAGGTTCCATCCAATCATAAATGGAAGGATTGTGCAATGCGTCGCTTGGAAGCCGGAAAGAGGGCTTATTATGCATTTGAGAACATGTGCAATGCAGGAGAGATCAAGTGTTGGGCTCTCAAAAAGTACCTCTTTGACACATTGGTGACACCGGCGCTTCTTTATGGAGTGGAGGTGTGGGGTGGAAGCATCGGGAAGTCTACTTGGAAAGAGTTTGAGAATGTCCAAAAGCGTTTTCTCACCAACTTTCTCCAAGTCAAGACACAAACACCCTACATGCTCTTACTTCTTGAGTCCGGATCGCTTCCCATTGAGGTCTTGGGCATGGAAAGGGTTGTGGAGTACATGCATAAGACACAACGTAGCCCTTTGCATCGACTTCCTAGAATCGCATATGAAGCAAGTCAAAAGGTTCAAAAGACATGCAAGAGCAAAATACTAAGTTCGGGGTGGATGCTTGATATCAAGAAATGGTTTGGAAGATGGGATGCATGTCACTTGGTCAAGGATGCGTCGATCGACTCCCAAGTTAATGAGGCCTTCTTACAACGCCAATGTATCATGGCTTGGGAGAAATCTAGAGGTTCTCGCTTCAGCCATTACACCACACACGTTGCCCCAAACTACAAATCTCTCTTCTTCTCGGAACGAGGTAACCGAACCCATTCCTACATCCTTGAGCCCATCCCGTTGAGTGCGATCCGCACCATTGCCTCCATTCGTCTTAGCTCCCATTCTATACGCTGCGAGACAGGACGTTGGGGCACTGGCGAGGAGTGTCATCGACTTTGCACCTTATGCCCTCGTCAAGTGCGAGAGAGTGAGTACCACACACTACTTGAGTGCTCAGCTTTTGACCACATTAGGTCCTCTTTTCCCCATATATTCAGCCATGAGCTCTCCCTACATACCTTCCTCTCCCAACCACGATGTGGACTCTCTATTGCGACGCTCATTTCAGCCATTTTTGAGCATCGAGAGTCACTTATGAACTCCACTCACACCACGTGACATGTTCATTTGGTCCCATAGGTCATATTTGACCTCCCAGGACGATAATAGAACTATCTATCTATCTATCTATCTATCTCTCTCTCTCTCTCTCTCTCTCTCTCTCTCTCTCTCTCTCTCTCTCTCTCTCTCTCTCTCTCTCTCTCTCTCTCTCTTTCCACCTTCTATGCGGGAAAGGTGAAACTAGGCATGATTTTATGTCAATATGGTAACACGATGGTCTAAGAGGCACCATGTAGGGGTTAGAGCCATCTATTACCGCCTATTTGGAATGGCTAAGAGCGATCTGTTTGTAATCTATCAATGATTGCTTTCAAGCTCGAACAATTCTATTCATCTATATCACTAAGAGTTTCTACATGCGTGCAGTTTGGGGGTAAGACCCAGCCTGTGATTACTAAAACACTTATTAAGTGTGATGGTCAATTCTTGGAACCTTCCAACTTGCACTTTCAAGGAAAGAAATCCATAAAGCTGCCAAGAGCTAGTGGATAATTTCAACTTCCAAAGTTGAATTCAGATATTGTTGGCAACTAGTTGAGCAGTTTCCATACACTAGAAGTCTAACCAATGGGTTTCGCAATGTCGATTTTAACCAATACTGCTTGCATTTTATAATTTTCAAGTTAGTGCTCCCAAGCCTTTGCCAACAGGAAATTTGGGTAGGTGCCTTTCACTACGAATAAGTGAACACTATGCATTTGATTTGGTTTTGTTTCTTTTTCATCCATTTTTTTCTTTTAAGAGAAATGACAAGGTCGTTTAAAAGCCAAGCAATTTGGATGTAGTGCCCATAATAAGTTTCTGCATTACGCAGTTGTAAGGACATGGGTCCTATGGGCAAGGCCACCAGCACGGCCAGATAGTGTGTACGCTAGTGAACACTATGTTCAACCTCTAGGTACGCATCCTATTTGGTTTTGTTTCTTTTCCATCCATTTTTTTATTTTAAGAGAAATGACAAGGTCATGTCAAAGCCAAGCAATTTAAGATTAGTGCCCACAATAAGTTTCTACATTACGTAGTTGTAAGGGCATGGTCCTATGGGCAAGGCCACCGACACGGCCGGACAGTGTGTACGCTAGGGGGAGGTTATAAGATAGCATGGTTAGGTGGAGACTAGCACACGCATTATCACCACCCTTTCACTGATATTCAATCTATTTTTGGGAAAGGGGTTGCATGTGCATACGCCGTGATGCTTCTCTCCCACATTCCGCAGATAGGTATCTCTCCGTTGAGCAGCAAAAAGAAGGTAGGCACAGTTTCCTATGTGCAATACGTGTAGTCAAACAATCCTAACTGACCGCGACCGCCCCACCTACGCCCTCCACGATGCACGACGAAGGCAAACTCGACCGGAAACGCGATGGCACCGAGACTCCGAAGGGTTCCGTCGGCGCCATTGGCTACATGCGTAGGAAGGCCCGCTTAACACTTGCATGAAGGAGGGTTGAATCCACCCCATGAGGGCAAGAGGCCAACACTTTATCATCAAGCTATTCACCCTTGTTGTGTATAACAAGGAAAGATAGCATACTTGTGTTGAAAAGAAAACTAGAAGGAAAGGGAAAGCTTCAAACTTCAAGGATGTAGTTTCATCCTTTCTTTTCACTTCTTAGAGAAAGGCAGTTTTCCTCCAAAAATTATTTTTTCCTCAAGGAGGTAGCTTCAAAGTGAACAAAAGCCTTCACAAAAACGATGAGTTTTTGTGAAGAATCAACAAAGGTGTTCTTACGATGAACGACACGTGAAGCGCTACAATTCCCGCAAGGTGAGGTTTGCATGCAACGCAAATCGTGGAGCATACAAAACACAAAGACTTCAATTTGACAATGTACAAGTTGACGTTTTTTTTCTCTCTTTACATTAGTGTGTGTTTACCATGGCCAGTGAGGGTACCCCACCTACACACACGTTTGATTTTGAGCACACGTAGATCAAAATCAGGGGACCACGAGTGCTACTGACACTAATATGCATGATGATGATGATCTAGGAAATCATGGCCTTGTAGATATGGCTGCTTTCAAGACTTTGAAAAATTGCCAAAGCGTACTTGAACACAATCTCTCTGCACTCAATGCAAATGTTACCAATCTTATAGAGTTACTTGTGAAATTTATGAATTCACAGACGACTCAAGGAGCCACAAGTGGCACGGCTCAAGGGAACCAAGCTCGCACGACTCAAGGATTCCAAGAGACAAGTGCTTCGGAAGATGCAAAAGGTAGAAATGCATTACTTAAGAATATCACCATTCCCGAGTTTCACGAGGAAGAGCATGATCGTAACAAGGATGTGGTCATGTTCCTGCACAAATGGAGTGATATTCATAGATTGAGACACACCTCGGATATAAAGGCAGCTGTGGAAACAAGTCTATCTCTTAAAGGCAAGGCCTATAAGTGGTGGATGACATTTCCAATAGATGCTCATCCTCCGTCTTGGACTACGTTTCAAGCTTCTTTCTCCAAAGAGTTTTTGGACTCCAATGAAGAAGACAAGGATTGGTTAGCATGGGATGCATGCCACATGTCCGGCCTCTCTCTCACCCTTTCGAAGTATCGGGAAATCATATCAAAACTAGAAGGTCTATATGAATTTCAAAAGATACGGGGTTTAATAGGGGTCTTGACAAAGACTATCGTCTTCATGTCAAGACCCAACATCCAAAAACTTTGGAAGAAGCCATCAGTCATGCCCAAAGGTATGATGATGACCAAGAGAGGAAAGGAAATGTTCCCTACTCTAAGAATAATTTTGCTAAGATCAATGTGTCTAAGAGCCAATGGTGAGGTAGATCTCCCACACGTTCCTAGAGGAATAAGAGACAATCTACCTCTCTACGCCCACAAGAGGCTAAGAGAGCAATCTCTTAGCATTGTTGATTTTGAGCGTACAAAGAAACACAATTTGTGTTTTAGATGTCTTTCGTACCAATATAACAAGAAAGATTGTCCTCTTTTTCAAGGCAAAGAGAAGCCCATGCACACGGTGCAATGCCTCACATTAGATTCATCTCCTAAATATTGTGTTGTAGAGGTTCTTCATATGGAAAAAACACAAGTGTTGTGTGCCTGCTTCAATGGGAACCCACCTTTGGCCCCCATGATTTGATTCGCATGCATGGCACTATTAACGAACAACGTGTTCGTATTTTAGTGGATGATGGTGCAACTCATAACTTCCTAAACTATAAGCTAGTCAAGAAATTGAAGCTTACACAGACTCCCTGCTCTCACAAGTATGTGGTCGAACAGATGTCTGGCAATGATAAAGAAGTATGGACACAGTAGTTCAAGGGGTTGAGCTTATTGTTCAAGATCATACAATGACCCTTGACTTTCAAGTTATGAACATGGACCATGCTGATGTAGTCTTAGGACGGGAGTGGCTGCATGGTTTAGGAAACACATTGCACACTAGTTATGAGCACAACTCCTTATCCTTTATGGCCAATGGTAAACATGTGCTTTTGATTGGTGAGAAAAATATACCATCCACACCTCTTATATGTACAGCCGATCTTTCTATTTTGCAAAAAGGAGATTTAATAGATGAAGTCTTTTTGTGTTACTGCTTGTCTCTAAGTCTTGTGAATTCTCAAGAGCAAAGTGTGGTGAATTCTAGTAATGGTATGCAAAGTGCAATGAATTCTAATGATAAACAAAGTGTTAAAAAATCTAACAAGCAAAGTGCTCTCAGCTTTAATTCTATAGAGCAACGACTGTTGTTAAACCAACATTACAGGAATTACAAGATTCTCCATCCCAGCATAACTCTACTTTAATTTCTCCTTTTGTGTGGCAAAATCTGACTCACTTACTCACGGAGTATAGTGATGTTTTCTCAAGTGATTTACCGTCGGTTTTACCCCCTACACGTGATGTGCAACATGGCATAGATGTCTTGCCAGGCACTAAACCAGTGAGTAAACCACCTTATTGTATGAGTGCTAAAGAAGCCAAGGAGATTGAGAGTCAGTTGGTTGACTACCTCGCTCGTGGTTTCATTAGACCTAGCACTTCGCCTTGGGCATCACCAATTCCATTGGTAAAAAAGAAAGATGGTACTATGCACATGTGCGTTGATTATCATGGATTAAACGCCATAACCATCAAGAACAAGTATCCTCTACCAAGAGTGGATGAGTTGTTTTGATCAACTCCATGGGGCAAGATACTATACAAAGATAGAGCTTCGTTCAGGATACCACCAGGTGCGTATCCTTTTGCAAGATATCTCCAAAACTGCCTTTAGAACACGGTCCGGGTATTTTGAATTTTTGGTTATGCCTTTTGTTTTAACCAATGCTCCAGCTATATTTATGACACTCATGGATAGTGTCTTACGTCCCTATCTTGGAAAACTTGTTGTGGTTTTCCTTGATGACATTCTCATTTACAGTAAGACTGAAGATGAACACATAGAACACTTATGATTAGTGTTCGACCAGCTACGAGCTCACTCGTTGTATGCTAAGCAAAGCAACTACGATTTCTTTAAAACAGAGATATTCTAGCATCAAAATGGACACTGATAAGGTCGCTGTCATTTTTCGATGGCCACATCCCAACACGTGGAGGAGCTTCAAATAGTTTCAGGCATGGCTGGATTTTATTGATAGTATATCCGTGATTTTGCCAAAATCACTGTTCCTATGATGACGGATCAACTTAAATCAAAAGGTAAGACCTTTTCTTAAGAAGAAGCCCAAAAACACAGTTTTGAACCGCTCAAGGTAGCTATAGCCACTGCTCCCATCCTAGCAATCGTTGACCCACTTAAGCCGTTTGTGGTAGCGACTGATGCTAGTGATAAAGCAATTGGTGCGGTACTTCTCTAGGAGAGGGAAGACCTATAGCCTTTGAAAGTAAAAAGTTAGATAGAGCTCAACTGAATTATTCTATCTCTGAGAGAGAGCTCTACTCCATAACTCACGCTTTATGAAAGTGGCAACACTATTTATATGGTGCCATAGTTTTTGACCATGAGAGTATCAAATGGTTTACTACTCAAATGGACTTGAAGGGCCGTAAAGCTAGATGGGAAAAAATCCTTCAAGATTATGATTGTAAGCTACGATATCGCAATGGGCAATATAATGTAGTAGTGGATGCACTAAGTTGGATGCCTCAGATTAATTCACTTGCTTTCACGGAAATAAAAAGTGGAATTTTGGAGTCATTACGTGGCAATTGTGCACAAGATCAATCATATGCTAAAGTGTGGAGTGCAGTTTTAAAAAGGGATCCCTCACTCACGTGTCTCTGTAAGGCCAGATCAACATGTCTCTACACACGTAGATAAAGACTCCAACACACAGAGCTCCACCACTACTCAGAAAGAGCTAAAGTGATGGAAGAATTTTCCATTAATGATGGCTACTTACTCCACAAGGGTAGAGGATGTGAGCCAAAGGACTTAGACACTAGGTGCCAAGTCTTATTTCAGTGTCACGATAGTCCAAGTGCTCATCATCCAGGTATTTGTAAGACGTACGCCTTAGTTCGACGGAAATTTTATTAGCCGGGCTTACATCATGATGTTCAAGAGTATGTACTAAACTGCCAACAGTTCCAAGTTAATAAGGCAGAGAGCCTCAAGGTAGGTGGCCTTTTACATCCTTTAGAGATTCCACAAGGTAAGTGGGAGAGTATCTCTATGGATTTTGTAGTAGGGATACCTACTACAAATCGTGGCCATGATGCCAGATGGGTAATTGTAAACCGTTGGTGCAGCCAAAGTTGGTCCGAGCTAGGAGATGGTCTATGCCAGGAAGAGGCGGCAGGCAAGTGCATTGTAGAAGGCTAGGACAGGTACCAAAGCCCAAGGCAGTCAAAGGATCGCGGAAAAGTGTGCTTGAGGCGGTTTTTTAGGCCAAAAAAGCTGCAGGATGGTCTAGATGGGATAGGAAATGAAGGTGTCCAAAATGCCAAGTCAGTTCTCTGGAATGTAGTGTTCAATGTGCTCTAGAATCCGGTCCAGACGGCTCATCAAACGGAGCCACGATGTGCAAAATACTAAAGTTTCAAGTTAGAGAGTGTAACAGATCCCCGACGGACAAAGCACCTGTAGGCAAGTGGCCCGGGCTGATGTCAGTGGATAGATGTGTAGGACTCAAGTTATGGGCATGTCTGTCTTCTCGGATTGCCAATCAAAGCTCTGGTTAGCAAGTTATGGTCATTTGAAATTCTTCCGAGGGTCGGGTTTGTGCCCATTGGCCCGCATTGAAAAATGCACCATGTGGCATTTTTTAGGCCTCGACAGGGTTCAAGCACATAGGTTCTGCTGTGTGAAGTCAGCAGGATATTGTGGCTCGTGATTTTGAGCCCCGGGTGTGGAGAAAAATGGAGCATTTGGCAGTGGAGTGTATGCAGATAATTTTCTTGGTTTTTGACAGCTCGAATAACGAGCACAGAGGAGTCAGAAGACAGTGATATCTACACAGTCCGAGACCGACACAATGAGGATCTAGCATGGCTTTGCGGCACGGCCATCGAGTTTGGGTGCATTAAATGGCAGGGCATACAGTGCAAGCAAAAAAAGGGGGGTTTTCTTTAGTTAAATTGGGAAATTTTAGGGGAGTTTCGTCACCCAAAGGGGCAAATGTATGAGAGCTGCCACGTGGAGGCGTTTTCATCCCACATGCGGGCCTCAAGGGTTGGTGTCCGCAGTATAGAGGCAGGGGCGGGTGCCCATTTGTAGATGTGATGCGGGAAAGAGCTCCCTTGGAGCCTCGTGAGCTATGGCAAACTGCGCAGGCGGCCCATGGGATGTTGTGTTGGCCGGCGGTGGCCCTGCAGGGCAGTGATGGTGGCATTTTGGCCAAGTGCGGCGCGGTGGCACACCCGGGTGTGGAGAGTAGCTGACAACCCTAGTGGATGACGTGGTAGGCCCGGTTAGGGGTTGGTCCCGCGGCCCATTTGGGCCCCAAGTTTTTTGAGATAGAGAGGGAGGGCAATAGCGATATCGCTATTGCCTCCCCCTTGCATGAAAGGGGAGAGTCCCACAGTAGAGGCAACAAGATCCAGGGAGGGCTATCCCGCAGGCACTGGGCATATATATATATATATATATATATATATATAGATAGAGAGAGAGAGAGAGAGAGAGGGCAACCAAGTAGACCAAGGCCAAAGAAAGAAGACCATCCGAGCAAAGAGTAGAATCCAAGCCAAATGAAAGGACAAGGTAAGAGCCGAGGCCAAAAGGGAGCCAAGGAGAGGTGGCAGGAGGAGTCAGATATATATATATATATATATATATATATATATATATATATATATATATATATATATATAGAGAGAGAGAGAGAGAGAGAGAGAGAGAGAGAGAGAGAGAGAGTCAAAGTTAGGCCATAGGGCAGTGCAAGGCTGAGCCCACAAAGGGGTAAAAATGAAAGAGGAAAAAAATAAAAAATAAAGAGAAGCCTAGGGGAAATAGTGATGTCGCTATTGCACCCTCCAAAAGTGCAAAAGAGAGAGGAAGAGAGCAGATAGAACAAGGCGGTTCCCCCTTACCTGTAGAAGTTCCATTGAGGTGCCGTAAAGACCAAACAATGCGGTTTGCAGACAAGGTCAAAGCTGTGAAGCTAGAGGAGATTCTTGAGCTTGAAACAGAGGAGGAGACTGAGTCGAGTGACAGTAGTTCTATGGACGCAGACGCTAGTTGGGAGACCGAGTCGTCTCAATCCAGGTATGATGAGTTCGAGCTCTTACATGTGAGTGGAGAGGCAGTGAATATGTGCGAGGAGCAACATGAAGTGCAAGCCGAGGTGCCTAGTGAAGACCAAATGGAGCAGTCTAGGCCTACGTGTGATGAAGAGCAGGTAAAACTGGTGTGTAGTGCCATGCTAATGGCCATGTTGATGAAGATAGCAGTAGCGTATGTCATAGTGGTGTAGCAGGTGCAAAATTTTGCCAAAAGGTGTGAAGCGGTTGTACCTATGGAAGAGGACAAGGAGAATGTGATAGAGAACGAGTTTCTCTCTTCCTTGGCGGAACTTGATAATGCAGCGGTAGAAGAGCAGGTGATTGTAGTGGACAAGCAGACGGTGCTTATTGACCTTGAAGGGACAATTGACGAGGAGGAGCTCAAGGATGCTGGAATTGAGTTCATGGCAGGTGAGAAGGGCAATGCGGAGTCAAAGTTAGAGGTGCTTCCTATGAAGTCAGTGCCCTCTATGTGACAGGTGATGCAGATTCCAAGGAGATATCCAAGCTTTCTAAGGACGTCTATGAGTGATGACTGAAGGGGATGCTAATAAAAGTAGTTGTGCAATATGTTGTTAAACAGGTACACGATCTGCTAGACAAGGATCTAGCCTTACATGGATGGGAGGCCGGTTCAGATATGTTAGGTGTGTTTGTTATGAGTGGTGATGCATGTATGTCTTTGGATGGTGAGCACGAGGGTGCTCTATTCGGTGTTCTCGAAGATGTTTGGTTGCGAGTGGCCAGTTTACCAATAAGTGCTTGGAGTGGTAGAAGTATGTTGATGGCAGCTTGGCTATGCAGCTGGATATGTGCCTTGGTGTGGCACTATTCAAGGTTGTTACAAGTGGATGGAGAAGACCAGTGCAAGGTGTTTGACCCAGGCGGTTGATGACAGGTAAAGCAGGGGGTTGGGCAACCCACATGAGCAAAGGTGGCGGGTAGCAGATGCCATTTTGTACATATGTTGGGTGTTTTGCACTGTATAGATAGTTTGTTTTGGTGTGCAGTTCTCTAGTGCAGTAAGCCTATGTGTGGTTGAACATAAATGTTCAACGAGGGGGTGGGAAATGATGGTGCAACCAAAAGGAGATGGTCTATGCTAGGCAGAGGCGGCAGGCAAGTGCAGTGCAGAAGGCTAGGACAAGTACCAAAGCCGTGGGCAGCCAAAGGATAGTGCAAAAGTATGTCTGAGGCGGTTTTTTAGGCCAAAAGAGTTGTGGGATGGTCCAGGTGGGATGGCAGATGAAGGTGTTTGAAATGCCAATTCAGTGCTCTGGAATGTAGTGTTCAGTGTGCTCTAGAATTCGTCCAAACGGCTTGTCAAACGGAGCCCCGATGTGCAAAATACTGAAAACTAAGAGTCTGTAGCAGATCCTCGACGGACAAATCAGTTGGGGGCAAGTGGTCCGGGCTAATGTCAATGGATACATGTGTAGAGCTCGAGTTACGGGGCATGACTGTCTTCTCCGATTGCCAATCGGAGCTCTGATTAGCAAGTTATGGTCGTTTGAAATTTTTCCGGGGGTCGGGTCTGTGCCACTGGCCCGCATTGAAAAATGTGCCATCTGGCATTTTTAGGCCTCGATAGGGTTCAAGCACATAGGTCGTGCTATGTGAAGCTAGCAGGAAGTCGCTGCTGGTGATTCTGAGCCCCGAGCATCGAGTTACGGCGTGGAGAAAAATTGAGCGTTTGGCGGTGGAGTGTATGCATATAATTTTCTTGGTTTTTGACACCTTCGAATAACGAGCACAGAGGAGTCAGAAGACAGTGAGATCTACACAGCCCGGGACCAACACAATGAGTATCCGACATGGCTTTGCAGCACAGCCATCTAGTTTGGGTGCAATAAAAGGCAAGGCATCCAGTGCAAGCAAAAAAAGGGGGTTTTCTTTAGCTAAACTGGGGAATTTTGGGGGAGTTTGGTCACCCAAAGGGGCAAATGTATGAGAGCTTCCACGTGGAGGCGTTTTAATCCCACATGCGGGCCTTAAGGGTCGGTGTCCACAGTATAGAGGTAGGGGCAGGTGCCATTTGTAGAAGTGATGCAGGAAAGAGCTCCGTGAGCTATAGCGAACTGCACAGGCGGCCCATGGGGCACTGTCTTGGCGGGCGGTGGCCCTGCACGGCGGTGATGGTGGCGTTTTGGCCAAGGGCGGCACGGTGGCGCACCCACATGTGGAGAGTGGCCGACAACCCTAGTGGATGACATGGCATGCCCGGTTAGGGGTTGGTCCCGCGGCCAAGTTGGGCCCCAAGTTTTTTGAGATAGAGAGGGAAAGCAATAGCAACATCGCTATTGCCTCCCCTTTGCATGAAAGGGGAGAGTCCCACAGCAAAGTCAACAAGAGCCAGGGAGAGCTATTCCGTAGGCAGTGGGCATAGAGAGAGAGAGAGAGAGAGAGAGAGAGAGAGAGAGAGAGAGAGAGAGAGAGAGAGAGAGAGAGAGAGAGAGAGAGAGAGAGAGAGAGAGAGAGAGAGAGAGAGAGAGTCGAGGGCGGCCAAGTAGACCAAGGCCAAAGAAAGAAGACCATCCAAGCAAAGAGCAGGAGCCAAGCCAAATGAAATGGCAAGGTAAGAGCCGAGGCCAAAAGGGAGCCAAGGAGAGGTGGCAAGAGGAGTCAGAGAGAGAGAGAGAGTCAAAGTTAGGCCATAGGGCAGAGCAAGGCTGAGCCCACAAAGGGGTAAAAATGAAAGAGGAAAAAAATAAAAAATAAAGAGAAGCCTAGGGGCAATAGCGATGTTGCTATTGCACCCTCCGAAGTGCAAAAGAGAGAGGAAGAGAGCAGATAGAACAAGGCGGTGCCCCCTTCCCAAAGATACCAAATCTGGGTGCCAGATGGACCAATTGAAGGGCAATTTCCCAAATTGAAGACCCCCCCCCATAAAAGTCAAAACTTAATCAAATTAAGGGCTTTTTTTCCTGGCTTTTGAGGCCATTTGAAGCCTGCAAAGTGGAGCTCTCTGATAGAGGAGTGTGCCTGTCAAAGCCCTTTGTATTTTCTTGCAAAAATAGCCATGATGATGGCAGTGTGAACCTATGTACGTGTTTTGTGAAGTGCAATCGAGCCACTGTTGCCATGATGTGTTGTTGTTTCCCCTTCCCCCCTTCTCTTTCTCCTGCTTTCATGTTTCTCCTCAGTGCCGGTTGTGTGGATGTGTATGCCCCCCCCCCGGACCGACTGTGTTATGTGTGAGAGAGTGAGATTGAGTGGTTGTGAGTGTGTGTAAGGGTGGAGACAGGCCGTGGTAATAGGTGTGCATCGTGTGGTGGATTTGTGGAGTGTGTGAGTAGTGGAAATTGGGCAGGTGATGGTCTGCTAGTGTAAGGTGTGTTTGTGAAGGTGTTTTTTGAGAGGATAGGGGTGTTGTGGATACCCTGAGCTATAGAGAGGCCCTTGTTTTTGTGCCAGGCATGTTCCCTCATTCCCCCTCTCCACCGTCTCACAAATATGGGTCGATTCATTCCCACTAAGACTACAATTAAGACACCAGAATTAGCACAGCTATTTTTAGAGCATATATATAAACTTTACAATCTTCCAACTAGTATCATTAGTGTCAGAGATCAAAAGTTCGATAATCACTTTTGGAGAGTTGTGTTCCAAAAGCTGGAAACTAAACTTAATCTATGTACGGCTGATCATCCAGAAACGGATGGTCAAACAAAAAGAGTTAATTAAGTGCTAGAGGATATGCTACGAGCGTACGTTAGCAAGAAGCAAACCAATTCGGAAGACTACTTACCTATATTAGAATTTTTTTATAATACTTCAAAGCATGTGACTACAGGGTTTATTCCATTTATGCTTTTTGTATGGATTTCAACCTGGATCACCCGTTACTGTGCGGTTGGCTAAGGAGAAGATACTACAAGTGAAGAATTTTCTCCAAGACCATTTTGACATGCTTCGAGTTGCTCGACAGAATGTTATGCAAGCTTAATATTGCTATAAGAAGTACGCAGATGAGCATCGTCGTCTTGCTACTTTGAAAAAAGAAGACAAGGTCTTCCTCAAAGTTTCGGAGCATTCAGGAAGTCTGAAAACGGGAAAAGTTGCTAAACTTTCACCACGCTATTGTGGATGGTTTACCATTCTCAAACGTATAGGTCAAGTGGCCTATAAGTTAGCTCTTCCAGAGCATTCACAAGTTCATCCTGTTTTTTATGTTAGCCGTTTACGAAAACAGCTATGACAGAATGACAATGTCATTGACAAAAGTGTGTTAGTTGACCTTATCGAACCACCAAGCATTCCGCATGAGCCTGAAAAGATTTTGGATTCTCATGAGCTTTGCACCAGACATCATGCCAGACGACAGGTGTTGGTAAAATGGCTAGATAGACCTAAAGAAGGTTCTACATGGTAGAATATCTCCGCGCTTAAGAAACATTTTCCTACGTTCATTTTGTAGGACGAAAAGAATTCTCCAAGGGGGGGGTAATGTAAGGACATGGGTCCTATGGGCAAGGCCACCGGCACGATAGGACAGTGTGTACGCTAGGAGAGGCTATAAGATAGCATGGTTGGGTGGAGACTAGCACACGCATTACCACCACCCTTTCAGTAGTTATGGACCCACTTGTAGGGTTTGCTTTGGCACATGTTGTCACATGGGATACAACATGGTCTAGGAACTCAAGGATTTCGGTTTAGCCACTGTGGAGCATGGATAATGAGGGTCTCTCACACACGTGCATGCATGTCTGCAGCTACCTCCACACACTAGTACATCTCGTACTTGAAAGATGTTCATTTTTTTATAGACATCCTTTGTTGAGACATATTCCACATGTGGAGAGTATGAGTCTCTAGGACAGACACTGGTGCCGCTACTTCAATTATGTGTCGCGATGATGTCCCTAGGTGCTAGTCGAGTCCATTTTCTAGACCATTTTCAGCACATTGTATCAGGAACAATTTCAGTGTGGCCAAAAATTGTCACATACGTAGAATCACTTGTTAAGTTACAAGTGTTGTTAAACAACTCTAACGAGTAGTTGTTTATGCTTATAGCAAGGCTATGTGTTGTTAACGAAAAAGTTTCATTGTTTGTACATAGAAGTGATTTATGTTCCGCATTCTATTATGGTTCAATAAGGCTTGCAAATGATTACAATACATATAATTTAGTTCTTTCTTGAACTATTTGCACTCCTCTTTCATGTGTGCTATGAGCATCACATTCGCCATAAGTATTGGCAAGTATGATCATGGATACACAGGTTCGGATCTATTTTTGCTAAATTCATGCACACTAGGTGTTATGGGTCCTAGTGTTTAGCAAAGGCTGATTTGGAGTAGCATGCGTATTCCTCACATTAGTTGCTTATGAAGCATTTTTCACTCTATGTGCAGTATCTCTATGAGATTACTTTTGGATCTACCAATCACCAATACAGCTCATGGCTCAGTTTGGGTGCTTGTGGATCTTTCCAGTCAACCAAGATGGTTATGGATGTCATTGTTGATTCCTCAGCAATATTGTACGACATTGTACCTATGGAAACAAAAGACACTAAGGAATCGAGGGAATCTTTAACAAGAGCTAACAAATGTGAATTGATAATTCCATACAATGAGGAAGGTCTAGATGGAATTCCCTTTACAAAAATTTTGCCAAACCATTTGTGGGAACGAGTAAGGAAAGTGAATGGAAGAAGCCTAACTTTGAAGTCGACTCCAATCAAGGAAGTTTGGCTAGATCAACTACCCATGGAGCTAGATGAACAATCTTTGTATGAAGATTGGAAATTGGATCAATCAAGCCTATCAGAGGCTCTGACACTCCAGAAATTACCCTCACAATTTGGAGCAAACGAAGAAAAATCATTGGTTAGTAAAACCACAAAACTAAATAGACCAAAGTAGACTTTGGATGCAGAGAATTTGTAAATCATGTTGACCGATATCCAATGTATCATCACCTTGGGGGCGTTGTTGAAGATAAGACCACATATATAGAGGGATCAGCAAGGTACCATGAAAAAAATGGACAAAACGGGACTGACCAAAGAAAATCCTGAAGAGTTGTGTAAGGAAGAATCCCGGGAAAAAACTGTTAGGTTCATGCCTATGAACAAAGTTGGAGCTTACTTCAAAGGAAACGAAGGGAATACGACTCCTCCATAACAATGCAATGATGGGACAACCATGGATGTTCTAAACAGTGGGGCAGGTATCGCCATCACAACAAAAGTAGTTTAAGTAGCCTAGGGAAGCCAGCAATTAGAAAAACACAAATGAAATTTGACGGACACATTGATAAACCCATGGGGTTAATAAAAAAATATGATAGTTAGCTCTTGTGGAATTGACTATCATATTTTCAGTAATCCATTGTAGATTTCAAAAAGAATCTGAACTATGAAATCATTTTAGGACGACCTTTCATGAGGCAAATATAGTTGATCCAAGATTGGAAAAATGACTATCTCTACTTGAAACAAGTTGAATCAATTACACTAGTAAACCTGACCATTCATATAAGGATGTTTTAAGAACATCTATCCAAGAATTGGATTCAGGGACATCAAATGAAACTAAAATGCCGTCATGGTTGAACAAGAACACACCAATTTGGATGTGTAGAACCTCTAAAAGTGGTAATTTACAAGAGGATTGTAGCTTAGACTAAAAGGTAAATGATGTTGAGTATGTACCAGAACCCTTTTCGGAACATTTGTTCAAACCATTTGAGTAGACTCAAATTTTGGCCACTATGGATGTATGCATCAACAAATCCACACCCACATAATTCTATGATGAGGAGGGATACAACATAATTCTTATCCAAATGGTACCATAGAGCTTATCAAGGAACAACATAGTTTCTTTGATCACTATTATGACGCCATTGATGAAATGGAGGAGGAGACACTCAAGACTGATGAATCTGACTCTGCAAAGGAACGTTTTTGGGCCAAGCTACTGCTCAAGTAAGAGAGAAAAGTTTTTTGAGTTTTTGAATCATTATCAAAGATATCAATAGAGATATCATAGAAAATGAGAGAAAAAACTAAAAATAAATCAGCCATAACCAAAAATAGAGGGACAATACTTAGTTCAGATGATGGTAGATGCAAAAAAATGTATCAAAGACAAGATAACACTAGGTTGGTAACCTAACAGGACATAAAAGTGTCCTTTCAGGGTTTTGAAAAAAACCTCCAAAACCATAGTAGATCCACTCATTTTGTAAAATCCTTTCATGAGGTTATAGTTCAAGGCCTACTACACATGTAAAAAATAAGAAACTTGTAAAATTTCTCATCTTTGGTCACACCAAGTGTCCAAAGTTGATGGACCAGTACATTTTCATCAAAACAGTCATTTCTTACGTTTTGTTGCATAAAAATAAGGTTAGGGATTTTTGTAGAACTTGAGATAAATTCCCTAGTTAACTTCAATGGGTTGGTGATCAGAACATATGATTGCTTCTCACTCACTATTTTTTGTTTTGCCAAAAGAAATAGGTACAAAAAAGTTGAATTTTTACCATTCTGCAAACCTATCATCAAAGTTTCTATAGCCACGCTCAATACAAATAATATATGCATGTTTTCTTAGTTCCTTATTGTCCTTTAGGTTCATAAGGAGCCATGTAGCATGTCAAAAGAATAATACATCTCTTACCAAGGGGAATCTTGGGGACAAAGATGAAGTGCTAAATACAGCAAACATGAAAAAACTGGGTTCAACATTATGAGGTGTAGAATCCCATAGAAACTATTCAATATCTAGCCAAATTTGATCCTTATGACTAGATATGGTTACTACCTACAAAATGCATGTAGTTTTCACAAGAAACTAACAATATTGAAAAAGCTATACTTGATATACTAGAATGTTTCGTTTTCTTCTATAATTGAAAAAATCAACCATCGTTGTCTACTATGCAAAATAGGGTATTAGGTGCCCCAAAACTCAAGGAATATTAGCTTTATGTTACAATATGAAACATAGAAAATCAAAACTGCATTTGGATATCATGAAAGCCACCAAAAAAATCATAGAAGAGCTAAAATTGGCTAAAAAACAGGATTTGACAATTTTTGTAATTTGGTCATAACTTACAACTTTAACATTTATTTCTCCCTAGAAGCATCAGGACATGTTGAGGACTACTAAAGATAGTTCTCTAGCATTATAGACCTCACAAACATGAATTTTAGAGTGGTATAGTTGCAAAAAGTTGAAAAAAGCCAAAAACAAGACCCGTTTTTTCACACAGTTTAGGTTGTGAAATGTTGTGCAAGGACAAGGTTAAAGATGGAATTGATATTCCAAAAAAATGTCGAGTTTTTTTCAGCTCATGAGACAACTTTCTAGACAGATAGCACCTCAAAATCCATTTTGAAACTCTTGACATAATTCAAGGAAAATGGTCACTTAACAGGACATAAAAGTGTCTCAGGACATAAAAGTGTCCCATTACCAGCCTAGTGATAACATGCAAAAATAGAATGAAAAGCTAAGCATAAAGAGTTGAAATGAACCTTAAAGAAGGCCTAGACCACTAAAATGAAGTCTAAGAGTGATAAACCCGGGGCAATCAGTGCTCCTTTAGATTATAAGAAGTATACTCTACAAAATCAACAGATCATAGTATGAGACAACCCAAGGAACGTGGAATCCTATGAGGGTCTTGAAAATGCCAAGCGGATTGACCTAGTGGAGCTTGGAGAAGACTCGAATCCAGCATACATAGCTATAGATTTGTCTCAAGAAGAGAAAAAAATCATCATTAAAACTTTGAAGGAATACAGGGATGTCTTCTCTTGGTCTTACCAAGATCTCAAGAGAGTAGATCTTGAAATTTGTCAGTACATTATCCCTACGAGAAATGATGCTAAACTGAGTAGACAAAGACCCTATACATATAATGAGACCTTCGCTAAGAAGATCAAGTAAGAGATAGAGAAACTCAAGGAAACTGAGTTCATCTATGAAATTGAACACACAGATTGGGTATCACCAATTGTAGTAGTACCAAAAAATAGCAAAAAACTCAAAGTGTGTGTTAACCTCAAGAAGGTGAATGAAACTACCATACAAGATTACTATCCTCTTTTAATCATTGATCATGTTTTAGAGTAGATAGTTGGAAAATAATCTTATATCTTCTTGGATGGATTTTTTGGTTGTAACCAATTGGCTATATATCTGAAAGATCAACATAGAACGGTTTTTTCCATGGAATAGGGAATTTATACGTATAAAGTCTTTGGGCTGACCAATGCACCAGCAACATTCTAGAGACTAATGATCCATGCATTCAAGGAGTATCTACTAAATTTCCTAGAAGTTTACATGGATTATCTTTGTGTGCATCCCACAAAAAGAGAAAATTGTTTTGAAGTGCGTCTTTGAGAAATGCCACCTATATAGGATTTTCTTAAATCCTAAGAAATGTGTATTCATGGTTACACAAGGAAAATTTCTCGGACATATTGTCTTGAAAAATGGTATTGCTACTAATATGGAGAAGGTGCTGAGATGCCTAGACAACCAATGTCAAGGAACTCCATGCATTCATGGGGAATTGCGGCTATTACCGTAGATTTATCTACATGTACATTGTCATTGAAAAACCCATTTATGGCCTTATTACTCACTTTGAGTGGATAGAGTATGAAGCTTCCTTTCAAAATCTTAAAGAAGCCTTGTCATCAACACCAATATTGATGACCCCAGATTGGAACAAAGGTTTTCATGTGCATGTGGACGCTTCAAATTTTTCTATGGATTGTATACTAGCTCAATCGAGAGAGGGAACAATATATTTCCCTATTTCATATGCTAGCAGATAGATAAACATAGCAAAAAATAACTACAACGCGACTGAAAGGGAAGGACTTGTAGTGTTGTATGCAGTCAAGAAATTCAACATTACTTATTGACTAATAAGTTTGTCTTTTTTGTGGACCACCCAAGACTTACTCTATCTAGTTAACAAGACATGCAATACTAGTAGGATTGTAAGATGGTTTATCATCCTATTGGAGTTTGATTTCATAGTGGTTGTTAAGAAGGACACCACACATCAACGAGCAAATTATCTTTCAAACACGTATCACTTCAGAGAACCTTTGAAAGGATTGGAAAATGATTTGCTAGATGCTTACCTGTTCTCAGTGGAAAGGATTCCTAGATGGTTTGAAGATCCTGTTACCAACGATGAACATAGGTCAAGTAGATTCATAGATCTCACTTGCAATCACACCATGGCTAATAGAGCAATCAGTTTTGTATCAATTGTTGGATGGAAAATTGTATCAAAATTCTACTTCTATGCATAAGCTCATAGGAACAATCAAACTACTTGAATCAAGCTCATCCCATGGTAGTAGGAATCCATTTTTTTGAGGACCAAACTCTGAGACAATTAACTTGTTTAGGAGTTTATTGGCCTACCATGAAAAGAGATGTTCATACTTATGTAATCAATTGTTCCCAGTGCAAAGAAAGAGAAACCATCCACACCCCATATTATTCCAGATATCCATTACACCAAGGTGGAGTGGATATCCGGTAGACTATTTGAAGAATAGGAAATTTCCAAAAGACATCAGTAAACAAAGAAAAAAACAAATCGAGACTAAAGCAACCAACTATACCATGATAGGCCCCAACACCTCTATAGATGAGAAAAATACCAGCAGCTTATATTGTTTGCCCCAATGACGATGAATACCTTCCTATCTTGGATCAAGCACACGTTGGTCTTGCAGGTGGTCATTTCTTCCATGAAACCATAGCTAGAGCTATATTGATGGATGACATCTAGTAGACAACTTTTTTTGGTGATGCAAAAGAATTTTATCAAAGATGTGACTCTTGTCAAAGAGAAAAAATGCCGACTAGAATTGGCATGATGCCATTGTGACCTATGATGGGAGTACGAACATTCTCTAAGTGGGGTATAGACTTTGTTGGTCCAATACAACCACCTGCATACAAGACTCATCCACAATATATTGTGGCCACATATTTTTTGACTAAATGGGCCATTAGGAAGAGCAATGCTCAAACCATTGTTGCATCCTTTTATGAGTGCATATTCACGTGTTACGGACTTCCTATTGAGCTTGAGAGTGATCGAGGAACACATTTTCTCAAAGAGATGATAGACACTTTGTTGAATGAGTATATGGTGATCCATAAAAAATTTGCAGAATATACGAACAAGATCTTAAGCTAAGTGCTTACTAAGATTGTAAGCTCTATAAGAACTGAACGGGAGATGAATCTTCGTTCAAGTTTATGGGCTTATAGAGTGTCATTCAAAATAGCTCTGAGCACCACTCCATTTAACTTGGTCTACGGCGAGGATCTGGAACAATTAGATGAGCAAAGACTAGCTGCTATAACACACACACACACACACACACACACATATATATATATATATATATATATATATATATATATATATATATATGATTAGAAACAAAAACAAAAACAATTCTTTGATTCACATTTGTTGACTAAAATCTTTAAGCCAAGAGATTTAGTCCTGGTTTACTTGCTAAAGCAAAACATCCCTAATTTAAGAAAAAGGGACATATTTCTTTCATGTTTCACCAAGTGGGGAAATTCAATTGGCCACCTTAATGAGAAAATAATAAAAAATTGGATTGGTGGATGTCACCTAAGAAGGTATCATTTACTATTCACTCATGGTCTCTTGTAAAGATTGCATGCATCAACAAAAGCTTAAACGAAAACAGGTGATCGAGGAGGCTCAAGAGGAAGGGCACATTTAAATCATGTAGAGAAAAGCTGCAATGCAACCAATCCTTGAAGTTTTTCCTGTCAATACACTTAAGATTCACCCTCGATACTTTACTCGATCTTTAGCAAAAGATGAAGTGGAGACTGATGATGAATGGCTGGATGCATTGGACATGAGAATAACAGTAACGTTGAAAGATGGATTCATAGCCAAAGCACTCACAGATAGAGGTGCTCGACTCTATTCAATAAACTATTCAACCTACAAAAGGGCAACCACCCAACCATTGGAGCACTGCTAAATTAAATTCAAATGCTACCATAAGGAGTTTACTTTAACATTGGGTTTGATCAATCTCAATATCTTTGTGCACGGATTTCAGTGTCCACATATGAAATCACCAAGCCAGTCAACAACACAACCAGATTCACCTCGACTAGCAATAAGATGAACCAAAAGGAGAACCAATGCATCCGAGCACAAGAACCCATGGAGTCATGCCTTGAAGTTGCTAACAAAACCTCCATAGTTGATGAAACTAGAAAACATCCATCACATACATCTTTGTAAGCTTGCCTTGCAGAAGCAAACCCCCATCTGAAACCGCCATAAGACCGCAACCACTCTGTCACTTCCGTCGAGCATTGATTGAGAACCACCATGGGCTGGGCAAGAAGATTCCCTTTAGTAGGAAGGAGGGTAGCTGCCAAACCCTAAATGCAAAAATATGCATCTCACCAAGCCCCAAACACCATCGATCAGAGAGTGGGTAGTCAGAAATGTTCCTCCAAGAGGTCCCTCTCAGCACACTAGCAAAAGTCCCTCCTTGCTAGCCTCAAAGCCTGCAAGCTGCTCTGCACCAAGACTGAGAGAATCCTACAACCCCTTGATTGAGGGGCCCCCAACCCATTGTGTGCCAACAAAGACTGTCTCCTGCATCTTTCGAGCTAGGGTTTGGGACGTGCGTCGTGCAACACGACACCAAAATTAACCCCATTAGGAAATTTCGGAGGTCATTTGGAGGGCCTTCTAAGAAAATGTATTTTTTGCACTCTCTCTCTAGAAAAAATGGCAAATAAAAGAGCTGGGTCTTTCATAGTAAAACTTCAAAAAGTGTACTTTAAGTAGATTCCTTACTCTTCTGAACATTCGTTCGTAGTGATTGAGGGATAATCCTCTTTTCAGTTGCATTGAATGAACCTCGTCAATATGGAGGGAATGAGGCTAACATGGAGGGACGAATCCGCAGCCGCTATTCACTTTCCATTAAACTTGCACATTTGGCTAATGCCACACTCCTCAAATGGCACAAATGTTACCCAGAAACGAGCCAAATATCACCTTCACATTGATTTGGACAATGAGTACCAACCATTGATTAAGCGCAGTAAAACAAACACACATATACCTCCCGCTTCCATAGACACGCTCAGAGCTCAAGGAGCTAAACACATAGATATCTGGACGAGAGGCTCTCTCTACCCTAAGAATCCAATAACTAATGCGTCTCCACCGTTTGTCAATCCTACAAGCTTATTTACCTTTGCTGGTGATGGAGAAAAGGGCCTACTGGGTTATTGTAAATCACTTACAAGAGAAGCTGAAACTTACAAGAGCATTCTCCAAGCTCAACAATGTGAGATTGTTCGCCTTTCACATTTACATTCTACAGATCAGGTTACCATTTTGCAACATAAAACAGAGGTACAAGAACTGAAAGGAAAGGTGCGAAGTTGTCAAATTAAGGACACCATCTTGGGTGGTCGTATCCGAAAGAAGAAATTGCGCAATCTTGAAACATTGCAGGTTGCATCAGGAGGTCTCAAGAAAAGAATCCGAGCATTAAGGTGATGCTTCTTGGTTGGCTACATTGTCTTAGTTAAGTAATCTTTTTGTTTTTTCTTGTTATGCATTGTTTTCATGTGCCTAAATAGTGTTAGTGAAGCAAATTTTCTGTTATTTACTTATGCATTGTCTTCATGTAGAGATTCAATCTATCCTGACAAGGAAAACATTGACCCCAAAGCCAATATAGGAAAGAGATTGAAGCCACTTATAAGTAGAAGCCTAGCAGCAGATATAGTACATGACAAGAAGTTTAAGGTTCTCCAAAGAAATGTAGTGGACCGCTTTATTTCAGAGAACTCAGTGCCTGCAAAAGAGATACAAGGCACACTTGATTCACTTGGTGTAAGCAAAAGAGGATATTCGGCTATCCAAAAGTCTGTCTCATCCATCTTTGTTAGGAAGGGTATAAAATCCAAACTTCTACCATCAACCTCAAGTGTTTGGAAAGAGAGGCTTCAGCTTAACGAGGCACAGGCAGACTATCTTGGACAGCCCTTTCATATTAAAGCAACTTACAGTGGCCATGGAGCGAACATGGCATATGATGAGTTCAACAATATTTTTATGGACCTGCGGATACTACAGAAGAGAATGGTGGAGTTTTACAACATCACATTTGAAGAGTCACGTGGGCTATTACATTTTGTGTTAAAACTGGATGAGTGCGAGCTTGTTAAAGAGAAAAAGCTAGAGCGTGTTACTATTACTTTAATGAATAGAGCCCTCTCAAAGTGTCCCAGTGATGATCCTTTATATTTTAGTGTTCAATCAGAATCTAACATATGGTGGCTTGGTGCGTTTGAGGTAAGCGATATTCTCAAGTAATCTCAAATGTTCAGATCTACTTAAGTCTCATTTATTTTGTGTTGCAGGTAAAGAAAGAAGATCATGAGATTCTATATTGGGTGTTCCATCGAACTAATATTCCGGAGGTGATTGATCGACAGACTAACCAGGGAGAGGTACTACGTCTAGATGGAAGGGGAGACTTTCAAGTTCAGTGGCATCTTGCAGGTGACCTTAAAACATTAAAGTGCATGTATAATTGTGGAATGGGTGCAATGGCAAAGTCACCGTGTTTGTTCTGCATGGAGCCTGCAAAGGTCATGGACCCAAAGTGGTGGAGAAAAGCTCCAACACGTCACATTGAGGATCCTGCTTTTCGACCAGTTTTGAAAATACCACTTGTGAATGTCCACATTTGTACAATGCATGCCCTTTGTAGAATTGTGGAGAAATTGGTCTACTTATACATCGGGTTTGCTTGGAAGATTAAGAACTCCGCAGAACGACAAGTAGCCCTGCAGTGCTTAGAAATGGTACTGTCAGATATGGGGCTTCATGGTGGCAATGTGAAAATCCAGCGGGATGAAAAGAAATCAACTGCTGAGAAGGATGTCCCATGCAAACCATCCATCGGTGGGGTGAAGGCACGGAGGTTTTTATCTAAGCCCCAAGGTACAAGAGATCCAAAGCTAACAAAACATGGAAAAATATATAACACATCTTATGTTAGCAAGGTAGAGTATCAGAGCTGGAAAAAGCTACATATTGCAGTCAAAGACCACGAACCAACTACTCGTAACACGAAGGCTGAGGTTTGGCGATCAATAGACATCCTATTTTTGATGTGCGACAAAGATGACTGGTCACAAGGTGATATGAACAAGTTCAAGGAAAATCTCAACCTTCTGAAAAAATCATTCACGACAGCATGGACAGACACCCAGATTACTCACTACATGGTATTATAATGTATTTCTTTCTCTCTTATGTGCAAATATGTGACTGTAAAACATTCTAACTAATCTGTTTTCATATCCAGCACATCATCTTCAATCATTTGCCATATTTTATACAGAAGTATGGGAACCCGGCAATATGGAATACCCAAGGGATGGAAAAGTCTCATTACATGGCGAGAAATGCTTATTTCAGGCACACACGACATGGTGGCTCTCGAATCAAGGCTAACAGTTTGAGAGAACTATTTGAATGGTTCTATCGTAGAATCATTCATCGAATGCAGGCAAAAGAAGTCTTGGCAAATTCAGCAACAGCACAAGCCATCAGATATTTACAACAACAAAAAGCTAAAAGATCAATGGCATACAACAACTCCGGAGCTCGTGAAAGTCAACGAAGGTGGAGAGAGACAATGGTGTATGTGAATCACAAGTGGAGAAAGATACTCTGAGTGGATGACATTGTACAAAATTTATGTACATGATCTTATACAATTGCTACTTGAAGTGTATCAAGATTTTGCAGGTTCAATTTTGTTTTTTGGCACGTCACCCTTGTAACGAATCATGAGATGTTTGCCATACTCTAAAAGTTCATCTGGGTTTTGTCTACCAAGAGCTAGTGCCATTGCTATGTAGGTGTAGTAATACGCTGCCCGACCACCTGTATAGCCTGGGCAGTAACCAAAACAATCTCTAGCAAACACTTTGTCCAAAAGAATGACTTTATCTGCACTTTTGGGCAGCACCGGTCCACCCAAGAAGCGTGATAGTGTCTTGAATGTGTAAGTTGCTATTGAACCCTCTTGTGACATGGAATTGTGAAAAACTACTATTGGCGACTCGCAAAGCTTTGAAAGGTACTGTGCTAGGGCCGCATCCCTTCCTCGATACTCTCTTGTCCGGCACCGAAGGAAGTCATCCTTGTCAGCAATCCAAGACTGCACATACAATGTCAGAAATGACACAAAGAGAGAGAGAGAGAGAGAGAGAGAGAGAGAGAGAGAGAGAGAGAGAGAGAGAGAGAGTTACCATGAAGCTCTCATCCTGCAGAAAGAGGTTTTCTTGCCACAGGTCTACAGATGTAGTTGACCCCTGACCTGAATGGTTAAACCAATCCTCCACTTCTTTGTTACTTTTCGATGGTCTTAGGCTTTGTCTTATTGCTTGGAAGGTGGCTTCATCAGGTAGTGTCTCCTTGTATTTTTCAGCTTTCTCAAAGCATCTTCGAAGGCATTCCATTGGATTGCTGGATGTTTCCATTGCCTCATCATCACTACTATCCTCTGAAACAAATCCACTCCTCTCCTCTTGGACTCTGGAAATAATAGCCAGGGAGAAATCCTCCCTTAAATAAAACACACTTTGCACATCATGTAAGAAGATATAGGTCCTGTCTCCAATCCTGAAGTCAGGCACAGCAGGCAACATCATCTGAGCATGCTTCTCAGTGAAGTTACTGACATCCAATGGAAGTTTGATTTCTGTGGTTTTCACAGAGAGCATCTTACTTCTTTGTACTTCAATTGCCTCAACCTCAAGGTCGACTGTGTCTTCAACCTCCTCGACTTCTTGCATATGAGTTGTCTCCTCGCATTCCTCATCTGGTGCTGCATCCTGCTCCTCTAACACCTCATCATGATTCTGCATGAGGAATCCAAACAGGCTGTTCAGGTAAATCATAAAGCCAAAGGCTTCCTGAATGAGTTTGCATTCTTTTTTATGCAAAGGGCAGGCTGAATGTCGGCAAGAGGGTGGTAATTCCCTATACTTCTTCACTCCCTGTCCCTTTCCACCACAGTCATTTAAATGCACAAGAG
>NC_140946.1:100176159-100208659 GCF_014529385.1 Adiantum capillus-veneris
GGCTAGAACAAAAGCCACTGCAAGGAAGGCAGGCAAGGGACCAGGATTAGCATCTAAAGCAAGTAGCAGATCTGCAACCCCAAAGAAAAGACCTGGAAAACCAAATAAAATTTTGAAAGGGCCAAGGATGAAGAAGCTGCAAACATGCATGGGACTTTTCAGAGAAATCAGAAAGGCACAGAAATGTGTAGATTTATGCATACCAAAGCTGCCCTTCCAGAGGATGGTGAGGTCCATATGTGATGAAGCTACCTGGGGCACCAAAAGGTGGAAGGTGGTGGCATTAATGGCTCTACAGGAAGAAGCAGAGGACTTCCTACTGGAGTACTTCAGTGACATGACCATTGTTGCAGCCCATGCCCACAGGGTTACTATAATGGACAAAGATAGTGAGACACTGAAAAGAATAAGGTGGAGGTATGACAAACTGCTGGTCCCCAATGTCTGCAAGGATAAGAAAATGAGGGAAATTTTGTTATACCCCCCGGAGCTAGTGCCACAACTCACAGTTGTAGATGTCACACATGATGTGAATACAAGGGCAAGGGCAGAGACTATTGCTCACCAAACAGAGGACATGAGGGAAGCAGAGCTTAAGGAGAAAGCAAAAGTAGCAGTGGAGTCCCAGAGGCAAACAGAGTGCAATGTGACCCTGTCTATAGAGGCAAGCAATCAAGAAACTCTACTTTCAATGAAGAATGGTTTGCTTACAGAGATACCATTTGTAGATGGAGCCATAAAGCTAGCTCTTGAAAAAGTGGACATTAATTTATTGCAGAATCCAGATGCTCAGATTTCGGACACAATTATCTATGCTTGTCTTAAGTAAGTGTTACTATCTTGCTAGCTTTGAAAACTCAGATAATAGGTTTGCTAACTCAGGTAGAGTCTCTGCAGCCTGATCAAAAGTCAACTCCCATTGCACACTCACACAGAGGTGTTTCTCCTTGATCCACAAATGTCAGTAATTATTAGACAAAAGAACAGTCCATCTGGGACCTTTGAGAGTTGGTTTCTCCACTGTGCTATGCTGGAAGTTACTGTGATCATCTTTCCATATGAGAACAACCATCACTGGAGTCTCATATGCCTTGATGTTGACCAACCAGCAGTGTGGGTGTTCAATTCAATAAAAGGAACCCACCTTGAAATTAGGCTGTAAGTGTTTTGTATCAGAAAGTGTTTCTTATAGATATCCATGTAAATTTGAAGCCTCATGCTAACATCTTGACATTGCTTTGTGCAGTTGTATAAAGAGGTTGTTGCTTGCCTATGGCAAGCTATGTGGAAGGTATGAACTATACAAGGCCCCAATCAAAGAAGTACCTGTCCCAAATCAAACCGATGGGAATTCTTGCGGCTGGAGATGTCTTCTCCATGCAGAATATGTCCTGCAAAGCTACTTTGCATTAAAACCTTTCATGACTAAGGTACCCATTTGGCAATGCATTCAACTAGTTTTGGTTTAGTCTATAAAAGAATTCTCACCATGTGGTCTTTCAATTTTGCAGAGTGCTTTAAAAAACTACACATATGATTATTTGCAAAGATACCGGGTAAGTTTAATACAACACCTGCTTACTATGTCTAGCCCTAGAGAGCTTGAAGATAGCGGCTTGGATGAGCGCACTATTGATCTTACAAAACATGACGTGCCACCACGACAAACCCCTACATCCGATACAGTGGAATCACAACGGGCCGAGGGGGTCATATCAGCAGAAGATGAAAGAGCCGAGGATGAGGAAAGGTCAAATGAGCATATGGAAGGTGCTAAGGTTCAACCGGAGGAGACAATGAAAGAGCCAAGTCAGCCAGTGGAGGAGCCAAAAGAGCCTATGGCTGAAACCCAAGATGAGGAAAGCAGGCCTATAGATGAGCAAAAGGATATGGATGAGGAAAGCAGGCCTAGGGATGAGCAAAATGATATGGATCAGGCAAGGATGTATGAGGCAAGCCGATCAACCGAGGGAGACGAAAAGACCTTGGAAGAAACCTTGAATGAGGCAGAAAGAGCCATGGGGGAAACCCCAGATAAAGATGTGAATGATGACTATGAAGATAAAGCGGAGGAGATTAACAACGACATGAACACTACAGAGACCCAGTATGGACCCTTGCTACCTGTAGATACGGTTGTTCCGGTAATGTCTATTCAAGTATGGCAAACTATGTTCAGCTTCTAACTACTTATATGTACTTGTCAACTTTTACAGAGGTTGATTATCTTGGACGTCAATGGATTGCTGCTGATGCGGGTGCCTCTCGGTGATAGAGGACCCTTTGAGGATTTGCAAATGTTTCGGATGGGAACTTGTCGAGTCGTGGTTCGTCCAGGAACCAAGGAATTTATTCAGTTTCTTCTTTCGCGCTTCAGAGTTGCCATATGGTCTTCAATGCAAAGGCAAAACTTGTCGCCACTAGTTGCAATAGTTTGCAGTGTATGCCAAGCTCACACGTCAGATTTTGCCTTTTTGTATGATCAAAGAAAATGCGTTACCGTTGAGGGCCACTACCACCCTAAAAAACCAGGCTTACCACTTTTGTACAAACCGTTTAGCCAAATCGGTGTACCCTTTGATGCAACTAATACACTACTAATTGATGATACTCCTGAAAAGGGAGAACTAAATCCGCCGGGAACAACTATCTCACCACCTTCTTTCGAGGGGCATTCCTTCGATTTTTACCTTGAAGACATTCTGATTCCATACTTACAAAAATTGTATCTCAGTCCATTGTTCACGGACGAGTTTGTACTTTCTAATGAATTAAGATGATTCTTCTATCATGTCTTTGTCTTGTCTAACATATATATATATATATATATATATATATATATATATATATAGAGAGAGAGAGAGAGAGAGAGAGAGAGAGATTTGACGTGGTAAAGAAATGTATTTCAAGCACACTTTTTCACAGGGCACAATTGAAAAATGAGATCAATAAACTTCATGTCTTGAAAGTCATTTGTATACACTTGGGTTCACAAGAATATCTGTTACATTGACACTACTTCAACCCGACCATCCAACTCTTTGCACAAAATATCTTTTTCCCTTCGCCGCATCACCTTACGGCCAGCTAAGAAAAAGGAAAAATCTGATAGGTCCTTGTCCATTGACTCTTCAATGATGTCATTTCGCAAATGCTGAAGACTGCATAGCTCCCTTATTGTAACCACCAATAGTAGGCCATGCTCTTTATCAATCACTTCCACATCCACAGTAGGATTATCTTCCAAACCTGCAGAAACCTGGTCCATAGGAATGTACTTACCGTTTAGCATTTGTGATCGCATATACCAAAATGAGAGTAACAGTGATTGGCTTGCAATCATGTACTTGACAACTAGAGTATCAAGCGCGACCTCGCACCGTAAACCAATCTCTTCCTTTGCATACCATCCTTTGTCAAGAAGTTTGTCACAGGATGACTGCTGAAATGACTTGCACATGAACATAGTTTTTGTAACTCGGATGTTGTAGCTATGAAACAGCTCTATGAAGAGTGCAACAGGACAAAAGTTTGCAATTCTAACCAGTTTGGTAGGAATAGAGCTACGTAGAGACCTTTGTATATCCTTGTAGAGCTTACTTCGCATTGCCTCCACCATTGTTTCCTCGGGAACTGGCCAGTCCACAGTGTTCCAATCGGTTGGTAGAGGCACTTTCACCAACATGCCATTCTTATTCCCTGAGCTGAGTTGGTAAAAGTGGTCATAAAAAAAGATTCCCTCATCAGCCAGTCTTTTGCTGCTCCTCTCTGAGTACTGTAGAGAACCAATGTGGGCATGAACAACATGGAAGAGGCCTATTATGCACTCCACAGGTTCCCATTGCTCATAAGAAGAGGGATAAACATCTGCAATATATATAAGAAGAGTTAAACTAAGAGTATCAATCAGTACAAATGACAAATCTAATGTAATTGAGCTGTGAAGAATGGAGACATTACTCATAACAAGCGGGAGAAACATTGAAAAATATATAAGAAAAGTTATAATGAGAGTATCAGTAAGTTCACATGTCAAGAGTACTTACAATTGCAACGTGGTTGATGTATATCTGATACATTTCCACCATTTGCTATCACCTTTGGATGGGTAAACACATGCTGAACAAGAACTTCCTTTACAGATCTTTTGCCGATTTCAACTTTGAAATCCAACACCCTGGCCTTCCATGCTGAGCGGTAAACGTTGATACCACTAGACCTCTTGGGTCTTCTTGGTTGCATGAGGACCCATGAACCTTTGTTTATCCTTTGTCCAACCCATTGGTTCTCTGCACTTATTGAAGCTGGTATTGTAATTGAGGATATGCTACTACTTGGCCTTCTAGGCAAAGTGCAGTTGTTGGTTGTTGGTGTGAGAGACAGTAAACACCTGGAGGCTCTTGGGCGAGAAGACGTGGACGCCATAACTCTCAGAGAAAAGCTTTAGTGGAGGGAGATTCACTTTGAAAGCATTCTAATGGAGGGAAAGTGTTTTAGAATTCCAATATCTTGTGCGGGCTTAATGGTCACCCTCCAGTACGTTAATGACCATAAGAGAATATCAGAAGTGGGACCACATGCAAGCACCTAAAAGCTCGGTAAAAGGAAGGAAATTACTATGCTACAATCCTAGTTTCGTGAAAGTTTTATGCTATTTTCCTATTTTTTGAGTCTTTCCACGTACTTTCCTACGTAACGTAGCCTTCATGCTCATTGGACGCGCTCTATTTTTCTCTCTCTTCATATGGCCCTCCAAATGACCTCTGAAATTTCCTAATGCATTAAGGAGGAGTGGAGGATACTCCTCAAGAGGAAAGTGGGTGTTAGACAAGGGGAACTAGAACCTAGGAGTCCATGACCCAACCACCCACTATATAGCATGACCCCTAGCCCTTTGCCCTAGTTGGACTCCCTTTCCACATTGCCTAGCCCGGCTTTGCCCTTGTCTAGTCCGGCCTTGCCGGTGTCTTGACATTACTCCCCCCTTAAGAAGAATTTCCGTCCTCAAAAACAAAAGTGGGAAACTTCTTCTTAAGAACACTAATGTTTTCCCAAGTGGCACCTTCCTCAGGTCGGTCTTTCCACTTGATTAAGGCTTGTTGACGTACATGATGATGTGTATGCAACTCATGATAATCGAGAACACGTTCAGGTTCATGCGGTAAGGTACAAGGTTCAATGAAATCAACCAAAATCTATTGGTCAATGACATTGTCGTCCCCATGTAACCCCTTACGTAAACGGCTTATATGAAACACCGGATAAATACGAGAATGTGTAGGTAGCAATATTTTGTAGGCACGATCACCTGCTCGCTTGAGTATTTTGAAAGGCCCACAATATTGGGGAGATAATTTAGGTGTTGGTCCAGTTTTCAGACTTTCTAAATGTTCTGGCACACGTAAAAATACTTCCTCCCCTTCCTCGAAGGTAACTTGCCGACGTTTCTCATTAGCATGCTTCTTATACCGATCCTGTGCTTGTCGGACATTCTGACGAGCGAGTTTCAGCATGTCCATGTGGTCTTGGAGAAAATACTTAACCTATTGGAACTTTTTGGTTGCCAACTCCACCGTAATAGGTGACCTAGGTTGAAATCCATACATGAGCATGAAAGGACTAAATCCAGTGGTGACATGCTTAGCACTGTTGTAGGCAAACTCAAGAATAGGTAAGTATTCTTCCCAGTCTGACTATTTTTTGTTGACGTATGCTCTTAGCATATCCTCTAGCACTTGGTTAACTCGTTCACTCTAACCATCTGTTTTTGGATTATCGACTGTACTGAGGTTCAGTTGTGTACCCAATCATTTAAACACAGCCCTCTGGAAGTGACTGTTAAACTTGGGATCACGGTCACTAACAATGTTACTTGGAAAACCATACAACTTGTATAGATTGTCCACAAATAACTTGGCTAGTTCTGGTGTCTTAACCGTAGATTTGGTTGGAACTTACATAGTTTAGTCAGCAGGTCTACGACCACCCATACCGAGTCATGACCCTGTACAATGGTTGGTAAACCCACAATAAAGTCCATAGAGATGCTTTCCCATTTTCCATTGGGAATCTCCAAAGGATGTAAGAGTCCTCCTACTTTTAGGCGCTCTGCTTTGTTAACTTGACATTTTTGGCAATGCAAGACATAAGCTTGAACAAAGCCATGTATACCTGGCCAGTAAAACTGTCTTCGTACGAGAGCATAAGTTTTTCTAATACCCGAGTGCCCTGCACTTGGACTATCATGACATTCATAAAGAATTTGGCGCCGAATGTCTGTGTCCGTTGGTACACAAACTCTCCCCTTATGGAGTAGGTAACCATTGTTGATGGTGAAATGCTTCCATCGTTGTAGTTCATCACTTGATAAATGAGAACTAGGTGTGGAGGTTAACGTTACACTACCATAATTGGAGTGAGAAGGATCCCTCATTTGTACATGGCTCCACACTTTGGAATATGCTTCATCATGCTCATATTTGCCTTTGAGAGAATCCAAAAATTCACTACGAAGTTCCATGAACAAGAGAGAATTGATCTCCGGCATACAACTTAGAGCGTCAGCCACCACATTGTATCGACCTTTACGATACCTAAGCTTGGCGTCATATTCCTGAAGAATCTCGACCCACCTAGCTTTCTGACCCTTCAAATCCATTTGTTGTGTAAACCATTTGATGCTTTCATGGTCAAACACAATCTCAAACTAAGCACCATACAGATAATGTCGTCATGTTTTTAAGGCAGACACTATTGCATAGAGTTCGCGCTCATAAGCAGAGTAGTTCTACTGAGCTGCATCAAGCTTCTTGCTTTCAAATGCAATTGGCCGTCCGTCTTGTAACAGGACTGCTCCAATAGCATGGTCACTGGCATCTGTTTCCAAAACAAATGGTCTCAGAGGATCTACAATAGCTAGTATGGGAGTTGTAGCTAATGCATCCTTGAGCATATCGAAACTGTGCTGTTGAGCGGATCCCCACTGAAAAGATTTGCCTTTGCCTTTTAGTTGATCCGTCATGGGAACAGCAATATTAGCAAAAAAAACCTACAAATCCCAAAAAAAACTGTAACTCTTCTAGATTTTTAGGAGAAGGCCATTTTCGGATATTATCCACTTTGGATTGATCCATATATAGTCCATTAGCAAAAATAACATGCCCTAGATAGTGAATTTCTTCTTTCAAAAAATCACACTTAGATTCCTTGGCATATAATTTGTTTGTTCGTAACAACTCAAACATTTTTCTGAGATGTTGTAAGTGTTCTTCTTCAGAAGCACTATAGACTAGAATGTCATTAAGGAAAACAATGACAAATTTGCCCAAGTACGGCTTCAAGACACTATCCATAAGTGTTATGAACGTTGCGGGCACATTGGTTAACCCAAAGGGCATCACCAAGAACTCGTAGTGTCGAAACCTTGTTTGAAATGCAGTTTTGGGTATGTCAGCAAGTCGAATACGGACTTGGTGATATCTTGATCGCAAGTCTATTTTTGTGAAAATGCAAGCATGAGTGAGTTTGTCGAACAACTCATCTACTCGGGGCAATGGGTATTTGCTCTTAACCGTAACCGCATTTAAGCCACGGTAGTCTACGCACATGTGCATACTGCCATCTTTTTTCTTCACTAATAGGATAGGAGAGGCCCATGGTGAAGAACTGGGTTGTATATACCCTCTGCTAAGGTAGTCAGCAAGCTGACGTTCCACCTCAGCAGCTTCACAATAACTCATACGGTAGGGCGGTTTACTGACAGGTTTACAGCCTGAGCAGCCACATCGATGCTATGTTGCACCAATCGTGTCGGCAGTAATCCTGGTGGCAAATCATTAAGAAAAACATCTTGAAATTCCTTTAATAATTTCTGGTAACTCACTAGCAGCGTTTTCTTGTTTGGAATTAGCCATTGGTGGAAGAGCTGAGAGACAAGCATGCGGCGTTGAGGAATGTTCAACAAATTCAATGTTCGAAAGAAAATGAGACAATGAGTAACACAAGAAAACTTGATCTATTTCATTATCAAAAATGAGTTGCATAAGCTCAGCGGTACAAATCAATGGTGAAGAAGGTACATCCTTCTCTCCTAACAACAACACATGTGCACCATGGGATTCAAACATCAAGCTGTTGTGCTCATAGCTACGCTTCAGTGATGGTACTAGGCTATGCAACCACTCCCTACCAAGGACCACGTCTGCCCTTTCCATGTTCATAACCTGAACATCCAAGCATGTGGAGTAACCTTGTACTTCCAATGGAACACCTCGGCATTGAGTATCCCAGATTTCGGTATCATGTCCATTCATCATTGCTACCTTGTAGTAGTGGGTACTCGGAGTTTGAGGGAATTTGAGTTTTTTCACCAATCCATAATTGATGAAATTGTGAGTAGCACCATCATCTACCAAGATGCGCACCTTGTGGCCTTGCAGAGATCCATTCATACGTACTAACTCATGTGATCCAAAGGTTTGTTCCACATGGAAGCTATGAGACAGCATTTATGTACCACCTCGGTGTGTGTTACTTTCAATGTAGAGAATTGTGAGGAAGACTCAAGAGGTAGCAGTTGCACTGTGTGCACTGCTTTCTCCTTGCCATGAGCAGCAGATTTCCCCTTGGGACAATCCTTTTTGCCATGACCGCTTCCTAAACATTGAAAACATAATTTCTCTTTCTTAGCTATATCAAAGTCCTCAGGAGAGAAAGGACCTCTGGACCCCTTGGGTTTTTTAGATGCCTCTGAATTGGCTACTAAAAATTTCCTTTTATTATGCCCATACTAAGTGCGTGTATTACCATGTGTATTAGCAGGCACGTGAATATTATGTGCTTTCTTTTCATCTGGATCATCATGAATATGTGCTTTCACTATGACTTCCTCAAGTGTTTTAGGGTCTTAGGTCTTGACCTACTTCTTAAGCTCTGGTGTCAGACCACATATAAACCCCCGTACTTGTTCAAAGTTATCTAAGCCTTCCAACTTGAGGATAACATCCCGATAGTGAGATATATATTCAAGCAATGATGGGTATTGGCGCATGTAACACGTGTCCCAAGACGTCCAATTCCGATCTCCCTCATTTGTAGGCAAAACTTCTTTTCTAAACATAGCTTCAAAAGCTGCCCAACTCTGTGGTATGATATTCTTCTCCTTGAGAGACATCCACCATTTGTAGGCCTTGCCTTCCAGAGTTAATCTCATTTGCAGATCTCTGACTGCGTCTGGAGTACACCGTAAGGCGTGAATTCCATCCCACTTGCTAAGAAAGATATTCACTTCATCCTTATTGCGGTCTCGGTCTTCTCCCTTAAAAATCGATGGTTTGGTGTTTTTCAACAACTCATCCACCTCTTTTGCAGTGAGAGTGTGCAAATTATCAACAGTTGGGCCTTGCCCTGAATTAGAAGGGCCTTGCCCTTGTGTAGCAACGTGCTCATGCATGTGCGTGTCAACAGGACCCTTGGACTGCTGTTGCATTAATTGAATCACTAACGTGGATAGTTTAGTGACATTTGCATTTAAATCTTTAAAATTTTCATCCATGACAGACATGCGTGTCTGAAGTGCACAAAATTCTTAAATGTTGAGCAATTCATAAGTGTCATCTCCTGTCGTAGAGTCACGGGTACTCTCCTTGAGAGGATTCGCCCGCGTGCCATCATGGGCAAGATGAGGCGTACTTTGCTCAAAATCAAAGGTCATATTGATATCTAAATCCATGGCAACACAGTGCGGTGCAAGGAATAGTCAGAAAAATGCCTGCAATTGAGAGCACTTGGAAAGGTTAATTAGCCTTGCTAATTCCGTCAAATTCGATAGTATCCCGATGGAAATTGATCCGAAATGTCCGTCGTATAGGGAATTCCTTAATTCCTTGGTAGCCGAATCAATTATGCATGTAACCGTTAATTGATTTTGGACAATAATGGTACTTTGAACTCCCGCTGTGATGCTTTGATTAAATTTCTGATAATACGCAAAAAATATGTGTGTCGAAGTGTTTGCCGACCGTGTCGATATGCCGAGCCTTGCCGAATCCACACACGAGGGAGGGGGGGTACCCCATTGTGGGTACCGTCCCTTGTATTTGAAAAAAGGGCTTTGGCCACTAACCCCCAAGGGGTTGGGCGCCCATCTATTTGTTGAACCGGAGGGAGAGAGCACATGTAGACGAGAGGAGAGAGAGATGACACCAGCATGTACAAGCCCCAAAGTGTGTAGAATACTCACACAGATGATGTATATATAGAGGGGACCCAAGTGCTATATATGGAGCTCGTGCTATATATAGAGCTCAACACCCCCACTCAAATAAGGGTCCCTAACTATGGATGAAAAAACCCTTGGGGGACTCAAGGGGAAAACCCACAGCTCTATATACACCCACCGTTATATTAAAAATATCATTGAATTTACAAAGAATGCTTATGAGGAGCTACATCACTCGTACCAAGTACAACAATGGCCTTAAAAGGATCAAGAGAGAGATATCTTTGTGGAGAATGCCAACATCTGCTCACCAAAAATGTCTTCATAAACTTCTTTATTCTGCCATAATCTCTTCACCAAAAAATGTTTTGATAAACTTTAACTTTTGGTCATACCGGCAAATATCATAAACTCAAGAAATACAATCGAGAAAATCTTAGCAATGTCAATGAAAATAATCACAATCAAAATGTCATAAGAGACTATTTTCAATGATGTCCTTTTGATAACATACAATGGATGTACATAAATACATGACATGAAATGATGTCCATACAATATTCAAGAAAATGGCCATAACAATGATGCCATGACGATGAGATGGCCCATATGCATGTATAACAAAATAGGAGTATATGTGTGCACATATGTATATATAACGAGATGATCTCCATACGATATTCAAGACAATGGCCACAACAATGATGGCATGACGATTGATAATGTCCGCGACGATATTCATAACGATGACCATAGTAATGATGACATGAGGATGACGATGTCCAAGATGATATTGAAGACAATGGCCATAACAATGATGGCATGACGATCAGATAGCACATATGTATATATAACAAAATAAGAATGTATGTGTGCACATAAATACATGACACAGGATGATGTCCGATCAAGTATTCATAACAATGACCTTAGTAATGACGGCATGTTGATGATGATATCCAAGACGATATTCATAACAATGGCCATAACAATGATGGCATGCCGATTGATAATGTCCGTGATGATATTCAAGAAAATGGCCACAACAATGACCATAGGCTGACGGCATGACAATGACGATGTTCGAGATGATATTCATAACAATGGGCACAACAATGATGGCATGACGATGACGATGTCCGAGACAATATTCATAACAATGGCCATTACAATGATGGCATGAAGATTGATAATGTTCGTGACGCTATTCATAATAGTGACCATAGTAATGATGACATGAGGATGACAATGTCGGAGATTCAAGACAATGGCCATAACAATGATGGCGTGACGATCAAATAGCACATATGTATAACAAAATAAGAATTTATGTGTGCACATAAATAAATGGCACACGATGATGTCCGAGAAGATATTCATAACAATCACCATAGTAATGATGGCATGCCGATGACGATATTCATAGCAATGGGCACAACAATGATGGCATGACGATGACGATGTTTGAGATGATATTCATAAGTGATTTCCATGAAAATGAGTTTTCAAGTGGCAAGATGACGCATTCAACTCTATAGAATGATCATCAAGGCACAAAATCGAGTAAATTACTCCATCAAGAATTTTAGTAATAGTTCATTGTAAATTATATGAATTTCTTTATGAGTGATAGAGCATCAAACTCTCCAATATTGGTCATGTCACTACATGAGCATCATAAATTGAAGTTAAAATATTCAACACAATGTCTAGCAATTCATGATATGAAGCACTAATATTAAAATCCATGGGCATTCCATGGGATCAAAGTCAATTGGTATAAAATTCGTCTCTATTGAATGAATTCAGTAATTAAATATGACACAAAGTCTACTTAAAAACATAAGCCTCACGTACGTCATAAGAGCTCTAAGAACATAACCCGGCCCAACAATTTTGTCCACATGAGGCCTATTCATTCAATCTAATTCTACAATGTCAATCAAAGATACAATGAAAGAAAATCTATGGTTTACAAATTCATAAAGTCCAGCTAGAAACATAAGCCTCACATATGACACAAGAGCTTTAAGAACGTAACCCCCACAATTTTCTGTCTACATGATTTTCAAGGGCCTGTTCAATCAAATCTCAGTCTATAATCTCAATCAAAATATAATGAAAGAAACTATATGATTTGCAAACTGCAACCTCTTCTCACAAACTTGAGCCTACAGTCAGAACCAAGACCAACTTACTCATGAATAAACCAAATATGACATTCCTCATCACCATTGAAGTCAAAGCCATGGAAGCTAGACGTTACTCTCGTGAGAGTAGAGACCAACTTACTCGATAAACCATGGGCTGACATCACCTAAACAGACACTGACATCGTGCAAACATGCTCTTTGATTATCCATACACACAATGCTACCACCATAGAGCATGCATCACATCACTCAAAGACCACATTAATCATTGCAATCTACATCTTAGTCCCCATCAAGACCTTAGACATAAACTATCCGCAATGATGTCTTCAGCCATCACATCCAAGCTGCGACCTAATGAGTCAAGGACCTTACATAAAATAGTGTATACTTGAGTGTGTCTGCATGTAAATACTGTAGCACAAATTGAAACTCATAAAACGAAGCAGATTTCTAGGACCCCGTCCATAAGACACAACTCTACAATCCATAACTCAGCAAGGTCCTTCGTGGTTTTTGTTTTTCTGGTGCTTGCAGGCCCTTGAGGTGCACCTCCAAGGTTCAAATGAATTGCACCCATCAATGTTCTATAACACCTATTTGTCAAGGGAGCAATGACCAATCTACTCGAGTTTCCCAAGTACTCCTAGCCATATGGATTGCTTTAGGCACCGTTTAGAGTACTTTGATGAACAGACATCTTCAAAACATCCACATGCTTATGAAATGTGGAAAAACGCTATCAAGGTAGAAGCCTAAGACCTAGGAGAAAACTTATGTCTCAAAGGGCGCTATTTTAGCTTATAACAAAGTGAAAATTTGGGGGCTATAAATACTGGTGCCAAAATGCAGACATGCTATGGTGCAGAGACATACGTAAGTTGAGGGGAGAAAATTTTGGGTCGTAGACATGAGGCGCCAATCAAGGCTTGCCATTGCTGAAAGTTGCGCACCTGTTGAAGGCATGCAGAGGTAGCCGGGCTGAGGAGAGCTGGCGGACTGAGGAGAGAAGTCCAGGAAAAGGTGGCCAAAAGGCTAGCCAATCAATGCGAGGGCGAGGAGGGGCGACTCAGCACCAGCCCAAAGGACCTCTGAAAAACCAGGCCTCCTCATCAACAGCAGTACATCAACCAAGATCCCCATAACTGTTGAGATTGCAGAAGAGTAAGTTTCTCGCGCATTACTACGCTTGGCCCTGCAGCTATATCGATCTCTAAATGTGTCGAAGGTGATTTTGAGTGAAAGTATATCGATATTCACTATTGTGAAGATGATTTGCAGTGAGTATACGAACCGAACTGACACAGGAGTCAAAGCAAACCTTGGTGCTGCTGACTCTTACCATCGGCTTGCAGGACCTGCATGCTGCAGTGTTTAACAAAGGCCGTTATTATGAGCAGCAAAGGCCGCAAATATAGGTGAACTAGAGGATTAGGCCGCCATAAGAGCAAAAAGTAAAAAGCACGCAGCGCTATTTAAAGGAAAAAGGCCAGAGCAAATAGCAGGCAGAGCCTCTTGCACACACACCAACAAAACTACCTCACCAGCGTGCTGACTGCATCACCAACATGCTGACTGCACGTTTCTCAAAAGCGCCCACCAGTTCACCAACATACAAGATTGTTGGTCTCTGCAATAATGCAATTTCAATAACAGTCGGTGATTTGCAGCCACTCATTATCAACATCATTAACTGTCGGCCATACTTGCCAAATCAGTCAAGCTTGCTTGGCCCTGTCAAATCAGTCAAGCTTGCTAATTCCCTCCGACGAAGACAGCACAATATGTTGCGTCAGCCACATAAAGTAAATGCAAACTATAAATCCATGGCGCATCACTGAGCTCACAAAGAAACGAGGGAGAAATATAACCGATTCGCTTGTTGCGTTAAATAAAGCATGGTGTGCTGTACGTGGTTCCTTGCTACTGAAAACTCAACGCGCTACTGACAGAAACTGACTTCGTCAGCATGGGAGGTGGAAGAGAGACTTCCTCAGCATGCAGGGAGCAGACCCTCGGTAGTGTACGACACGGCGAGGTCGGGTTGTAGGCCCGCATGGCTTTGTCTGCGTTGTCACTAATTAGCAGACCTGCGCTCCTCATCATTAAAATATCACCACAGTTAAAAAGCACCGAGCAGCTATATTTAACGCAAAGACTAATAAAGTGATTCTAGCCCCTGCAAGGTAGCGCTGGGACAAGCGAGAGGAGCACCCACTGCGTGCTCTCATACTCCTCCCTCTCCTTGAAGGTAGCCCGGTTCCGACTGTTCTCTGCTTTATTTAGTCGTGCTCGTAAAGAAAAGAAGCGGTAATCTGACACACTCTTTTGAAGGTCAGAGAACTCTATGATATTGTATTGTTGATAATAGCAAGTGATTAATTCCAAGAACGCTACTGTAACTCCTCAGCCCGCTAATTATAGATGCTTCTCTCTCTCTCTCTCTCTCTCTCTCTCTCTCTCTCTCTCTCTCTCTCTCTCTCTCTCTCTCTCTCTCTCTCTCTCTCTCTCTCTCTCTCTCTCTCTCTCTCTCTCTCTCTCTCTCTCTCTCTCTCTCTCTCTCTCTCTTCTTGCAGGTGTTAATGCTTGCAGAGCAGCTTCTCTCTCTTCGGCTCCTATTTTCAGCAATTCTCTCTTCTCGTGTGCACACAGTAACCACCTGCACATGTTAATGTTTGAAGAGCTGCCTCTCTCTCTTCCGCTCTGATACTCAGCAATTCTCTCTACCTCATGTGCATACAGTAACCTCGCTAACCTGCACGTATTCATGTTCGCGGAGCTGCCTCTCTCTCTTTCGCTTTTATAATCAAAGCTTGCTTAGCGCGGGTGCCATAACATCGCGCAACCATCCGTGATAACAAGCAAGTTAATTTATTATCACGAACAGAAGAAAGATAAAATCTACTTAGCTGTATTGAGAATTGTGCGCTCTGATACCATGTTGAACCGGAGGGAGAGAGCACATGTAGACGAGAGGAGAGAGAGAGAGATGACACCAGCATGTAAAAGCCCCAAAGTGTGTAGAATACTCACACAGATGATGTATATATAGAGGGGACCCAAGTGCTATATATGGAGCTCGTGCTATATATAGAGCTCAACACTATTTCCATGACTGATCCCAAGAATTCATAAAAATGGCACTTTAAGTTTAAAAAAATTGCACCTTTAAAATTTATCAATGGGTACAATTTTTGTCGGGGCTAGTCACAGTACAATGAAAGTGACATGCTAACCTAACTCATTAGCAAAGATTAAGTCTTTGACTTGCTATCATTTCTCATCAGAAGACAACCCCACCATAACTGGTGATTGAGGTTGACAACTTGACTTAAACTTAAAGAGACTAAACCTAGTTGCCACATGCTTTACATCATGGTAAGAAAACTCCAAACTAGAGTGGTAATCTTTCCATTTGGATAGCTTCTTGCTAAAGTACACTTGCAGCATATCCTCTACATCATTACTTGCAGCCCATCCATCATTGGGGTGATGAGTGACAATACTGATTTTAAGTTGTTTCTCCCCGACCATTTACAAACAATCCTCGAGAAAGGTGTGTCACAATTACTCACAGAATTGATGAGTAATCTATATAATCAAGGCAGATTATGAACAACCAACTTGGTTAAAATTAGTGATACTACACCTATGGTGAAAAATGGTTCATAAGCTATAGATTTTCATGCCACTTCAAATTTGCTTCACTAGGGTCCATACCACCTAGTGTGCATACATTTACCAAGGACTGATCTGAACTTGCATTTTCATGATTATAGTTGCCAATGTTGATGGCGGATGTTACGCACATATCACACATGAAAGAGGAGGGTAAATTGTCTTCAGGAAAACAAACTAAATACTTCCCATTGCAATCACCTTAAAGACTTGCTAAAACTATTGTACCACAATAGAATACAAAAATTAATCACATCAAGATACCAAGAAATGAAACAATTTCATTGCTAAAACTATTGTACCATAATAGAATACAAAAATTAATCACATCGAGGTACCAAGCAATGAAACAATTTCATTAACAGAATATAGCCTTGCTATATGTGTTAAAAATCATCCGTTAATGTTGTTGAATAGTACTTGTAACCATAGCAAGGTTTACTCATTGGTATCGTATAGTTTTTTGCCATTGCAATTGTTCTGGATACAACGTGCTCAAAATGTTACAATGAACGGATTTGACCAGCACCTAGGGACTCTACCACAACACATAATTAGAAAAAATAAGCACCAATGTCAGTCCCAAAGACTCATATCTCCATGTCGAATATGTCTCATTTAATGATGTCAACAAATAGGATGTACTTGTGTGGAGAGATATATAACAACACTCAACCACATGAGTGAGAGGGACCCTCATGAACCTTTCTCCACATTGGCTAAATTGAACTCCATGAGTTCCTCGACCATGTTGTATACCTTGTGACTAAAAACATGTGCCAAATGAAACCCTACCATGTAGGCCTAGAACTATTTTCAATAGGGAGTAAACCCTTGATTGTAGCATAATGAACAGTTAAAAGAGAAAGTGATAGGTTGCAGAATTGGTGCCTGGTGTACTACTTTCCCAGATTTATTTGCTTTGACATGACCTTGTCATGTGTTTGAAGAGTAAAGAATGAATACATTCCAGCATATGCATCCCACTTTTAGAGCTCAACCAAAACATTCAAAAATAAAATTAAACCAAGTCATATACTTACTATGAGGTGGAGAATACCTTGTACGTACCCGGAGGGGAAGTGCAATTTTCAGCCCTCAAGAATACATTAAGAATATTTTGACATGTTAAACACTAAAATTAGAGAGTAGTGAAGATACATAAATATTTAATTGATAACCTTGGGTGTTGCCTTGGAAATTTGAACCCCTTGGTTAGATTCTGCAAATAGTGATTGTAAAAAGTTGGCAAAGTAAACTTAGCTACTATCCCTTCATAGTTGAGAACTTATTTCTTGAAAGTAAAATTGTGAAGAGGCCAAACAATGACCCTCAATAGTTAAGGAGTGATTTGCTCATTAGTTGGTCATACCCCTTGAAAATACCACTCTTGTAGACACAACCAATGCTATAGACTAAATTGTACATCCTCTCAAGTTGGAATCTTTTTCACGTTGTGCATAAAGGTTGTGGCCATAAAAAATAGATAGGATTTGAAGTTTTGTTAGGTTTGGATGCATGGATGCTTGGTTGGGATCACTTTTTGGTTGGAAGGCTCTGAAAATGTCTAAGTGTTGGTGCAAAATTTTGGAGTGTCCAAATTGACCCAAAATTGGTATATAATATTGTGATAGCATGATAAAGCTCATGGGAACAAAGCAAGTTTGGACTCATCTAGCCACAGGGGGAGATAATAAGCATGCCGATTATCTACTTTTGTGCCATTTTTCAACTTCCTGGAATTTTCTTGGTTGGGATAGGTTGTACATTGTGTTCCCATGCTCTGAATGCATTTTTGTACTTTTTGGATTTGAAAGTGATTCCCTTGGGCTAAATTTTGCAATTTGCAAAATCTATTGCATTTTTCAATGATGTGAACATGATGTGGGTGACTTTTGACATGTGAGGGGGTTCAGGGTCTTGATGGATCATGAAGATAGCGTGCATGAGATGAAAATGCTAAAATGAGCTAGTTTGGTATCATGAGATAATAAGCACGTTCATTATCTCATTAGGAAAAATATGGACTCTCCTTGGACCTTTTTGATTAGTGAAGGCTTAAGGGAGAACCAATGAGAAGGCTCTTGGGATATCACCTAGAGGGGGAGGAATGGTAGGGGTGCAGCCTAATTGTCTCCCTCTTCAATGCTTGGTTCTTAGAGAGAGGTGGGAGGTAGGCTGGGGGGGGGATAAATAGGAGGAGAGAGGTGTCATAAAAGAGGGAGGGACCCCCCAAAAAAAAACGCGCATGCTTAAAAACCCAAAAAAATTGAAAATTTTTTAAAAGTTCCAAAGTTGACCCATTTGCCTCCAAAACTGCCCCAAAACATAAACTAACTTTAAAAAGTCAATTTTTCCCCCCCAAAATCCACTTTTCTCTCTCTCCCTCATTACTTTTCTCTCCCACACTCTCCCTCCTCCCATTCTCTCTCTACAGTCAAGGCAGCCATAGCCAAAAGCTTTCCACCACTCTCTTCCTCTCTCTCCATAGCTCCCCCTTCTCTCACACCTCCATCAACCCTCTACAGTCCCACACTCCATAGCCCACAGCTCCACTATCCTCTCTACCTCTCACTCCTCTCTTTCTCTATCTCCACTGTCAAAGCCACCATAGCCACCATAGGCAGCTCACCTCACCCTCCCCTCAGCTCCTCATTCTCTCTCCACAGTACTCAACTCTTTCAAATCCCTTCCTAAGCCCAACTTCCCAAGCATGTCCACGCATAGACGGCCCAAACCAGAGATAGAGGAGATTGTGTTGCACAACACAAAAGACTCAGAGGGGGTATGGATCCCACAAGTGTTCAAGAAGGGTGCATGGATCTACATGCAACCGTCACGTGCTGGACCTCATCGCGTACGGTGTCGAGGCGTATTGGAACGTCATTGGAAGGGCCGGCTATTGACATTCAAAGAAACAAAGTCCGGAATGGTGGCCATCGTGCAACACGTCTACAGTGTAGCTGAGCTCCACCTCAAGAGAGCTTCTACTCAATTTGCACCTCATTGTAAGTTTTCATGGTTTAGCTATCCCATGCATATGTCATGTTTACGTTTATGTGATCATTATGTTTAACTAAGGACATTTGTAAAGATGTTTTTCCATCCAGCTTAGTTGAGGAGCAGCCGCTTGAGTGCCTCTCAAGCACGTTCCTGGTTGTGCATGCTCACATTGGGGAGCTTATGTTTCCTAATGTTTCATCGAAAAAACTTACCGAGCAGCGAATATTCATGTACTCCCACAAGTACGTGGTGCCGAAGTCAAGCCAAAGCTATGGTAGGTTAGAAGCCGTGGAGACACCCTCATTGCAGAGTGCAGAATGGCCAACTCCAGACCATTGGGCTTTGCTTTGTTTCAAGCCAGTTTGGGCTCGTTTTGAAGCTTTAACTCAAAAATGACGCTTTGCAGTAATTTGACTCAATTTCTTGTGTTTGAGAGATTTCTTTCTTATTCCACCTAGGTACATTGGTTATGACACCTATGGGGAAGCCTTCTGTGAAGGCAGATTGTAATTCCGACTCCTGGTCGAATTTCAACTTATTATCTATAAACCCCCTAGCATTGAGTCAAATGGTCATATGACTCATTGGGAATGTTCTAATAGTGGTCGCTATGTCCCCCCTTCATTTTTTATATGATTTGGTCCACAGATCTGGGAGATGCGGTCGTTTTTTACCTCGTGTTTTTTTTAGAAGGTTCTGCTAACCTAGGGATTTTTTTAGCTACTTCAACCCCAAAAACAAGTCCAAACATACTTGTTAGTGAGTTAGGAATTGTTTTGTGCAAGACTGTGTAGCGTAGATTTCGGTAGGAGTGGGCAAATGCCTGCACAAAACAAGCTCTGAAAGCTCTCTCCAAGAATGTCAAAGTAGAAATGAGACTAGTTTTGGTCTACTGTGCTATACATACATGGACTTCTTGACTCATTTTTTTCCAAACTCCTTGGTTAGTCCGACTAGATTTTGTAGTACACTTTACTTTCAAAAACATTCTCATTTGAACTCCAATTGCTCCTTTTCCGAGAATTTCACCAATTCACGCGTTGCGGGGCCAATTTAGGCTTTTCGTCATTGTCGTCAAGATTGAACAAGACTTGACATGCTCATATGACTTCCCTTCCTAATCATCATGGTCTCTTTTATTTCTCTATTTGAGCTTGTTTACCATCAATTTTCTATTTTTGATCTCTTTTTTTAAAAAAATTAAGAGAAAGATACTAGAGCAATTCAATAAATAAAACCCCAATCTAGAAATTACCTAAACACGCACAAATATTTGACTTAGCCATATTCTTGTGGGTGTCTCCCATTCGATCACTATTTTGGCAAAAAGAACACACAAAAAGAGTAAAAATTGTAATATTTTTTGTCTTTTTAAAGATATTTACACACACATGGGGTTATCATATTACATTATCCATGATCTCTTAACTTATAAGGAAATTTTTTTTGGATTGCAAAAACTCACACGTGAACATGCAAACACTTCAAAACATTGCCCTTTTTCTGGTCTATTTCAACTATCTAGGTCCGCACTTAGAATGCCAACCCCCACCCCCCACTTTCCTCTTAAGGAGTATCCTCCACTCCTCCATAAGAGGTTAATTTTGGCTTCGTGTTGCCTGCATGAAGAACGCCCCAGACCCTAGCTCGAGAGATGCAAGGGACAGCCTCTGTTGGCACACAACGGGTTGGTGGGGCCCTTTCGATGGCCGCTCAAGGGGTTCCAAGATTCTCTTGATCTTGGTGCAGAGCGGCCTGCAGGCTTTGAGGCTGACAAGGAGAGACTTTCGCTAGTGTGCCAATAGGGGACCTCCTGGAGAGATGGTTCCGACTGCCCACTCTCTCTCCGATGGTGTTTGGGGCTCGGTGAGATGTATATTTTTGTATACAGGGCCTGGTAGCTGCTCTCCTTCCTACTGAAGCATTAGGAAAATTTTGAACTCATTTTTGGGCCTTTTAAGAGTGCCACATCATCAAAGTTGTACAAAAGAAAGCAACCCGGAAGACCCCTCTAAATATTGCTTAGAACCCCATGATATGACCTATCATTGGAAAGTTCTTGAAAAATGGATTCTAAAGAGCCAAGATCTGAAAAGTTTGGATGACTTCTGTGAAAGTTATGCCATTTTTTTTCAATTGGCCAGGTTTTGTTACCGTTATGGTAATCTAAAATCACCTTTTTCTAGATCTACATGAAGGCAATGTCCGATATATGCATGCTATATATCAATAGATAGCATTTGAAGAGTAGATTCTAAATATCCAACCTCCGACAATTTTGGATCTTATTTGCAAAAAATTTACCGATCCCCACTTTTTGAAAGCTATGCCACATCAACAATTCTTACAAGGCCCATTTTTTAGTCCAAACTATTCCTAATGGGAATGTGCTTGCTCGGTCCATGGTGGTTCTCAATCAATGCTTGACGAAAGTGACGGAGTGGCTGCAGTCTAGTCTTATGGCGGTTCAGATGGGAGTTTGCTTCTGCAAAGAAATCTTGCGAAGATGCATGTGATGGATGTTTACTAGTTTATCAACTGTGGAGGTTTTTCTCACAACTTCAAGGCATGCCTCCATGGGTTCTTATGCTCGGATGCATTGGTTCTCCTTTCGGTTCATCTTATTGCTGGTCAAGGTGGATCTAGTTGTGTTGTTGACTGGCTTGGTGATTTCATACAGTGTGTTACCATGGGAGGGCTCTTCTTGTTTGGGTTGGACTTGATGTTTTTCATTTTTTGGAGATTTTCTATGACAGTGTCTGTGGTGGTATCCATGTTGTCGATTGGCTTGGTGGACACATCTCACGAGGTGGCAGCCCTTCAGTTTTGGTGGCAGTGCTAGTTGCTCCGTGTTTGCTCCTCGAATAGGTGGCTCCCTTAGCCTTTTCTTATGTGTCAAGGTGGCTCCCTTGTCAGCTTTTTGGGTCTTACGGTTGGGTGGCTCCTGGATCAGCCGGTGTATTTGGTTATGTCTATCTAGTCATCCTATCTTGGTACCCTGGCTCGGTTTGTGAGCAGGGTCAACCTTGTAAATTTTTGGATTTTACTACTACATTACCACTCACTATTGTGAACTTTGCAAAAAAAAAAAAAAAAAAAGAATGCCACCCCCTCCTTGTCGGAGTCCTCCGGAACGACATGGTGTAGTCCCGGAGGACAGGTGTAGTCCGAGTAGTGTAGTGCATGAATAGTTAAGTCGTGTCTATGTGTAGACACAATTGGCTCTACCGTGCTAATGATGTCAATACAATTCAAAACACTATGTTTATCAAGAGAAGGGTCTTGAGCCGAGACCTTAAGGGTTGTCAAAGACGAAGCATCATGTTGGGTAACTCTCTTAAAGAGTAGCTCTTGGAGAAATTGTGCTCGTTCTTTGATAGTTTATGGAGAACATCCATCTATTTTCCTCGAATCACTATTCAATGAGATCAATTGTTGTGTTGGTGGCAGCCAAAGATTTGGTACCCATTTGTACATCACTCAGCTTGGTGTTGCGTGGGTTGCCATTTATATGCCATCTTGGGTTGAGGCTTGGCTTCACGCTGCTTCTTTGGTATCCACTTCCATTGAGGCCAATGTAACTGCTTCGTCTTATTTGGCTGGGGTTTTGGAGGTGCTGGCTGTGACTATTTTATTTTTTATCAACAATTGCTTGGGCACCCAATCTGCTTAGGATGGTTGGAGAGCTGAGCTTTTGGTACCCAAAATTGCATGGTTCCTTGCATGCCTATGTTATGTGGATGAATTTGGTGTTGAATAGTTGACATTAGTGCTGACTTGATTCTAGTTTCTGGTATCTTAGGAGTTTTGAGAACAGATTTCCACTCTTCGTGGATGTGAGAAAATGGTACTCTTAATTATCCCCCTTTGAGCTAAGTTGCATTGTACGTTATATTGTGTACGTATAATATGCTTTAAACATGTGCATTATATGACACCTATCTATATTCAGTTGTATTATATCATGCCACATCAGCAAAAACACCGTATCGTATAATTTCTTAGGATTTTGATCAAAATATAGCTATATATACCGTGGAAACAGACTGTTTTCCTCATTCTATTGATCTCTCTTCCCCTTTGTTGTGCGCGTGTAGCGCGTACGGAGTGTGTGCAAGAGAGGGGAAGAAGAGAAATGGGGAAGGGGGGAGATGCACAGGCAACCACTGTGTGGGTTAGTGGAGAAGAAAGAGTAGTGTCAACCCTTCCTCTTTTTCTGCCTATATTGGTTAGGAGAAATCAAGTGTACAAGGGTGGTTTCCCACGGCCACCTGGCCTACACCCCAACAACCTCCCACTTGAAGGTCATGGTGGTCAATAGTGGCATTAGTATAGTTAGTCTATACAAAATTGATGAAGCATTGCCGAGGCTTCATCCTACACCCATAAGTTCTATATAATGTGTAAATCGCTCCAAGGCTAGGCTCTTTGTGAGAGCATCTGCGGGGTTGTCATCAGTGTGAACCTTGACAAGCGCGATACGCTTGACAGCCCATGCATCTCGTATGACATGGTATCTGACCTCTATGTGTTTCAACTTTGAGTGAAACACTGGATTCTTTGCCAAAGCAATGGCACTCTGACTATCACAATGTAGTACTGGAACCTCGTGAATGCCCAAATCTCCCACTAGACGAGCCAACCATATGGCTTCCTTGCTGGTGTCAAACGCGGCAACATATTCTACCTCAGTGGTAGATGAAGACGTGCAATCTTGGAGACACGATCTCCAAGAGATAGCTGCTCCAGCAAACATGAACACATAGCCAGATGTGGATCTTCTACGATCCACGCAACCCGCATAATCCGCATCCGTGTAACCTACAATAGATGCATCACTGTTTTCAAAGCGCAAACACGTGCTAGCTGTACCTTTCAAATATCTTAGGATTTTCTTCACTACTTCCCAATGCTTCTTGCCAGGGTTTGCCGTGTACCTACTAACCACTCCCACTGCATGTGCAATGTCTGGTCTTGTGGCAACCATAGCGTACACCAAACTGCCAACTGCTGAAGAATATGGTACTTTCGCCATTTCCTCTTTCTCAGTCACTGTCTTGGGAGAGTCTTCCTTGCCAAGTTTGGAGTATGCTTGCATTGGGGTACTCAATGAACTCGCGGGAAGTAAATCCGGCAGAGTCTCCTTTGTATGAGGAGTCAAAACTCAACTCAAAATGCATATAAATGTGCCAACTGCACTAACTGGGCATCTGCTACACAAAACAACTGCTATGTGAGTGACAACTCGGTGTCAAAAGCATAAATAACCGTCCAAATACATATCCTATGGCGAGGGTACCGAAAAAGGGGAACTCCAGCTACGTGTATCACCGAAGGTGTCTCAACATTCGAGCACACCCCAGCTCAAAGAAAACCTCACACTATCAACCCTCCAAAGGCTAATGCAGACACAAATGGACTAGCCACAGTCTGAGAAAGGGCTCTTCCGGTCCGAGTCTCAGTAACGGCCGAGAAAAACTGCCAAAATAGCCAAAAATGGCTCCACACGTAGTACAGTGGGTAGTGTCCGCAACTCAACGTACATGAGTAAAATCGCGCTCAAACAGGCACCAAGAACTGCTGCATGCAGTGAAAGTGATCCCTATGGGAATATCTGCTCTCAAAAGAGCTCAGTAGCACTAAGTGTGCTCACAACAAAATGCATCTGTCAACGCATGTGTCCGCAGAGAATCTGCTGTCAAAATGACTGCCAAATCGCCAAAGCGCTATGTCTGGTAACCTGGAGAATCTGTGAGTGAATGGGCTGAAAAACCCCCCTGTAGCCTGTAACCTGCATGTCAGTGTCACTATGTGTCGATTTCTGCCGCCAGGCAGAAATATATGCTAGTCGAATAGCCGCCAAAGGTGTCGTATCCGTAAATTGTGTAGTACAGGGCGATCGGTGCGCTCGGTGCCGATGCCAGGTGTCACTCCTCCATGATAGAGGTATCTCACCCGTGCATGTCGCAAGCACGATCATCGATCGCGGGAACACGCTCGTGTGGGGAAGCGCCCGGTGTCTGGGTCGGATGTCGGAGATCCGCCGCAATGAGGAGTGTCGAGCCGGTGCGCATGAGCGGTGTCGATGTCGATGTTGCCTTCCGCCGCCAGGTGGAAGTGGCTGGCCGGGTAGCCACGGACGCCTATGCTCGAAGACGGTGTCTGGTTGTCAAGGTCAAGTCGGACGAGTGTCGAAAATCGATGTGCTAAGCTCTCATGACTCAAAGCCAAAGCAGATGTCAGCGTCGATGTCGAAGTTGGTAAATCCTATTCTCTCTCTCTCGCGCGCGCTCAATCTTGGGGTTAGATGTCCGGGATGTTGAAAGGGTAGTCGGGGCTATCGAAGGCTTTTGGTGGTCTCATGGGAGCAATCCCCTGCACACACTTAAGTGTGCAAGTAAAGCAAAAAAAAATCAATTGCAATCTCTGTCGTTTTCTACTGGTACTGACGAGCAGAGGCTCTGTGCAAGTGTGCTCGACCTCCTGCAAGGCAGCAAGGCTTGAGATTGTGTGTGTGTGTGTGTGTGTGTGTGTGTGTGTGTGTGTGTGTGTGTGTGTGTGTGTGTGTGTGTGTGTGTGTGTGTGTGTGTGTGTGTGTGTGTGTGTGTGTGTGTGTGTTGCTTTGCTTGCTCCTCTCTTGCTTAGCGCTGCTCAGTTCTCCTCAATCCATGTCACTTGGCTCGCTATACACAGAGTGTGTGTGTGTGTGTGGTTCTTGCAAAGTAAGAGCGCTGCCAGAAGCTCGATGTCTTGCATTCAATTACCGGAGATGCACAGGCAGCCACTCTACTGCAATTTCAGCGCTGCCTGAATGCTCTGAGTGTGTGTGTTTAGCTCGGCTTCAATTGCTTATTACTACTTGTTCCAGCGCTGACGAGACACACAATGAGTGTGTGTGTGTGTGTTGACAAACCATCAACGCCGGCCTGCCTATTGCATTGCTCACGGCATTGAGGAAATTGGGCATATGGTACTCGGCTGCACCTCCACCTTGCCCTCGTATGCTGGACCTGCTGTAGATCTCATGCTCTTGCTCGACTGCCTTCGATGCCAAAATGCCCCAATGTCTGCACGATTGTACTCGGTTGCATTCAAGTGCTCACCATCTCAAGCCTTTCTTCTGTTGTTGCACCCAATTCCCCTTCAATTGCTTCTGCTGTTGCACCTAATTCCCCTTCAATTGCTTCTGCTGTTGTACCCAATTCCCCTTCAATTGCTAAGCTCGATTCTGCTTGTATTGCTTCAAGCAGTCTCCTTTGTTCATACCTCGAGAGCTTTCAAGCTTTGCATTGCTTGCAATTTCCAAGCGAGCAAGCCTCTGAATGGTTGCCCTTGCCCGATTTCGGCTTGCTTAGTGTCGGCTTTACTAGTTCAACACACAGACCCTTTCACAAGCTTTTTTTCTTTTTTAAAGCTCTATCTGCAAATCCACATTTTGTTTCAAGATTCCAGCTCCACCTTGGAGGGGCAGCACGCGTCAAGAATCCGAGAAACAGTTTGATCTCCTTCGAGTGCTCTGATCCGTGTCGGATCCGCTACCACCGCCAAGTTCAAGCACAAGCTCCAAGCTCCGCCATAGCCGGCGAGCTCTATCGCTTCCAAGTCGATCTTCGGAGGGTGATCGCGTGTGCGGTTCGTCGCCGCAGCTCTGATACCAATTGTTGTGCGCGTGTAGCGCGTACAGAGTGTGTGCAAGAGAGGGGAAGAAGAGAAATGGGGAAGGGGGGAGATGCACAGGCATCCATTGTGTTGGTTAGTGGAGAAGAAAGAGAAGTGTCAAACCTTCCTCTTTTTCTCCCTATATTGGTTAGGAGAAATCAAGTGTACAAGGGTGGTTTCCCACGGCCACCTGGCCTACATCCCAACACCCTTTTTCTCATCTATAGGTGAGCTCTACAACATCAAAAATTTAAAAAAAAAACCCATTTTGAATTTAGCTATATAATTTTTTAGTAAAACTTTACAGCTTATGATAAAAAGTTAAATTAGTTAAATGTAGTTTTTTTAAGGCTTTGGAGTTTTGAGTTTAGTCTTTATCTGCTCTGTGTGAAGTATATTTTACACTGGCAAGTAAATTGAGTAAAGTAGTTAGTGATTACTGGCCTTTTGTAGAGGAAACTCACACTTGGAAGTGATTTAAAATAGTTAAAGTATGCAGTTATTTGCTTTGTGTTGAACTATGTTCACACTTAGAAGTAACTTAAGTTAGATAGTTAAAGTTAGAGTTACTTGTTGTGTGTTGAACTATGTTCACACCTAGAACTAACTTAGGTTAGACTTATCTAATGATTGTTTGTCATGTGTAGAGTAATACTCACACTATAGACAATTTAGGTAGATTAAATAATAATCTCTTGCTTTGTGTAGAGGTATTCTCACACCTAAAAGAGATTTAGATAAGTAGTGAATTTTGATTGCTTGCCATGTGTTGAGTTACACTCGCACTTGGAGGTAATTTAGGTAGGTTTTCTAAAGATATCTTGCTTTGTGTAGAGTTTACTCACATTTGGAAGTTATTGAGATAGATTAAGCGATTTATTTACCATGATTCAAGTATAGAGTGAAAGCTCACACTTGATTTCTTTTTATTTTTGGTATTTATAATTTAAAGAGGTTGAAAATTTATGTTTTTTTTTTTAACGTATACGAGTAAAGTAATGTAAATGGTATTAGAGTTTGATTTTAGATGTGTATTTAGTAATTAGTCATGTTTGAGTTTGTAAATCTTAAGAAGATGGTGAAAGGATATGAGTGGAACTACGTAGATGAATTGGTTGTTGGAAAGACTACATCAAAGTTGAGGTGTAAGACCTACGGCCATAATTTTAGTGGAAATGCTCACAGGATAAAAGAACATGTGTTCAGAATTCCTGGATACGTGACAACTTGCAAAAACCCCCCAAGAGGTATTGAATCAAAATTTCCCAAGTGGGTGCTCAGGGCAAAGAGAGTACATCTTGAGGGGAAAGAAAAGGGAGGCCCCAAACTGATGGCTCCATCTATGGCTAGCAACATAGAGATGACACTGGATAATGATCAAAATCCTCCCTTGACCCCTGCTCAAGGTCAAGGAGGGTGTCATTCATCCTTTGTTGGGGCTTGTAGCTCTAATCCTACCGCAAGCTCTTCTAACATAAGCCGAAGTGAAGCATGGACTGGAGGAGAACCTGCACCAAGTGGTCCTACTTTGCATCAGGCATTTGATAAACAATGGTTTCTTGAACTCCATCTTAAATGGATGCAAGCATTTGTTGCATGTGAAATTCCTTTTAATGTCATTCGAAGTCCTATCTTCAAAGATGCTTTAATGAGCACAGCGAAGAAGGGCTTTGTGGTATCTGATTATAATAAGATGCATAGAGAATATTTAGATAAAGTGAAAACTACATCAGAGAATATTTTAAAGCGCACAATCTTGATTATGTGCCACAATATGGATACACGATCGCTCTAGATGGTTGAACAAATTGTCAGAAGAAACCATTCATAAACGTGATGTTGATTTGTCCAAGAGGTTCCATCTTTCTTGACGCAATCGATACATCCCTGAAAGAAAAAACTAGTGGATATGTTACTGGTGTATATGAGTGTTTGATCAGAAGAGCAAGGGGACCTAAATCTCTGACAGTCATTATCACAGATAATGCATCTAACTACAAAGCAGCTGGAAAAGCAATTGAAGCAAAGTATCCAGAGATTATGTGGGTTCCATGTGCTGCTCAAACTTTAAATCTGCTTTTAAAAGACTTTGGAAAAGTTCCTTCTATTAAGAAAACTCTTCTAGATGAAAACCACTTGGTGAAGTTTATAAGAGAGCATTCATTTTCTTATGCTTTGTTTAGAACAAAGTCCCAAACAAAAAATTTACATATTTTTTATGTGACCCATTTTGCGACAACGTATTACGTTCTCTCTACACTGCAGCAGGTTAAGCACCCCTTGTTGAAACAATGATAGATAGAAAATGGGACATTTGGCTTGATACATATCCCGAGTATGAACCTGTTGCTTCCAAATGATATCAACTTGTAAACTCTCCTATTTTTTGGAGAAATGTAGACAAAATTGTTACTGTCACAGAACCCTTCACTCATCTGATACAATTAGTAGACAAAGAAGCCTATATCTTTGGACGGGTTTATTGGTATATGCATGAAGACTCTTGCAAATTAAAAGACTGTACATCTTATACAGGAAAAGAGAATTATTTGTTTCCGCCTCAAGTGGTAGCTATGAAAGAAATTGGTCTTCTTTTGCTTTCATGCATACTAAAAAATGAAATCAATTAAGTCCTAAACGAGCTACAAACTTGGTGTATGTATTTTGTAGCATGCAACTTATGCATAAGCCAGCAAAAGTTAGCCACATGTGCCACAGAAGAAAGCTTCGGAAACTTTCAAACACACAAAGCAATTGCAAATGAGCTCAACTTCGATGATGAAATGCAACTTGGTGTATGTATTTTGTAGCATGCAACTTATGCATAAGCCAGCAAAGTTAGCCACATGTGCCACAGAAGAAAGCTTCGGAAACTTTCAAACACACAAAGCAATTGCAAATGAGCTCAACTTCGATGATGAAATGGAATGGAACCCAAAAGATATTGATATGGAATGTCATATGTCAAAGAAATTGATGACGTGGTGCCTGTGATTGAGGGGACGGATGAGCTATAAACTTTGTACTATATTCTCAATTACTTTTGTAATGCAAAAGTTGTGTGGAGTTTAGCTTCACAATCACCTGCTCTCTCTCTCTCTCTCTCTCTCTCTCTCTCTCTCTCTCTCTCTCTCTCTCTCTCTCTCTCTATCTATCTATCTATCTATCTATCTATCTATCTCTATTTCTTTCTCATTGTCTCTCTTTCTCTCCGTCTTCTTTCTATCTTTGTCAGAAAGACGTTCAGAGACACAAACAAAACATACACATTTGCAATGTAACATTTAATGGCCTAGTAACTTGTGTGTAGTGGAAAATAGCTTGAACATAGTGAGCATTTCATCAGAATAGATTCCTAATGAGATTAACAAGAGTGCTTGGGTGGAGAAAGCAACAAAAAGCATAACACCTAGTTAGATAGCATGAACAATAATTCAAAAGAGAGAGAAATTAAGCAATTGACAACACTTGAGGACCAGATTTGCATGGAGCCGGTCCCCCCTCCAAAAGGCTTTGTATTATGCTTTCTCCCATCAAGAGAGACATTTTACAATACAATTTTTTGTGTTCCTTCAATACTAGCTAGTGCAATGAAGATGGAAACTGCATGCACTACGCAAAACACTTATCAAACACAACATCAATTCCCTCACGGTCTCAGACCCAAGACCTCACACACCTTTGAAGATGGTGAGAGCTAGCAGGGTATGAGAGTAGATTGAGAGGAAGAAGGAGTATTCTTATGAGAAAGATGTACATCTCCTCACATAATCACTCATATTAGCATAGCTTAGCTTAGTAATTAGCATGGTAGAGGAGATGAGCATGCATTGAATCTTGGCTCTTGGTTGGATTTGCATCACAAATCCAAGAGTTGTTGGTGTAGGCCTCCCTTCTCACAAGCTTGGAGTAAGTGATAAGCTTTCCATTAAAGCTTGAGAAGGAGAGAGAGTCTTCTTTTCTTCACACATGAGCTAGTGTGAGTGTGTAGGTGAAAATGCCTTTGAAAAATCAGCCCCCTCTCACTCTTTCTCGACCCCACTTGCTATTTGCTCTTGCAAGCATCCTATTGGATCTCCCCAGGCTTAGCCAATGGTAATTAAGCAGCATAAGTGATAGCCTTTTGACATGTGTCCTCCTTTCCCCTTTTGTAAGAGCTTTAGGTAATTATTTAATTCAACTAAGCTCTCATTGGACCCCTTTGCCTCCTGGCCAATAGGAACCAGGCAAGCCATTAGGCTGCCGAATGCTCATTGGTCCACTTGGGAGACTGTCCAGTAGTCTTCTAGAGAGCTTAATTCTTATTGGTTCTTTTATCCAGTGTTTTTAAATTAATTAAACTAGATTTACTCTAGCCTAATTCTCATTGGTCCACCTCCAAGGCCATCCAATAGGAATTGGGTACACCTTGTGGGCATCTGGGCTAGGGAGCTGACATGTGTCCCTCATTCCCTTTGTGTAAAGGGAGCTTGTGTGTGTGTGTGTGTGTGTGTGTGTGTGTGTGTGTGTGTGTGTGTGTGTGTGTGTGTGTGTGTGTGTGCGTGCGTGTGTGTGTAAGTTTCTCTCTCATCCCCTACTTGCAAGGCTTGCCCCCTCCTATGTAGGGATTGCCAAAGACTTTTGGGACACACACAAAGCATCCAATTCCCCCAATGTTTGACCTTTGGACGCAACCTTGAATTTTGGAACCTTAGCATTTTGGAAGTCTTAACGGGCTGAACCTTAGGGTCTTTTAAGCCCATTGTTGCACATGGCTCTTTTACAGATGGCTCCCCCTTTGCATCCCTATTTTGCCTCCTTTGGATCCCTAATGTGGCCGGTCTGCTAGCTTAACCAATATTCTAGCTTTTTCTCCCCTGGAACATCCCCATATTAAATGATCATTTTAACATGAGAAAATCATTTAGGAGATGTAGATATTGATTATTATGACATTACCTCTCTCTTGAAATCATAGTCGTCTTCGACTGTGGGGTAGAGAAGATAAAGCATATTCATTAGTCCTTTTCTTAGTGGGTAGAGGATCCCTATGTTACCCTACGACATCATTCCACAATGGATGACTAGTCCATTTGGCGCTTAAGAGCCTAAGGCTGCCGCAAGCATGTCTCCACATTAGTCCTATCATCTTCCATAGTAGAGTGACAAGCTCTACTTGGTGTTCGGGAGACGTCGTCTCCGCAAACTTGATCTAAGCATGCATACTACTTCATTTTTGTGCACAATACAGAAAAAGAGAGTTTTATAAGACAAAAATTTTGTTCATTTTTAACATTTGTACATTTGCTTACTCTTGGGAAGCATTGTAAGCATTGACAAGGTTTAGGTTATCCTTTGATTGTATGCCTTGCATCCATCTAGCATCTTCAAAAGGATAATTCTTAAACTTAATAAGATATCATCAGATAGTCTTACCGCCTCTTAGTACCTTGTCTTCATGTCGGAGAATGGACTCGGGCTACAACGCCTCTTCTTGGTCCTCAATCTCCAGTGGGTCTTCAATAGTTGGTTCTTGAGGGTCTCTCCTTTGTAAGGCTTTAGTAGGCTCACATGGAAAGCATTGTGTATGAGCCAATGGTTGGGCAACTTGAGTTGATAGGCCATCTCATTGATTAGCCTAAGAATGTGGAAGGGACCATAGTACCTTTTTGCTAACTTGGCATAGTACTTTTGGTGTCTCATAGGATTCTTGCCCATCGTGTGCCTTGATGAGCCTTGGGAAATTTGAGTAAGACCCAATCATTTTCTTTAAAGGCTTGGTATCTTATATGCTTGTCAGCAGCATCCT